>NW_006771701.1:321559-384942 GCF_000442215.2 Lipotes vexillifer
GCATCATTTATTAATAATTCCAAGCACTGTTATTATTAGGATAGTCCTGAGGGTTCCCAGAACAGAAATTGGACTATTCCGCTTAAGGCAAAGTTGCAAAGACTTTTCCGCTGAAACAACTGTCCTATTGCCACTATAGTGATAGATGTGGATTTCCTTCTTTTCACTTGTGTTCCAAAAGAATGGGATTACTTGCGTTTTTCAGACGCTTGCTATGGTTTTCTACCTCTATCTTTTTACTCTCCTTGGTATTAAACACAGACCCTTTTTCCTCATGGCATGCAATATTTATTGAGTTGAATTGCATTAAAATAAACTGTTGAGACTTCCAATTAAAGATTGGAATCAGGGCTTCCCTGGTGGCGCAGTGGTTGAGAGTCCGCCTGCCGATGCAGGGCATACGGGTTCGTGCCCCGGTCCGGGAAGGTCCCACATGCCGCGGAGCGGCTGGGCCCGTGAGCCATGGCCGCTGAGCCTGCGCGTCCGGAGCCTGTGCTCTGCAACGGGAGAGGCCACAACAGTGAGAGGCCCGCGTACCACACACACACACACACACACACACACACACACACACACATACACACAAAATAATAATAATAAGGGAAAAGAAGACAGGAGAGAGACGAGTACAAAAGAACATAATTAAACAGACTCTGAGACAAGAAGGAACATACAGAAGATAACGGAAAACTATCCTTACCGTATTAGAGGAAAAGAACAGGTTAAATAGGAAACGGTGCTAAAAGTATAGCAGAAAAAGCTTTGGAGGATGATGAAGACTTGAATCTCCTGACCTCACCTTCTTCAGGACTTTGCTCAAATCTCACCTTATCAGTAAGATTTCCCCTGATGGCTGTATTTCAAATATCCACCTGGCTTCTATCTCCCTTCCCTACTTTATTTTTCTCCTTGCAATACCTGAAATGAAAATCACACTGAATGGGATTAACAGTCGCTTAGACACCACAGGAAAAAGACATAACTTCAAATAAAAGGCAGAAGGGGAAAAAAAATCTGAGGGCAAATTGAACAAAACATCACTGTAGTGAGGTAATGCCAAGCAGTCTAAAATTTATGTAATTGGAATCCTAGAATGGAGGACGAGAAAAAAAATTTTTGAAGCAGTAATGGCTGAAAAATGTCTAAATTTGATCAATACTCTAAAGTTGCACATATAAGAAACCCAATGAGCCACAGATTAACTACAAAGAAAGTCACACCCAGGCATGTCAGGACCAAATTGTTGATAAGTAGAAAATTGTAAATGCAGACAGGGGCCTGGGGGACCACAATATAGAGAGAAGAACAAAGATAAGGAAGACAAGAGACTTCTTGTCAGAGCCAGAGGACAATAAAGTGGTATTTTTAAATTGTCAAAGGAAAAAAGTGTCAACCTAGAATTCTATAAACTACAAACCTCTCTTTCAAAAATGAAAGTTAAATACAAGTTTTTTAAAGGTGAGTACAAACTGAGAATATTTATTTCCTGCAGGCTTATGCTATAAACAATGTTAAAAGAAGTTCTTCAGAGAGAAGAATATAATACTAGAAGTTTGGATCTACACAAAAGAATAGAAAGCGCTGAAAATGTTAAATATGTGGTTAAACAGAGATACATTTCTCTCACGTTTAAAATCTCTTTAAAGGATAATTGACTGTTTAAAGAAAATAAGCATGTATTGAGAGGTTTATAACATATGCAGAACTAAAATATATGACAAAAATGTGTTCGACAGGAGAAATAGGAGTATACTGTTGTAAGGTTCTTAAAATATGTAGGAAGTGTTAGAAAATTATTGGAAGGTAGAGGATAAGATAAAGATGTATGTTACAAACTGTAGAGCAACTGCTACAAAAGAACTATATCAATAAGTCAATGGTGGATAAAATGGAAAACTAAATTTTTTTTTTTAATTTTAGAAAGGGAGAAAAAAGGAGCAAAGGACAGATGGAACAGAGAGAAAACAAATAGCAAAAGGGTATATTTAAACCCAACCATATTACTAATTGCATTACATGTAAATGACATGAGATTTCTACAAGAAGTCCACATTGCATAGAAAGATACAAAGAGAATAAAAATAGAAAAGAAAAAAAACTGATCTGAAGAATGCTGGAGTGATTATATTAATATCAGACAAAAGAGATTTCACAACAAGGAATGTAACCAGGAGTAAATAATACTTTTAAATTTGTTTTATGCTTTGGTTAATTTCTAGAGTTTGAAGTGATTGTTTTTGACAATTTTGTTAAGTTTTATCATTGTTTTGGGGGGATAGTATTTTCTGAGCTTCTCACTCGGGCCTTCTGGAAGTTCCACCCCCTACCTGGAACATTATAGGAATGATTGTTGAATTTATTAAATGCCTTCTTTGTATCTTTGATATGATCAAATTTTTCCCTTTTTGCTCTAACAAATTACTTTGATAGACTTCCTAATGTACAACAACCTTTGCATTTTTTGAATAAATCCTATTTGTGTTGTTTTATTCTTTAGTTAGCCTGCTAGATTCTATTTGCTTTTTTAAAAAAAGATTTTTTTGCATTTATATACATAAGTGAGATTACAGTCATCTATTTCTTCTTCAAAGTTTTGGTGTTAAAGTTGTGCAGGCTTTGTAAAATGTATCAGGAACCTCTGTATTTTTTTCTATGGCCTGGAATCATTTAAAAGATATAGGAACTAGCTGTTCTTTAAAGGTTAGATAGATTTCAGCTATGAAACCAGTAGGTAACATTTTCAGTGGAAGATCTTTTTGACCCTTCCAATGTCTTCTGTGGTAATTGGTCTATTCAAAATTTTTCATGCCTTCTTCTTGGGTTAATTTTGGTCATTTTTGTTTTACTGAGAAATTATCCATTTCCTCTAAATTTGCAAATTTGTTGCCATGGAGTTTCATATAATTCTGTCTCATAATTTTTAAAAAACTCTCTTACATTGCAATTTGTCTCTTTTTTCATCCCTAATTTTTCATATTTTTACTTTCTCTTTTATTTTCTTAATCAAGTTTGCAATAGGTTGTGTATTTTATTGGTTCTTTTGAAATACCAGCATTTGGCTTCATTAATCATTCTACTAAATTTTGTTTCTTATTTTGTTAGGTTCAATTTTTTTCCTCTATAAATTCTTTCTTCCTAAATTGCAAAAAAAAAAAAGTTTTAATAATCTTTTAAAATTTCCTAGATAGACAGCAAAGTTTTCTTCATCTTTTATTTTTCTTACTTAAAATAATAAAGGCATTGTGACTATGTATTATTATTTTTTAACTCTGAATACATCTTTGTGTACCATAAGTTCATGTATGAAGTGTTTTCCTTTTCTATTGCTTTCTATAGAGTTTATCGTTTTAGCTTTGAGATCTTCTTGACCTAATGGCTATTTAAAAATCTGTTTTTACTTTCCAAGTAGTTAACATTTTCTACTTTGGCTCAACATTTCATTATTTATTCTTAATTTTATGGGGTTATTAATAAACTTAATTTATACTGTTTTCTTTTTGGATATGTATATTATTGATTTCTGTAAATATTTAATGGTATATGAAGACTGTATATTTCTACTAGAGATTTCTAAAATTATTCTAAAGATTTATTAATTTGAATTTGTTGCTATACTGTTCAGTCTCTCCTTGTCTTTGAGTACCAGATTCTCTGATTCTGAAAGAAGTGTGCTGACTTCTCCCTCTCTAATTGCATTTAAAAAAAAAATTATTTATTTAATTAATTAATTTACTTTAATTTTGGCTGCGTTGGGTCTTTGTTGCTGCATGCAGGCTTTCTCTAGTTGCGTCAAGCAGGGGCTACTCTTCGTTGCGGTGCACAGGCTTCTCATTGGGTGGCTTCTCTTGTTGTAGAGCACGGGCTCTAGGCGTGAGGGCTTCAGTAGTTGTGGCACATGGGCTCAGTAGTTGTGGCCCGCGGGCTCCAGAGCAGAGGCTCAGTAGTTGTGGCACACAGGCTTAGCTGCTCCATGGCATGTGGGATCTTCCCGGACTAGGGCTTGAACCCGCGTCCCCTGCATTGGCAGGCAGACTCTCAACCACTGTGCCACAAGGGAAGCCCTCTAACTGCCTTTTAAGTAGGTTCTAGAAGACTTGCTTTATGTATGTAGCTCTTATTTTATTAGGTGTAAGAAAGCTTTTGACCACTATAACTTCTTGATAAATATTGTGCTTTTTAACCATCACATTATATTCATCTGTATCCCGTTCAGTACTTTTAACCTTACTTTCCACCTTGCCTAATTTTAATATTATCACTCCTTTTGTTTGTTTGCTTATTTGTATGTATTTGTCTTGTAACTCTGCCAAGTCTTTATTTTTAACCTCTTGAAAT
Source organism: Lipotes vexillifer (assembly GCF_000442215.2). Classification (NCBI taxonomy): domain Eukaryota; kingdom Metazoa; phylum Chordata; class Mammalia; order Artiodactyla; family Lipotidae; genus Lipotes; species Lipotes vexillifer. The sequence continues at coordinate 325,895 of NW_006771701.1, forward strand.
CACTTTGTTTGAAATGTTCTTGCCATGTGTGGGATACTCCTAGGGTTTGTAATTACTCCACTGTGACAGTCGGTGTCTCTTTTGTACATATTTTATTAAAGTATATTATATACATAGAAAAGTGCATAAATCATAAGTACATGTAGTTCACAGAATTTTTACAAAGTGAACACGTCTGTGACTACTACCCAGATCACAATATAGAACAATATCAGCACCCCAGATCCCTCCCTGAAGCCCCTCCCAGTCCCTGACCACCCAAAGTTAACCATTGTTCTGACCCTCCAAACCAGAATTTACTTTTGCCTATTTTTAATTTTATATAAATGAGATCATATTGTATATCCCCACTTGTATCTGGTTTCTTTGGTCCAACATTATGTTTGTGTATTTTTCCATGTTTTTGTGTGTGGTAGTGGTTTATATTTTTTATTGCTGCATAGTATTCCATGATGTGAATATATTAATGTTTCTTTATCTAGCCTATCACTGATGACCATTTAGGTTATTTTAACTTTTGGCAGTTACAAATTATATTGCTATAATAATTTTTGTACCTGTGTTTTTGTGTACATATGTATGCTTGATCCACCATTTCTATTCCAAAATATATGCCTCACAAAAAATTCATAGGGCTACACACCTATGATATATAGTTTTCTGTGTGTATGTTATACTTCAGTAAAATATTCACTTAATAAAAGGTAAAAGAGAGAGAATGCAAATAAGGATCAAAATTAAAAAGCAGAAATAAGGTCAGTCTCAAGAAAGATTTAAAAAAATAAGAAAAGAGTATTATAGCATTTGAAAACCTATATGTAATAGACAAATGCCAAGAAATTACAAGATGTCAAAATTGGCACAAGAAGAAATGGATAACTTAGATATACCAGTTAAATATCAATAGTACCTAATACTTAAATATCAATAACTACTAGCTAAAAGGGTGTCTAAAAGACAAACCATCCCCTCAGATCTCAAGTACAGATTGTTTTTTACATTAGTATTAGCAACATTTGGAGGAACAGTCAATTTCTATCTTATATAAGTACTTACAGAACACAGGAAATGAATTGAGCAGATCATTCTGTGACGCCAGTGTAATGACTTTGGAAGTAGATAGGAATAATACAAAAAAAATACACATAAGAAAATGATAGGTCTGCTTTACTTATGATCATAAATGTCAAACTCTATATAAAAGATTAGTTATCCTTCTTATCCCTGGAATGAAGGGATGGTTTAACGTGAGAAAAGTTTATCAACATAATTCACCACATGAGTAGACTAACGTAAAACATTTATAATTGTTGGGGCTTCCCTGGTGGCGCAGTGGTTGAGAGTCCACCTGCCGATGCAGGGGACACGGGTTCGTGCCCCGGTCCGGGAGGATCCCACATGCCGCGGAGCGGCTGGGCCCGTGAGCCATGGCCGCTGAGCCTGAGCTTCCGGAGCCTGTGCTCCGCGACGGGAGAGGCCACAGCAGTGAAAGGCCCGCGTACCGCAAAAAAAAATTTATAATTGTTTATTAAAATATTATTAATCTCAATTGATGTAGAAAAATCATTTGATAAAACATAAATAAGTCAATACCTGTTTATGGTAAGTCTATCAGAAGACAAGGAACTGTAGGGACTCACTTTAACTGAAAACTCACAACAAAAACTATACTTGTGGAAAAACTGAAGATGCAGTTACTTTAAAACTGGGAACAAGGAAAGAAATGCTATTATTGCTACTATGTAACATAAACTGGAGGGCTTTTCCAAGCAATAAGAAATGGGAAAAAAGAGCTGCAAGCCCTGGAAGGGAAAAACAAAAAGCCTTATTACCTGCATCTTGGTGGTGAGAAAGGACTTCCTAAAAATATTCAGAAACATAAATCATGAAGGAAAGAAAGGTGAATTCAATTTTATCAAAGCAAAAAATTGCTACTTAACAAGAAATAACATTGATAAAGTTAACAGACAGATGATACTTTGGGAGAAAATATTTTCAGTATCTAACATCATTCAGGGAATTATATCTAGCATTAGAAGGGAGCTTTTGCAAAAATCAGCAAGAAAAACACATAATCCTAGTGGGGAAAATAGGCAAAGGCCATGAACAGGCAATTTCCCTAAGAGGAGACCTAAAGTGCTATGATACATATAAGATGCTCAAAGTCATTAGCTATCATAAACTTTTCATTATTTGAGTGATGAAATTCAGAAAGCGGGATAATGCCTAGGTTGGCAGGAACACTGGGTCAGGGATTATGGTGCTGTTATGCATTGCTGGGGGAAACAGAGGCTGTAGCATTCTGGAGAGCAATTTGGCAGTATATTTTCAAATTAAATATAGAAGATTACCCAGCCACTCCACTTTGAAATATATTGCAAAGCAATTCTCACATAAGTCCACAATAATGGGATGCTTATTGTTTGTGGTGGTCCAGAGTGGGAGCCAGGCTAACCTGGGTGTCCACTCCCAAGGGAACAGCTAGTCAAAAAGTGATGGATGGGGCTTCCCTGGTGGTGCAGTGGTTGAGAGTCCGCCTGCCGATGCAGGGGACACGGGTTCGTGCCCCGGTCCGGGAGGATCCCACATGCCGCGGAGCGGCTGGGCCCGTGAGCCATGGCCGCTGAGCCTGCGCGTCCGGAGCCTGCGCGTCCGGAGCCTGTGCTCCGCAACGGGAGAGGCCACAACGGTGAGAGGCCCGCGTACCGCAAAAAAAAAAAAAAAAAAAAAAGTGATGGATGGACCAGAGGGTAATATACAGCAATGAGAGGACAGACTAGAGGCAACATGCAACATGCAGCATAAATGTATCTTCAAAACATAGCACTGGATTTGAAAAGAAGGAGAATGTGATTTATTACACAGTATCATTTACATAAATTAGAAATATATGTACATAAAACATCAATACACAATTTATAATAAGACATAAAGGGCTTCCCTGGTGGCGCAGTGGTTGAGAGTCCGCCTGCCGATGCAGGGGACACGGGTTCGTGCCCCGGTCCGGGAGGATCCCACATGCCGCAGAGTGGCTGGGCCCGTGAACCATGGCCACTGGGCCTGTGCGTCCGGAGCCTGTGCTCCGCAATGGGAAAGGCCACAGCAGTGAGAGGCCCGCGTACCGCAGAAGCCTGGGCCCCGCAATGGGAAAGGCCACAGCAGTGAGAGGCCCCCGTACCGCAGAAAAAAAAAAAAAAAAAAAGACATAAAAATGACACACATTAGGAAGTGGAAGTGCAAGTGGGGAATCTGGACAAAAGGAAATAAGCCAACCAACTAACAAACAAGTGAGGGATCTATGTTGATCAAAGATGATAATGCACCATGTATTAAGGAGTATGATTGACACAGCTCTCAGGTTTTGAGTTCCCCTTCCCAAACAACAGCAGCAACAATAACAAAAAAAGACATTAACAAACAATGAGAGGTTGAAAACTGGCAGGGTTGCCAGATCAAGTAATTTTGAAGGCTATAGAGAGGAGTTTAGTTCTCATTCTACGTGCAGTGGGAAGAAATCATGGGAGGGTCTTAAGGAGTGAGTGGTACCTCTTCATAGAGACCATTATGGCCACTGCAGGATGACCAAATGAGAGGATGCAGGGCAGCCAGGCAGGAGACTCTCATCTCAGGTAGGAGGTTGAAGATGGCTCAGATTAGGCTTGTAGCAATGGAGATGAGAGAAGTAGGCAGATTCAGGTTACATTTTGGATAGAAACCTAACAGGAGCTGCTGAGAAATTGAATGTTGGTGTTGAGGGAAGGAGAGAAATGAAAAATGACACGTAAGCTTTTGTCTTTGGCAACTGGGTGGTGCCATTGACTGAGGCTGGGAAGATGGGGATAAAAAGGGGAAACCAAAACTTCGCTTTTTCTTTTTTTTTGGTCCATGTGCTTTTTTCTTTAATTGAAGTATAGTTGATTTACAATACTGTGTTGGTTTCAGGTGAACATCTAAGTGATAATAAGTTTTTTTTGCAGATTATATTTCATTATAAGTTATTACAAAATATTGGGTGTAATTCTCTGTGCTACAAAATAAATCCTCGTGTTTATCTATTTTATGTATAGTAGTTTGTGTCTGTTAATCCTATACACCTAATTTGTCCCTTTCCCCACTCCTTTGGTCATCACAAGTTTTTCTCCTATGTCTGTGAGTCTGTTTCTGTCTTGTATATACATTCATTTGTATTATTTTTTAGATTCCATATGTAAGTGATATTATATAGTATTTATCTGATTTATTTCACTAAGCATAATATTCTCTAGGTCCATCCATGTTGCTTCAAATGGCAATATTTCATTTCTTTTTATGGCTGAGTAATATTCCATTATATGTGTGTACCATTATATGGTACATATACACACATTATATGTGTGTATCTTCCTTGTCTATTCATCTGTTGATGGACACTCGGGTTGCTTCCATATCTTGACAATTGTAAATAGTGCTGCTGTGAACATTGGGGAATATGTATCTTTCCAAATTAGTGTTTTCATTTTTTCTGGGTATGTACCCAGGAGTGGAATTGCTGGATCATATGGTAGTTCTATTTTTAATTTTTTGAGGAACCTCCATAATGTTTTCCACAGTGGCCGCACAAATTTACATTCCCACCAGCAGTATACAAGGGTTCCCTTTTTCTCCACATCCTTGCCAACACAAAATTTCTGAGTTGGATCACTTAGCATGTTAAGTTTGAGATGTCTATTAGACATTCAAGTGGCGAGATCAATAAGGCAGTTTGATATATGGTCTGAATTCAAGGAAGATACATACTTGGGGATTAAATCAGTCTATAGAGAGTTAAATATCTGGCTCTAACTCCCAATATTTATGTCACCTTGGCCAAGATACACAATTTCTAGGTCTTAATTTGTTTATCTGTAACATTGCAATAGAGTCTGTTTCCCAGGGCTGTTATGAATATTAAATCAGATAGTACATCTAAAGAACTTGCCACAGAACCTAGCACATAATAAGTGCTTAATAAAGGCCCCTGTGACTAGAGAACAGGGAAGGGAAAGACAACGTCAGGTGAAAGAGGTTGGCAGTGGGGACATCATGTCAGAATTTTTCAGCTGTGGTAAGTAGCTTTCAGTTAGTGGCTCGTAGGGGCTTTTTTGCCAGGAGGGACGTGACCTGGCATTACTAATAGTAGTGGCAGATCATTTAAGCATTAGCATTCAATATTGTTTTTTCAGACTGTAGATAAAGAGTCTGGGTTGTTGTATACACACACACACACACACACACACAACCAAACAAACGAATTTAAAACTTTGATTTCAGGAGAATACACTCAGAAATTATAACAAGTGCAAGCATTTTTAGCTGAATGGCATTAGGATATTCCTGACAATTCTTGCATCTGCAGTATCCACAAGGGCTTCTCTGCCAGTTTGGGCACAGGTCTATTCTTTACACTGAGTGTTCTTGAGTGGCAAGTGATTGGTGCTTAGGGACAGCTGGCATTTTATAGCTAAGCCCGTAGAGTGAAGCCTCAGTACTTTGTATTTATCATACTGTATTAGCACAGAGGCTGAAGTCACACATTGCCCAATATTTCAGAAAATAATCTTCATTCTGCTGCATCCAATGGCTTCTCTGTATCCAGTAAGTGATGCAGTGTTTCAGAAAAGGTTACCTTTCATAGAACTATTACATAAGTATCTAGTTACTGCACAAAAACTTGAAGTTGTTTAATTTGGGGGTTAGGAGTGCTACAGATCACCTATACCTTATCGTAAATACAATGAAGAACCATCAGAAGCCCTAATGCGGTAGCTGAGCAGGGCGTCCTGGTGGTTCTAATTTCACATTTCTCTTTATTTATAGACTTGCTGTAACAAGTGATGATGGACCTCCATAATTCAGCTGTTCATTCTTTATTGAACCCATGAGTGGGACAATTATAGTAGCACATCTGGAATGCTAGAGACAGAGGTTTTCAAGAAGCACTGAAAAACCCCAGCAGCAACAAAAAGGGAATAATGCCCTTCGATCAGTTTTCCAGTTAACTGCTGCACAACAGAGTACCCAAAACTTAATGTTTAAAACAATAGCTTCTAAATTATATCTCATGATTCTGTGGGTCAGGAATTCAGGCAGGGCTCAGCTGGGCAATTCTACTGCCCCATATGTTGTGTGGGGTCATTCAGTAGTACTCATGCAGGGGTTGTCCGGTCTGGAGGGTCTAAGACATTTTCACTCATATACTTTGTGTCTTTTGGAGAATGGCAGGAAGCTGGGCTCGGCTGGAGCCCTCTCCCATTCTACGAAGTTTCAGGGCTCTGAGCCATGTAGGCTCTCAAGCAGGGTATTTTGGCCTCTTGTAAGGCATCTCAGAGTTCTAAGAGACCAATGTAGAAGGTGCCAGCCTCTTAAAGGGTATCTCAGAACTGGGATAGTGCCATTTCTGCTTTACTCTATTGGTCAAGGTGCTCACAGGCCAGCCCACATTCACAGGAAGGAGAACTAGACTCCATCTCTTGGTGGGAGGAGTGTCAAGGAATTTTAATCCACACAGTTAGGGACAATTGTTTGCATTGATGGTACCTGAACAGCCCTGAGAGGCAGTATTATCTAGTGGTGAGAGCACAGACTCTAGAGTTGGACAGCCTGGTTTCAAATCCAAGCCTTATGACTTTAGCTGTGTGACTCTGTAAATTGTTTAAAAATCAATTTTATTGAGATATAATTTATATACAGTGAAGTGTTCTCATTTTAAGGGTTAATTTCTATAAATTTTGTCAAATTTATATACCTGTATAACTACCAACATTATCAAGGTAAAGAACATTTCCATCACCCTAAAATGCTTCCTTGTACTACTTTCCAGTTAACCTGGAAACCTCCAACCCAAGCAATCATTGATCTGCTTTCCTATCACTATAGATTAGATTTGTCTCTTCTAGAGTAAATGGAATCATACAGTATGTACTCTTTTGTATCTGACTTCTTTTACTTAGCATGTTTCTGAGATTCATGCATGTTTTGCGTGTTTCACTATTCCTGTTCATTGTTCAGAAGTATTCCATTATATGGATATACCAGAATTTGTCCACTCATCTATTGATGGACTTATGAGTTGTTTCCAATCTAAGTTATTGTGAAAAAAGCTGCTAGGAACTTTTGTTTTGTGTATTTAATAATAATAAAATAACAAATATCCATGTGGACATATGTTTTTATTTCTCTTCAGTAAATTCCTAGGAGTGGGAATGCTGGGTGTCACTAAGTATATGCTTACCATATAAGAAATTGTGAAAATGTTTTCATAGTGATTTTTATCATATTACACCCCATATCAATAATATATGAGAGCACTGGTTGCTCAATAGCCTTGTCAACACTTAATATTGTCTTTAGCCATTCTAATGCATATGTAGGTACCTTATTATTATTTTAGTTCGCATTTTTCTGATGACCAGGGTGCTGAGGATATTTTTATATGCCCACTGACACTTTAATATTCTTTTGTAGAGTGTATATTCATGTTTTTTGGACATGCTTTTAATAGTTTCCATGCTGTAGTTTGCTCATCAGAAAAATAAGATAATTGTAAGGTAATGTATTCACAGGTTCTGGGTATTGGGATGTGGAAGCTTTGAGAAGGCTATTATCCAGCCTTCCATACCAGCGAAACCATTGTAAACTAAGGTCTCACTCGTGGAGAAGCAGCCAGAAAGGGCCCTGTCAAGTAGAAAGTGGGAAATTGATTTGGAGAATTTCTGAACCTTCCAAGCCTTAGTTTTCTAAGCTAAGTTTAGTTTGGTAAATGGACAAACATGTTATTTACTGTACATTTTTTTAGCAGGGGGGAATAAAATAAGAAAAATGTTTACCTATCCCACTCAAATTTCCACCCAGCACCCTTAATGCTCTTAGCAGACCACAGGCAAAGCTTGTAGCTGCAAATTTTAGGCATGACATGTCTTTGAAGTCTCATCTGAGAAATTCATGTGAATTATGCATTATACTTAAAATAGATGTGTATTTGTTTTAATACAAAATAACATTTTAAATGTCTTACCAGCAGGAAAAATAAATTGATGCTCTTTATTCTTTGATCTTCTATTCCCCCATGACATCTATGATTAGCTCTGTTTGAGAAACAATGTTATATAAAAGGAAGCGCATTGTAAACTATAATGGGCAATGAAAATTTATATTATTAGATTCACATATCAAATATTGAAAGCATCACAGTGGTCTTAGCTCCACATAGTGAATCCAAGGAGAAAAATAAAAGGTATTCTCTTTAAAGTTAGGGAAAGCAGAACTCTACAAAAGTACATAATTCCTGGAATTTACTTTGTATTAATACAGTATGACATATTCTTCAAACTATGGTGCAGTAGGCTTTTTCAGTTTGGCTGATTGCCAGGGAGGTGGGAGGTTCATTATTAAGGAGAAATATGTAAAGAGGAAGAAAAGCCAGTGTATGCAAGTGTGGGAGATACTGGGGTCTCTAGTCCCCCCATAATCTCCATAAACCTCTTAAAAATCATTTTTTGAGATGGTCAACTGATGTTTTCTCAGTCTTCTTTGAAATTTGTGCAGCTTCAAAAAGTGTCACTTTCCCTATCCAGAGCACCACTTTCTTTAGAAATTCCAGGGCCATCATTTTTAAATCAATAAGACCAGTATTCACAAGAGCACCATGAAAGGAAGATCAGTGTTCCCTGAGACTCCTGGGTAATGGCAAAGAACCAGATGATTCTGGATGTTGGAAGCCCTTTAGAGATTTGTGGAAGATCTGGGTTGTGTTTCCTTTGCTCAACTCCTAAAGTGGCCTTAGATCTAGTAACCCTTCTAGCCAGGAAAGCAAGGGAAAAAAAGCTTTCATCAGGGGCCCCAGAATTCATTTCCATAATTAACACCACTGGAGGAATAGCTCATCCACTTACAATTTCTTTTCATCTCCTTTATTTCTGTTAGAGAGTGTAATACAGACTTGGTACGTGGCTACTTCTCAAGAAATCCTTAAAGAAAATAACACTCCTCCCGTCCAATAATTTTTCAAATGCGTGCTAATATTGTTGTTAAAAGAATATTGTTTTAACATGTAGAAATTGTGGAGCTGTGTCACAACAATTGTATCTTTTACTGAAAAAGTTACCATATAATTTTGGCAAATAGATGAGCTAGATAATATTCTAAAATGTGTAGTCAGGGTTTAAATGGCTGAAAAATTGAAGTCTAATGAAGATTTGTTATTGAAGGAAAGGAGGAGCCTGGGGAGTACACACAGAATTGCTAACAGCGCAGTGTCAAAACAAGCATTCATGAAGGCTGATTGAGAATCTGTAGAATGAAACAAGCAGACACAGGCTTTTGTGGGTTCATGTGATTTAACAGCGATAGGGGGATCGCGTCTGGTGTAAGAGACAAAGACTGCTTCAGAAGGTAAAAATGAATAGCTTAAAGCAGGAATTTAAAAATAATACTCCTGCCAAATAACCCTTGGTGATTTTTCAAAATAAGAAAAATGTCACATGTTTGTATTCACATCATGTGAGAAGTTAAATTCCAATTCTTTTGTCTCCTATTTTCTACTAAATCGTCAGTTTGCTTTCATTTCCTTTTGGAAAAATGAACAAGTCCTCAAATGCTAGGAACTCCATCCTGATTCAAACTCTATTCGCAAACAAAAGAACCTCCTTCACTCTTTGTCCTCCAATAACCTGACCCATCTGCTATTTTTACCTCTTAACCCTCATATGACTTTAGCTCTTAATTTGAATTTTTCTCACTTTGTACATGTTTTAAGTAAACTTGGAGATGTCTGCGTTTGGTTCACTAGTCACAGTATAATTCTGGTGACCCCTTTGAGCCTCACCTCAAATTTCCATTTATTCATACATCGAATTGCTTCTAGAGGTATGACATTTTGGACGTGATTAGAAGGCCAAGTGAAAAATATTTAATGATGTCACATGACAAGGCCACTTGGACAAAAGGACTTTGTACATGTGACTTCACACAATGGGAAATCATGAACTTTTCTCACCCTGTAAGTGGCATTGTGCCAGAGCACACTAAACTTCTAAACTTAGAAGCTACCCTCTGGCATGGTTCAGGAAACCTTTTCAGTTCTGATATCCGGGATTTTTATACAAAAATATAAATTAACATTGGGAATAATTCATTATTTTTCATGGATTAAAACCAAATCTTGTTCAAGAACACTACTCTCTTATAGGCTATAAATCTCATTCATTACTAACATTTTCTTTGTTTACACAATATTTTGTCACATATGGGAATATATGTAAAAGCTAAGAGCATACCAGAGCAATAAGAATGGAAAAAAACCAAGAGAGTAGGTTTCAACTTATTGTTCATTTAAGTTAATATTGTTCTTTCAGAAAACAACCTTTTTCTTTTTTAAACTTAAAAATGTATTTCTGATAGCCCCATGGTATGCTCTGAACTGTGCTGGTGTTATGGAGCATATAGGGCACTGATACAACGTAGAACATACTTTCAAGGAGGCTGGTCTTGTAGAAAGAGACAGTGTAATAAAATTAAGAAAGAATGGAAACCTGCAGTTAAATTTCGTATGTCCGGTATTTTATGTACCTTATCTCTTACCTTCACAACAATCTTGCAAAGAAGATATTATCCTTCCCAATTTATACATAAAGAAAAAGTGGTTCAGGAAGGTGAAGTAATTTGCTTGGGGTCACTCAGCTAGTAAATTGCCAAAGCAGGATTCACAGTCAGGTGTTTCTACCTTTAGAGAACCAAGTGTTTTCCACTGTGCCCCAGCTACCTCCTATTTCTAGTTTGTTTCCTAGAATGAGTCACTCAATCACTCCAAGCATTAGTTTCCTATACTATAAAATACAGAGGTTTCTTTCCTGGAGTGGAATTTCTCTCGATATCATCTTTAGACCAACCCATGAGGCACTGGAAGAGCAATCCCAGACAGACGTCTAGGCGGGGTCACGAGCCTCCACACTCAGGACCAGGGCCATCAGAGTGCCCTACATTCAATGGGGCACACACTGATCAAAGCAGCTGGGTCCTGGAGGAAAGAAGAATTTGGATGGGCACAGAGGACACGGAGGGTTTTGTAGACTGAGAGGGTAGCCAGAGCAGAAGCATGGAGCCAGAGTCAGGAGGGATGCTGGCATGTTTGCTGGGTAGTGAGGGGATGGAGAGATTGGAGTGTGAGGGGCCTATGTGCAGTGTGTGGAGGGGGTTTGTTGGGTCAAAATGAAGGAGAACCTTGAATGCTAGGTGTTTATAGTCCACTTGAAAGGCTCAGAGAGCCATTTCAAGACTTTTGCCACATCCCTGTGCCACTACTTATGGCTTTAGATCTTGAACTTGGTATGTCAGCTGGCTGAGGTGCTCAGACCCTGTAATAGAAAACAGAACTCCTGGAGTCAGAAGTATTAATGATTTGGTAGTGCCTGGCAAGTAATAGAGCTCACAAATTCATGGTAAATGAGTAAATAATGTCTGAGAGGCATGCAGATTTATTCAATTTTCCTGGAGGGTTAATGGATTTGCCCTGAGCTACTAATATCACCTGGTTCTCTTAGGCAAACTCTCTTAGACCCATACATGGGAGAGAGGGGCCTGGATGAGGGTACCTTGTGTGATTGTGAATGTCTTTGATCTGTGAGAAGTGACTGACCCATTTAGGGGCTCAGTCTGGGGCGGGCCTGATGACGGCCATGCTCTAGCCAGCCAGGCCAAAGAACCCGCAGGTGGGCATAACTGTTCAGTAGCATAAAGTGCCACTGTTCAAGAATCACAAGAACCATGGTTACCCAGTCAGAAAGCTGTGAAGGAGAACTAAGTGTGGACCACTTTGTTCTTTGGGATTCCCACAATACAAGGGAATATTTGAGACCAGAAGCCACGAAGACTCAAAAGCAAAAGCAAAATGTTTATGTTGATGAGTTACAGTGTAACTGAACAGTAGTTATCCAAGGCAACATTGAAACACAACTGTGAAGGAAATGGATCAAATCACTGCCCTCATGGAGCTTCCTTTGCAGTGGGAAAAGACAGATAATAAATAAACAAATAAAAATAATTTTTCAAAATATAAGGTCAGTTATCTCAGCATGTTATACCCTTTGCCTACTGTTTTGAAAGCCTCCTCTGTCATATATCAAGTTTCCATATATGTGCAGGTCTATAAATACAATATCTATTCTGTTTCCTGGTTCTATTTGCCTAGCTCTGCCTACATTCTTGATTACTATAGCTTTAGAGTAAGCTCTGATATATGATATAGCAAGGTTCCCAAATTAGTTTTCTGCAAAAGTGCTTTAGCTATCTTTATTCCATGTTCCCCAATTAGAATCAGTTTGTCAAATCCCATGAAAACTCCCTATTGGCTTTTGATTGGAATTGCACTGCATTTATAGATCAGTTTGGGAAGAAACGACACCTCAATGACAATGAATCTTCTCATCCAGGATTACTGTAAATTTCTCTGTTCTTATGTCTTTAACATCTTTCATTACATTTTTGTAATTTTCTTCCTAAAGCCCTTGCATATCTTTTTATTAGATTTATTCTTTCTAATTTTTATTGCTATCATTCATGTTATTTATTTTAAAATTACATTTTCTAAAGGTTTATTACTGCTATATAGAAATGTAATTTATTTTAATATTGATATTTTTAATCTATCAACTAACTTTGCTGAATTCAAATATTAATTCTGATACTTTTTGAGCAGATTCACTTGTGTTTTGTATGTGGACAATCTTACCATCTTAGAGCAGTGGTTCACTCGGTGATTTTGTTCACAAGGGGGCAGTTGGCCATGTCTGGAGACATTTCTGTTTGTCACAACTGAGAGTGTCAAAATTTTGTAGTCATTTACTAAGTAATTATTTAGTGAAGTCGTACTGCGTATTAGGCCCTGTTTGAGAAGCTGAGTATTCAGTGGTAATCAAAACAAATATGTTCCTACCCACTGCAAAATTTAGAGTTTAGTTTATACCTTGCAAACAGAAAATATAACTTCTTTCGTAGTATTCATGGAAATACAGAAAGCACAGAAAGTAATCATATAATAGAACAGAATAAAAACAAAGTTCGAAAAGGCAAAAGTTATATAAAATTACTCTTTTACCACTATGCTATAAACATAGAACTCAATAATAAATGTTTAAACATTTAAACAAACAAATAACTCCTTGCCAACTGGAGATATGTATCCTTAAATGATTTATGTATTTTTAAAAAAAGAATAAAAATAAGTCAACCTAAGACTTAAGAAGTTAGGAAAAGAAAAAAAGGAGCCACAAGCATAACAGAAGTAATTCATCAACATAAAGGAGACAATACTTATAAAACAAAAAAACAGTGGAACTGACAAATTTTAAAAGCTCCTTATTTTAAAAACACTAAACAAAGGAAGGAAAAAGAGTAACTTTATGGTAGAGAAACTGACAAACTACTGCAGCCAGATGATCAAGGTCAACAGCAACAATGATGAGTCATGTTGTCAATATGTATCCTTGAATGATGTGATGAGAGTGGCACTTTACTCTGTGGTCCTTGTCCCCAAAACTCATAATCCCAGGCTAGTCATGAGAAAAACAGCTGTTAAATCCCAACTGAGGGGCATGCTAAATAATACCTGATCAGTATTCTTCAGACTGTCAAGGTCATTCAAAACATGGTCTGTCTGAGAAACTGTCACAGCCAAGAGCAGCCAAAGGAGACACGACAACTAAACGTAACGTGGTATCCTGGATGCGCTCCTGGAACAGAAAAAGGACACTAAGTAAAAAACTAAGGAAATCTGAAAAAAGTATGGACTTTAGTTAATAAGGTATCAACATTAATTGCGACAAATGTACCATCCTAACGTAAGATAGTAACGATAGGGGAAAATTGGATGGGGCATATGGAAATTCTGTAGTATCTTTGCCACTTTTCTGTTAATCTAAAACTTTGTGTTAGTGTCCTATTGCTACTGTAACAAATTATCACAGATTTATTGGCTTAAAATAATGCAAATTTAAGAAGTTTTGGAGGTCAGAAGTCCAAAATGAGTTTTAGGGGGCTAAAATCAAGGAGACGGCAGGGTTGGTTCCTTCTGGAGGCCCCAGAGGCAATTCTATTCCTTGTCTTTTCTGGCTTCGAGAGACTGCCAGCATTCATTTACTTGTGGCTGCATCACTCCAAACTCTCCTTCTGTTGTCATGTTGCCTTCTCCTCTGTCTGATCTTCCTGGGCCGCTCTTCTAAGGACCCTGTGATCACACAGGGCGCACTCAGATAATCCAGAATAACTTCCTCATCATAAAATCCTTAATTTAATCACATCCGCAAAGTTATATTATTGCCCTATAAGATAACATTCAGAGGTTCTGGAGATTAGGACATTGACATCTTTGTGGGGCTATTATTCAGCTCACTGCACTACTCTAAAATTAAAAGTTTATTTAATAAAAACAACAGACGAATACTTCAAAAATCTAGCTGAGACAAAAAGGGAGCACACAATTAAATACCAAAGACCAACAAGAATATAACAAAAGATATGGAGATTTTAAGACCATAAGAGAGTAGTACCTATGGTGATGAAAAAATACATTTCATTATCCAGATGAAATAAAAGATTTCTTGGGCCAACAGGGTATAATAGAAAAAAAATATTAGGAAAAGACCCAGGCATAAATGAAAATGTGTCATAGAAGGCTTAGGGACAAGATGTTTTTATAATGACCATAGTTTCTATTTATTGAGTGCTAAGTGATGGACAGAGCTGGAATTCAAACCAGCATTTATCTGGTTTCAAAGCCCATGAACTTTCACAGCATCATTTTGCCTCCTGTACCCATATGGATCGGTCTTTTCATTCTTTCAAGGAACAGATTTTTCCTATTCTATGTAGTCTATTCCAGAGCATGGAAAGCTACCTAACTCATTTTTAACTCTTTAAAACTAAGGAGCACAGCCTGGAGAGGCAGGCTCCTCCCTCGAGCTGTATGATCTTAGCCTCAGTTCCTTATCTGCAAAATATAGATAATGCTGTATCTCATTGGTAAATGTTGTAAGAAAATATAGGAGAAAATGTAGTGTTTGGAACATGGTATGAGCTTACAAAATTATCACAACTGCCATTATTATTATTAATAATAAAACCTAACAAAGACAGGGTAAAAAGAAAAGAACTTATACATTTAAAAATTCTAGGGCTTCCCTGGTGGCACAGTGGTTAAGAATCTGCTTGCCAATGCAGGGGACATGGGTTCGAGCCCTGGTCCGGGAAGATTCCACATGCCGCGGAGTAACTAAGCCCATGCGCCACAACTACTGAGCCTGTGCTCTAGAGCCCGTGAGCCACAACTACTGAGCCCTCGTTTTACGGGTACTGAAAACTGCACGCCTAGAGCCCCTGCACCGCAATAAGAGAAGCCACCGCAATGAGAAGCCCGCGCACCACAAGGAAGAGAGTAGCTCCCGTTCGACGCAACTAGAGAAAGCCCACGCACAGCAACGAAGACCCCAATGTAGCCAAAAATAAATAAATAAAATAAAATTTAAAAAAATTCTAAATACTAGCCAATGGGACTAAAAAGAAATATTTGAAAAGAATAATCTACCACGACCAAGCAGAAACTATCAGTTTAGTTTAATATTATAAAATTTATTGTTATATCATACTGAGAGGTCAAATAAAAAAAATATGATCATTAAATTTTGAAAGGCATTAGTAAAGTATTACAATCATTTCTGATGGGAAAAATATTTTGGTTATTTATGAATAAAGGAATAATTCCTTAACACATTAAAAAATGTTTTACACTGACAGCTCATATAATTTATTGCGAAAATACCAATGGAGACATTTCCATTAACAACAGGAACAAACCAAGAATGTCTGCTATTCTCCCTACAGTTAATTATTATTTTATAAGTTTTGGTCACAGCAGAACAAAAATAAGAAGTGTGATTACCAGAAAAAAGAGAACAAAGTTATCATTGTTTGCAGATGATATCATCATATACCTAGAAAACCCTAGAGAATCCGCTAAAAAATAATTAGCAGTGAGCTCAGCAAGATGAATGAATATAAGTGTCGATGGATTTCAAACGCACCAGACACAATCAGAAAATATAATGAGGGAAAAATCTCTTTTACAATAGTAACAGGAATATAAAACACCCAGAAATATAAGCTTAATAAAAAGATATGTCAGACCTTTGTGAAAAATACCACAGAATTAGACCAACAAACATAAAGTAAGGCTTAAATAAACAGGAAGCCATAGAGTGTGTCTGTGTGGACTATTATAAATATATCAAGTTTACCCACATTAATACATCAATACATTCTCAATGGGATTTTCCTTTGGGAGTTTTTCTGGAAGAATAAATACATAAGAATAGCAAATGAAAATTTGGAAAGGAAAGCTAATGAGGCAGGGTGCAACTTGTTCTATCAGATAGAAGATATATTGCAAAGCTATGGTAAAGAGTGGTACTTGCACAAGTATGGATCAATAAAAGAGACTAGCCCTCAAAAAAGAAAGCTCCCTATTATGTACAATGGCTTGAGATGCTATAAAGTTGACATCAAAACAAAGGAAGGGATGTCAATAAATGGAAGTCAATAAATGGAATATGGAAAATATTAGTCTAAGTGCTTACCTTATCCCATATGTCACACACAGTAATCAATTCCAGTGATGTCTATATAAAACAATGTATATAGCAAATAAAACAACACAAATATTAGAAGTAAATAAAAATGACTCTCAGGAGGAAGACACTTTCACCAAAGGACAGAATCAATAGAATTGGTGACAAAGTTTTAAATGCTGTCTATCAAAACTATCATTTCTTAAACAAAAAAGAAAAATAACATGGGAAATAATAAAATGACAAAGTTGGAAAAATGTTTGCCACTGATGATAGACAAAGAGGTAACATTTGTTTCTAGAGTTTTAAAAATCTGTAAGAAAATTACTGATACTTCCATAGAAATAATGGATAAAAAGACAAGGGTAATTTATGAAGGAATTATGAATGGTCAGTAAAGATGGGGGAAAGTTCAACTTTCCTGATAATCTCACAAATCTAAACATCATTTTATTTAAAAAATTTTTATTGGAGTATAGTTGATTTACAATATTATGTTAGTTTCAGGTATACAGCAAAGTGAATCAGTTATACATATATGTATATCCATTCTTTTTTTAGATTATTTCCCATATAGGTCATTACAGAGTATTGGGTAGAGTTAGCTGTGCTATTAGTTTTCTAATTTTTTAAAATTTTTATTTTGTATTATTATCTTTTTTTAGTTTTCTATTTTATTAAACATCATTTTACCTATTTAATTGCCAACTCAGGGTGAGAGATGGTCAGGTGGTGGATACTGTTAGGTAACCTGGAAGGAATGTCTAGTGTTACCATCTTCCTGGGGATGTACTTGGCAGTATGTTTCAGGAGCACAAAAACCTCTGGTCACTTGGCCCAGGAATTCTTCTAGAATTCTGTCATTAGAAATGAAAAAGAGATGTGGACAATGTTTTTTGCACAGGGATATTCTTTACTTTCTATTTATAATGTCAAAAACTGGAAATAAGTTCAACAAAAAAATTGTATTGGAATGGTAGACTATGGTATATTGATGATTCTGAAAAATTCTGATTTTGATGAACTTTAATTATATGTAAATGTTC
Source organism: Lipotes vexillifer (assembly GCF_000442215.2). Lineage (NCBI taxonomy): Eukaryota > Metazoa > Chordata > Mammalia > Artiodactyla > Lipotidae > Lipotes > Lipotes vexillifer. Next base: position 343,572 of record NW_006771701.1, read on the forward strand.
ACAATATGATTTGTTTGTTTGTCTTCTTTTCGGCCACACAGCATGTGGGATCTTAGTTCCCCAACCAGGGATTGAACCAGTGCCCCCTGCATTGGAAGGGCGGAGTCTTAACCGCTGGACCACCAGGGAAGTCCCTCACGATATAATTTTAAAGTAAAAGTGTAGAATTCAAAAGTGCATCCAAGAGAAGTTATATCTAGAATTTAGGGTAGGCTATTTCAGTTGGGATCTTTATTTGCATTTTTAATACTTCTTGTTTTCTATAATAAGATGCATTGCTCCCATAATGAAAAAAATAGCGTATGTGGGTCTCTGTGTATTTAAGGTACAATATGTGTAGTCAGTTAGTATCCTCTTCAAGAAATTAATCAAACTTTGGAAATTAGAAGTGGATTTTGTTGATATTTCCGGACGTTTTTTCTTTTATTTTGAAACACACACCTTTCTCTCTCTCTTTCCAAACTTGTTCGGCTTTCACCAAGAAACACAGTCATAAATGCAATCCCTTACACTTATCCCCACTCCCCATTTTATTCTTTAAGAGAAAGGAATACATTTAAGTTTGGCTTTGATTTTTACACGTTTGTTAAAAGAGTTTAAGATTTCATTTTGCTAAAAATGAAAAGATGTTAGTGACAGAATCATGCTTTGTTGCCTAGGTAAGCAAAAATGATAACAACTGTATCAAATAGAAGACTTCTAAATAAACCTATGCCTAAATTAAAGTGGTATTTCCAAATGGTTAAAGAATTAAAAGACATGGAAAAAACTGAAGAGAATCAGGTAGTAACTTGGAATGAAGAGGAAGTACTGAATAGATACTGACATGAACAGTTAATATCATACAGAAATCATAAGAATAATCCTCACTAGAGCATCTTGTAAACACAGTTTGTTAATTTTTGTATACTTCTATAATACATAGAAAATCAGAAAAATATTGGAGAATACAGAGATAAAAAATGATCACCAATAATCCTACCATCTATTTAAGTGGAGTTACTTCTGATTTCTATTCTCTCTTTCTCTACCTGCGGCCTCCCCCCAGCATGTTATTTTTAAAGATACTTATTCAATACTCTAAATAAAATTTTTTATCACAATTGCTTTTCAGAATGAACTCTCTGGAAATAACTTTGGTGTTTGCACCCCAGTGTAAATTCTTCTCCAGTCTCTCATCTGAGAGTTCCCAGTGTAATCGTTGGCTCTCTGTATGGTCAGCTGCCCATTCACTCAATCTGAACGTGAATGTGAAGCAAGTCAGAGAGAGAAAAACAAACATCGTATAGTAACGTATACATGTGGAATCTAGAAAAATGGTACAGATGAACCAGTTTGCAAGGCAGAAATAGAGACACATGTAGAGAACAAACGTATGGACACCAAGGGGCGAAAGCGGGGGGATGGTGGTGGTGGTGTGATGAATTGGGAGACTGGGATTGACATGTATACCCTGATGTGCATAAAATGGATGACTAATAAGAACCTGCTGTATAAAAAGTAAAATACAATTCAAAGAAAAAGTGAAGTCTGCCTGTTGACAAGACCTACATATGCAGATGTGGCTTTTATTGTTCCTTTCTTAAATATGAAACAAAGATTTACTTAACAAGTATTTATTAAATACCCACTCGATGCTGGGCACAGTTCTTGGCATGCAATAGTGATCAAAAAAGACCAAAATTCCTGCCCTCTTGGAGCTTACATTCTAGTGATGGAAGAGGAAAAATAGGAAAGGAAATTATTCCATATTTTAGAGATTGATACGTGCTACGGACAAAAACAGTTGGGTGGTCAGACGGTGACATTTGAGACACTAGAGAATCACAAATTTCCTATTAAAAAAAGAGCCTACTGGATGCCAAGAAGAGTTAGTGGATGATGATAGACACCTAGACTTACCTGTGTGAAATTCTGGATGTGAGATCATAACGTTTCCAGCAGCAGGGGCAGGGACGAAGGGGTAGGAGAGAGGGCACACACAAATGGGTAGATCCAGACTGGAATCAAAATTTTCAACAATAACAGTGTTGCTAAAGTAAAATGGATTAATGTCTTTGAAGTATGAGGGAAATTTTTTTTCAATCTAGAGCAGAATTCTCAACCAAAGGATCAGTCCAATAATAAAACATATTCAAATATACCACTGTGTTGAAAATCTACCTCCCATGTACCCTTCTTAGGAAGTTACTTGAAGATGTGCTCCTCAACAAATTGAGGGCATAAACTAAGAAAGAATACTGATGGAAAAATAAGTTTAGATGTATCCAATAGAGGAAATATAAACCTGTATGTGTGTGTGTGTGTGTGTGTATATATATATATATATATATATATATATATATATATATAATATATTATGTATATCCTAGAGAAAGGTTTATTGTGAGGTATTGGCTCATACAATTATGGAGGCTGAGAAGTCCCCAAATCTGCTGTCTGCCAAGTGGGAGACCCAGGAAAGCAGGTGATGTAGTCTGGAGGCCTGAGAACGAGGAGCATTGAGAGCAGGAGGAAACCAATGTCTCAACTCAAGCCCTCAGGCAGGGGGAGGGTGAATCCAGCGTTCCTCTGCCTTTATGTTCTATTTAGTCCCTCAACAAATTGGCTGATGGCCACCCACATTGGGGAGGGCATCAGCTTTACTCAAGCCACCAACTCAAATGCTAATGTCTTCTAGAAACAGCCTCATAGACACATCCAGAAATAATGGTTGTTTTTTAAAAAATAAATTTATTAATTAATTTATTTTTGCCTGCGTTGGGTCTTTGTTGCTGCGCGCGGGCTTTTCTCTAGTTGCGGTGAGCGGGGGCTACTTTTCGTTGCGGTGCGCAGGCTTCTCATTGCGGTGGCTTCTCTGGTTGCAGAGCGCGGGCTCTAGGCACACGGGCTTCAGTAGTTGTGGCACGCAGCCTCAGTAGTTGTGGCGCACGGGCTTAGTTGCTCCGCAGCATGTGGGATCTTCCCAGACCAGGGCTCGAACCCGTGTCCCCTGCATTGGCAGGTGGATTCTCAAGCACTGCACCACCAGGGAAGCCCCAGAAATAATGGTTAATCAGGTATCTGGTTATCCCATGGCCCAGTCAAGTTGACATGTGAAATTAACCATCACAGGTATGGAAGGACAAGAGGTACATTATAGCCTACTTTAGCAGAGAGCCAATAACTAATCTATTGCTAATGTTGATCAGTCAAGAAATAACAGTATAGGGCTTCCCTGGTGGCGCAGTGGTTGAGAATCTGCCTGCCAATGCAGGGGACACGGGTTCGAGCCCTGGTCTGGGAAGATCCCACATGCCGCGGAGCAACTAGGCCCGTGAGCCATGGCCGCTGAGCCTGCGCGTCCAGAGCCTGTGCTCCGCAACAAGAGAGACCGCGACAGTGACAGGCCCGCGCACCGCGATGAAGAGTGGCCCCCGCTCGCCGCAACTAGAGAAAGCCCTCGCACAGAAACGCAGAGCCAACACAGCCAAAAAATAAATAAAAATAAATAAATTAAAAGAAGGCTCAACATTAAAAAAAAAAAGAAATAACAGTATAAACCGACAAATCATGGTAACCATCTTCATCTCCAATGTTTATGATCTTGTCAATGTAAACTGTAGAGCAACACTTAACCATCCAACTGACTGTCAATAATGAGGCGATAGGTGAAGAGAGAGGACACAGGGTAGGGATGAAGCAGAACTCTGCACATCTGAGCTAGATGGTTTGAAGTTAAGTAGGCTGGAGAAAATTTCCCGAACTAAAAAGGAGAGTACTTACAAGAATATTTTATAGAGAGTGGGGGGCCCAGGAAAGGAAAGGGTGCTTGAGGGCATTTTCCCTGACAGCCTACTACTCTGATGCAAATAGAGAAAAGATAAAACACAGACATTTTTTGCTTGTAGTTTAAACTTACACAACACAGTGAAAGCTCATTTATCAACGTTTCATTCACTCAGGATTTTTTATGTGCCTATTATATACCAGGTACTATTGAACTGATAGAACAATTAAGATAAAAAATTCTCTTCCAGGGCTTCCCTGGTGGCGCAGTGGTTGAGAGTCCGCCTGCCGATGCAGGGGACGCGGGTTCGTGCCCCGGTCTGGGAAGATCCCACATGGCGGCTGGGCCCATGAGCCATGGCCTCTGAGCCTGCGCATCCGGAGCCTGTGCTCTGCAACGGGAGAGGCCACAGCAGTGAGAGGCCTGCGTACGACAAAAAAAAAAAAAAAAAAAAAATTCTCTTCCAATAAATATAAAAGTAATTGGCTTAGGGATTCACAGGTAAAATCTGGTAAGGAGAGATAGGCATGTATAAATACAATTATTCTCTTGTATGTCCAGCCTAAGGAAGTAATCTTAATGAAAAAGAATTAAGCAAAAAACAAAACAAAGCAAACAAACAAAAATCTTTTTCGGCGAATCAACTTTGAAAATATCTTACACCATTTCTACAGCACCCTAAATTAATCACTAATATCAAATAACTCTTGAACTAGTGCAATTTTTTCATCAGTATATTGGAGATAATAATGCCTATTTTAAGGATTATAGTGAGAATCAGAAATAGAAATAGAAATAATTCTTAGCCTACTCTCTGAAACTTACTGGGATGATTATCATGGTGATGAAAATTTGTGTATAAATCTTTCCACTGGTACAGAAAATTCAAGAGTGAATCCAATACTCTGTACACAGATGACACTCCATACATGGGGAATCACAGGAGCCCAGAAAGCTGGAGCTGGCATGTGCCCTAGAGACGAGCCTCGCTTTTTCATGTTATTGTGGAGGAAACTGAGACACGCAGAAGTTAAATGATTTGCCAGAGAAGTCTGCCTGGAGCCTCAGAACATTACGTTTAAGACGCTGAAAAGAGATTTGTGTGCCTTGAGGCCAGGGACACTGGTGAATTTGAGAGCCCTTCACTCTTCCTAAATTATTTAAATAACGTGTCAGCAAAGGCCTGCTTACAAATCAGACACAGGGTGCTTCAGGGGTCTTTCCTCTTCTCCTGAAATGAGTTATTAGGCCAACTGGTCGTAGCACCCATTGCTCTAGGAGCTGCAGTCAGAATAACCAAAACTCACACCTTGGGGTACAAACACTGCTTGGATCAAAGCGATGTTTTTCTTCTTTTTAGCATTATATATTGGCATTAGGCCATTTCCTCCTATGTTTCTATAATGTACTATGCACTGCAATTGGTGAGGGGTTCACGGAGACATTAGTGGTATACTAGGACTTGTAGAAAGGAAAATATTATAAATCCTACTATCACCTCTTCTCTCGCCATATCTGCCAAAGAAGGAGATTAATTGCAGTCCGTATTAATTCAGGGTCTTTGAACTCATGGGCATGGCTATGATGTCACTACAGTACTGTAGTCAGAGGCAGAAGCATTCAATAAGTGTGGGTCTGCACACACATCCTCTCTGCCTTTCTCTCACCCTGTGTCCCCTTCAAGAGGAATTCTGCCTCTTGTATCACTGCCTCCTTTCTCCAATGTGCTAGAATTACATGACTTTACATTCTTTGAACTTGAAATTCTTCAACTCTAAGTGTGGGATATTAATATCTTCATTAGTGGTTTGCTGGGATAATTCAATTAGTTAATCTAAACAGTAAAAAGCTCTTGGCCCAAAATAATGTATATAACACGTAATAAATACCATTTACCTTCCTGTCCCTCTTTCCTTCCTTCCTCCCTCTCTCTCCCTTTCTTTCCTCCACCGTCATGCTGTCCAAACACACTGATCCTACTCCTAGCATCCTACAGCCATCATGGGTCACACAAGCCACAGTTCCTACTATTATGGCGCTACCTCTTCCATTCTGTGAACTAGAAGAGAAGCTTCCATTGAGAGGTTTGGACCAAGATCCTTCCATCTCTAAAATTCTACAGCTCTTTTTGTGGCTTCAAACCATTCAGTGTTTGTGGTAGACGTGTTTCTAGGGACAGTTTGATTATAAAAAGTTTTACTTTGGGAGTTGGGCTTTAAAGACCTTCTGATCAAAATCACTCATTCCCTTTTTTAAAGAGAGAATTAGAGAGCTGCCTAGGTTGGGAAGAACATGCATTTCCCACAGTGATTTTTCACAGTGTTCTGAAGGTAAGAAACTAAGATTGATTTATATCTCTGCATTTTCTAAAGAGGAAGATGGATGTTCTGTGTGCTCTTTTTACCGACAGCAGGTTTGGGGTTGAAACAATTCTTTAAAAAGATATATGTCTTGAGGACAAACCTGGAAGTTTGGTGTAAGTGGATTGTATTTGTACCAGATTTTCCAATATTTCAAATTCCCATTAAACTACACAACATTGTTCTGTGGTATTTAGCATTTCACTATTCTCTTCCTCCTAAGATTTGGAGATCTAGAGATACAAAATGAAATGAACAAAAAAGGGAGAATTTCTTAGGAATATTTTTGAACTAGAAAATTATTTAGTTAGGCTAGTACTATGTTTCTTTGCAGCCATTTCAGGGAAAGAACATAGACTCAAATGTATCATGATAGCAAAACAAGTATCTTGAAGGTGGGAAATGATAAGGGGAAAGGGAGAGAAAGAGAGGAAGGAGAGAAGGGAGACAGAGAAACCGATGAACGAAAATGGGTTCTTTCCTAATCTCACAGCCATAAAAATCCTGAGCCATCGATAGCCAAGCTTTGTTCCAGGAAGACTTTTAAACTCACAGTAAATATTATTTACCTTGTCCTCACAACGGGTGACTCCCTAAGTTAGTGTCGGAATAAAAGCGTGAGTTTAGGGTTTGGGTTAGACGATTGCTCTTTTTTTTTAAATTGAAGAGTATAGTTGATATACAATGTCAGTTTCAGGTGTACTGCACAGTGATTCAGTTATGTAGATATTCTTTTTCAGACTATCTTCCCTTGTAGGTTATTACAAAACATTGAGTGTTGTTCCCTGTGCTATGCAGTAGGTCCTTGTTGGTTATCTCTTTTATATTTAGTAGTGTGTATACGCTAATCCTATCCTCCTAATTTAGGCTGTTGCTATTTAAATGATGCCAAAACTACAGAGCCAGGAAAGGAAAATAAACAAAAAGTACTGAATAGTAAGAGGAGAAAGTGAGGGGGAGATGCTGAGGACAATCCACCCCACACTACTTTTCCTGGGTGGGGGGGTCCTCTCTTCTCAAACTCTCCAACCCCCAGAATGAGCTATACATCCTTTCTGAAAGAAGATGGTCTCCATCACATTTTTTCTGCCCAAGCATCCATACGATCAAAATTATCAGTCCAGACGAATGTATAAGGAGAACGTGGTACATATATACAATGGAATATTATTCAACCCTAAGAAGGAAGGAAATTCTCACACGTGCTACACCGTGAATGAAGCTTGAGGACATTGTGCAGAGGGAAATAAGGAATATTGTGAGATTCCACTTACATGAGGTACCTGGAGTAGTCAGACTTGTAGAGACAAAAAGTAGAATGATGACTGCCAGTGGCTGAGGGGAGAAAGAAATGGGGAGCTGCTGTGTAGTGGGTACAGAGGTTCAGTGTGGGAAGGTGAAAAAGTTCTGGAGGCGGATGGTGGTGATGATCGTATAACGACGTGAATGTACTAAATGCCACTGAACTGTAGACTTAAAAATTGTTAAGATAGCAAATTTCAGGTTATGTGTGTTTCACCATCACCACCATCACCACCACCACCACCACCACCACAATAATAATAATAAAATCACCTGTCCAGGCCAGAAAGAACAGCAGTGGAGAAAATTGCTTCATAGAAAATGAGCCACCTCGAGATGAACTAACACAGGCAAATGGAGTAATTTTTACAGCAAAGGGGTCCTGCTATCTCAGATATTAAGTTAATGTCATCTCATTCAGCAAAAACTCTGTAGGGCAAAGATCATCAGGAAACCAAGGCACAAAGGTCACTAGCTTGCCTATTCTTTTTTTTCTTTTCTTTTTTTTTTTGCGGTACGCGGGCCTCTCACTGCTGTGGCCTCTCCCGTTGCGGAGCACAGGCTCCGGACCCGCAGGCTCAGCGGCCACGGCTCACGGGCCCAGCCGCTCCGCGACATGTGGGATCTTCCCGGACCGGGGCACGAGCCCGTGTACCCTGCATCGGCAGGCGGACTCTCAACCACTGCACCACCAGGGAAGCCCAGCTTGCCTATTCTTACAGTCTATTCTTCTTTGTCACGTAAAGAATTTGATGCCAAGTCTGTGTGTGACAGAGCCCACTTTCTCTTCTACACGGTACTTTCTTTAAAGGGCTAGTTTTCACTGAGTTTGAAATACTCCTACCTCCATATGTAGGAACATCTAAGAAAAAGCAAACACTGCTCAGTTGTGGGAAGAGGAAGCAGGAAGAAACGGTCCCTAACAAAACAAGGGAGATGGATAATCTATGGTAGGCTAAGAGAGTTTCTGTTAGCTTCCAGAGATCATTTTGGGTTTCTTACCTCCTTTGACTTCTGAATTTGAAAGCTCAATAGCAGATATGCTTCATTTATTCTTAAATTGGCAAAAGGTGAAACAGAAGACTAAGCCAACGTTTTCTGAATAGTCTAATGGTAATGGAGCATTTGGCATTAGTTTTGATTTTTAATAGAAGAGGTCCAATTCAAATAAAAGACAGTATAGCTCAAAACTGTGCTAAAAACTTAGGGATAAGGGCATCATCTTTGTAATATCAACTCTCTTTCTGATTGTCTTCATAAAGCAAGCCAAATACTCTGAGATAGAGCATTGGCACTGGAATCATGGAATGAGGTTTGATTTGTCATTAGCTGCTTTCAGTTGTGTCACTTTGAACTCCTCTCTTAACCTCTGTGAGCCTCAGTTTCCTAACACATAAAATGGAAATAATAATGCATAATTTACAAGATAATTGAAGGATTGAATTACATTAAAGAAGATGATGTGTGTTAGAGTGCCTGGCACACCTTGATTTAATATAAAATGATTGGTAACTTATCATGAAAAAGATGCTCACACTGTTCTCCTGTGTGAGAACAAGGGTAGGCAAGTTCAGGTCTACCTAGATCTCAAATAAAGTTACTGCTAAGGAAGGGAAAAGTTTAATAAAAAAATTAAGCCTTTCCATGCTTTGAAGTGAAAGGGTAACTGGAATAATATTAACACCAAATGGAGAGCCAATGAACAAAATAAGATGGTGCCCCGTCATCATACCACACTTTAGGCTGGTTGTATTTTTTTTTTTTTTTTACATCTCCCTGTCTCAAATCTTCAGGAAAACTGATGGATCTTAGCTAATCATATTTATAAGAGAAATACTTTGTAGTACAAATATTTTATTTACTAGCATTCTGCATGCATAACAAGGGAAATAGTTCACTTGGCTGAAGCCAACGGGTAGTTGGGCAGATTCAGAGCACATCTGCTGAAAGTGAGATTAATAATTAAAATATAAAGCCACCACTTCTTTTTAAGCTACAATTATTGGCTTCAGTGGCATGAAAATTCTCTGAGTAACTGGCCTTTTCGATCTCTCATCAACTGCTTGTCAATAAATGAGGGTGGGTTAAAATTCTAGCTTTGACAGCCACATAGCACAGGGAGATCAGCTCAGTGCTTTGTGACCACCTAGAGGGGTGGGATATGTAGGGTGGGAGGGAGATGCAAGAGGGAGGAGATATGGGGATATATGTATATGTATAGCTGATTCACTTTGTTATAAAGCAGAAACTAGCACACCACTGTAAAGCAATGATACTCTGATAAAGATGTTAAAAAAGAAAAACTAGCTTTGAACTCCTGGTCAGAGCTGGTCCGTCAGTGTCACTTGGCTGGAGCGAGCTGGAGAATGGAAAAGTTGATGCATTTTTTTCTGTTAAAGTGTTCTATATTGGTATTCCTAATTTGTACATGACCATTAAGACAGGCAGAATTGCAGATTCTGTGCAGAACTGACAGGCAGTCCCCCATATCACTAATTATCTATCTTATTTCACGGAGGGGGAATCATGGTTGGGTTGGAAAATCATACCAAACCTGCAGAGATATGAGAGAATGGGTATCTAGTTCCATAAATGCATAGCTGTTTGCATGCTTACAACCATGGAAATCATTAGCTGTTTACTGGCAATATGTTTTGTTTTGTTGCACTCCTGGAAGAAAATAACACTAGAGTATTGAAATTGTGAGGTGAAGTCAGCATTTTTAAGAAAGAAAAAGCAGGGCACAGCCCTGTATATCAATGCAAAAGTTTAGACACTTTGGACCTCTGTGTTAGAAAGTGCATTAACATTCCTAAAAGATAAAATAGCAGAATAATTTATTTTTTCTCCTTCAATGAACATTTAGTATTAGTGCCAATTATAGGGGATGAACAGAAGTGGTAAATGTCCTTCTCTATGGATTACGGTGAAATTGCGATTTATTTGTTTATTGATAACATCACTTAAGATCACCTGGAAATTTGGTAACATAGCACTGGTTATTTTTTATGGAAATATCTCAGTTGCTTTGAGTTTTCACTTTCATACTTCTAGGAGTCATAGGGAGAGAAGAAAGCAAGCAAGAAGTAAAAACTCTGGGCATTTTTTTCCTGATATCTAATTTTAATATGTCAAAATGTTCTTGATAAAATCAGCCCCTCTCTTTTCTCCTCACTCCCTGACTGCTTCATGTCCAGAGGTTGACGGTAATGGTTCAGGACCTGAGTTAAATGTAATTTCTTAACTTGATCATCTAGTCATTTGGAATCTGCTGACTGCCAAAATTCCAGTGATAATTTGGCTTGTGTTAAAAAGCCACTAAATATGGAAATAATTTTGTCTACTTCTTATCCTCCCCTTTTGCTTAACTAGCTACTCAACTAGTGGTTTGCTCATCTGTTCTCTTCTAAGACCCAAGAGCCACACCTTAACCCCACCTCTCTGAGATCTCTCATTCCCTTTTCTAGTTTATTTTCCATTTAAACAGACTTCAATGAATCCCCTTTTAGTCTCTGAAAGAATGTGTGCTTTTTTTTTTTAACATCTTTATTGGAGTATAGTTGCTTTACAATGTTGTGTTAGTTTCTGCTGTATAACAAACTGAATCAGCTATATGTATACATATATTCCCATATCCCCTCCCTCTTGCGTCTCCCTCCACCCTCCCTATCCCACCCCTCTAGGCGGTCACAAAGCACCCAGCTGATCTCCCTGTGCTATGCGGCTGCTTCCCGCTTATTAGCGAGGTGGACGGACCTAGCGCGTCATACAGAGTGAAGTAAGTCAGAAAGAGAAAAACAAATATCGTATGCTAACACATATATATGGAATCTAAAATAAAAAGAAAACGGTTCTCATGTACCTAGGGGCAGGACAGGAATAAAGATGCAGACGTAGAGAATGGACTTGAGGACACGGGGAGGGGGAAGGGTAAGATGGGATGAAGTGAGAGAATTTGTGCTTTTAACTTGATGCCAGATGATGAAACTTAATGTCCACCAGCTTTTTTTTTTTAATGTTAACTGCTCATTCCTTATTGTAGTTTGATATTGTTATTCAACTACTGTAAATAAATGCTAATTAACAAAATGTCAATTGACTTTCAAAGCGGCTGCAGATGGCTTTTACTTTTCAAAAAATAGTTTCACTTTTATCAGCAACAGATGAAGAACCACCATATCTGACAACACAGTGATCCATTATGGCTCTAACATATGCATTTTAAATGAGGCTCAATACAATGTCTATTGAATGATATATTTTAATTCATTTAATAATGACTTATGGGATGGATTCTAAATATAGTTAAAAGGTATTTTTTAAAAGAGTCACAAAAAAAAGGAAGAATAGCAATGGGCATTTGAACAGATTTACATAGAATTGTCTCATATTTTCCTCCTTTTGAGGCATTTTGTAATGCAAGTATAGGCTCAAAAACAAAGGACCAAGAAATAATTGGGACCAAGTAAATGTTTGCAGAATAAATGAGGAAACTCCATCTCTACACAACAGGAAGAAACTCCCTAAATTAGAGAAATTTAGAAGTTAGCAGAGATTAACACGAAGCTTGACAACAAAGATTAGGAAACTATGTCTTCCCAGACACTGAACTAGAAGCCCACATCTCAAGAAATATGTGACAGATACATTCTCTTACTGAAGGTCTGGGCATATTCAGAAGCATCAGCAACGTAGGGTTAACCCTAAAGTAATGAAGGCTTAAGACATTTAAGTGGTATTGGAAGAAGATTCTAATGTATCGAGAAGGAATCTAGAGCCTAATTTTCTTGTACCGACAAAAGAAGAAAGATGAAAGCAGAGAGATAAAAATTTTATGTTTCTATTATAGGAAGCTTATCCTACTTCTGACTATAATGGAGTATCTCACAACAGATCAAGTCTCCTGTTGAAAACACCTAGAAAGTCCATATAAAAGCACAAAATACACATTTTTATAAGACATCAAAGAGCAGCCAAAATATCCAGGACTCAAGGAGTCAAGATCCCAGAAGGAGAGAAACTCATTAAGGTAAGGCCAATATTCTCTGTGCCACGTTCAGGGGATTTGCCAATTTTTGGCACAGAAGGAAAAGCTGAGAATTGGACAGAAGGTAGATGCTAAGAGGCAGAGAATCCATCAGAGCTTTCAGCAGTCTTACGCAACCAGGGAGACCAACGGTGGAGTTCAGGACCACCTGGGGAGACGGCACCTGAGGCCAAGATCTCCTGAGATAAAAGAGGTGTAGAGGGTGTTCATCTAGAGGCATTTGTCACATTCTTAAGGTGTACAAGCAAGAGGCTAAAAAGTCAAGCAGAAAGCAGGTTAAAAACAAAAAGGAGTTTGGAGCAGTCTCGGGAGGGTGAGGAGATTAAAAACTGAAGCTCAGGGTCTGCTCAGGAGGACCTTCTCATGTTCCAGAACCAGGCTCATTTGCCTGACGTGCAGCAAAGCCAAAAGCTGAGATGCTGAGGTTTGCAACAGAGAAAAGGGTTTCTTCATGAGGCAGCCAAGTGAGGAGACAGGAGAACAAACCTAAAATCTGCCTCCTTGAAGGTGAGGGGCTTGCAATATTTATGTGATAAAGAAGCAGGGTGGTCTGAGGCGTGCTGAGGAAAGGTGATTGCAGGGAAGAAAAAGGTGAGGTAATCATTCTGTGCAGGTACAGCTAAGATACATGCTTCTTCATGGGATGCATATTCAGGAAATGGCAGTGCTAGCATGTTCTGAGGGTGAAGTTTTGGTCCCTCTGACACCGAAAGGTCATGAATCGGATACTCACACATGCCCAGTTGACGGGTTGGTGGTCCCAACCGGTCTTAACTGGCTGGAGCTTGAACTGGACACAGCTGACTCCAAGTTCTTGAAAAACAACTTGGGCAAGCATCTTATTGTTTAGGCTGCGTGACGCTTGGAGGATATGTAAGTTTTTGTAAAAACAATTGCAGTGAGCTTGAAAATTGAAGGCAGTTTATTATTTATTAAGCAAGTTATAGTTTAATGGATCTAACTGATGTCTACCCTCGGTTTCACCAGTAAATACCCTAGGTTCTCAGTTGATATGCCAGAGGTATGTAAAGACTAACAAGAGACTACAAGTTGCTTGCTACTATAGCTGTCTGCATTTGTGCTTTTAACTTGATGCCAGATGATGAAACTTAATGTCCACCAGCTTTTTTTTTTTAATGTTAACTGCTCATTCCTTATTGTAGTTTGATATTGTTATTCAACTACTGTAAATAAATGCTAATTAACAAAATGTCAATTGACTTTCAAAGCGGCTGCAGATGGCTTTTACTTTTCAAAAAATAGTTTCACTTTTATCAGCAACAGATGAAGAACCACCATATCTGACAACACAGTGATCCATTATGGCTCTAACATATGCATTTTAAATGAGGCTCAATACAATGTCTATTGAATGATATATTTTAATTCATTTAATAATGACTTATGGGATGGATTCTAAATATAGTTAAAAGGTATTTTTTAAAAGAGTCACAAAAAAAAGGAAGAATAGCAATGGGCATTTGAACAGATTTACATAGAATTGTCTCATATTTTCCTCCTTTTGAGGCATTTTGTAATGCAAGTATAGGCTCAAAAACAAAGGACCAAGAAATAATTGGGACCAAGTAAATGTTTGCAGAATAAATGAGGAAACTCCATCTCTACACAACAGGAAGAAACTCCCTAAATTAGAGAAATTTAGAAGTTAGCAGAGATTAACACGAAGCTTGACAACAAAGATTAGGAAACTATGTCTTCCCAGACACTGAACTAGAAGCCCACATCTCAAGAAATATGTGACAGATACATTCTCTTACTGAAGGTCTGGGCATATTCAGAAGCATCAGCAACGTAGGGTTAACCCTAAAGTAATGAAGGCTTAAGACATTTAAGTGGTATTGGAAGAAGATTCTAATGTATCGAGAAGGAATCTAGAGCCTAATTTTCTTGTACCGACAAAAGAAGAAAGATGAAAGCAGAGAGATAAAAATTTTATGTTTCTATTATAGGAAGCTTATCCTACTTCTGACTATAATGGAGTATCTCACAACAGATCAAGTCTCCTGTTGAAAACACCTAGAAAGTCCATATAAAAGCACAAAATACACATTTTTATAAGACATCAAAGAGCAGCCAAAATATCCAGGACTCAAGGAGTCAAGATCCCAGAAGGAGAGAAACTCATTAAGGTAAGGCCAATATTCTCTGTGCCACGTTCAGGGGATTTGCCAATTTTTGGCACAGAAGGAAAAGCTGAGAATTGGACAGAAGGTAGATGCTAAGAGGCAGAGAATCCATCAGAGCTTTCAGCAGTCTTACGCAACCAGGGAGACCAACGGTGGAGTTCAGGACCACCTGGGGAGACGGCACCTGAGGCCAAGATCTCCTGAGATAAAAGAGGTGTAGAGGGTGTTCATCTAGAGGCATTTGTCACATTCTTAAGGTGTACAAGCAAGAGGCTAAAAAGTCAAGCAGAAAGCAGGTTAAAAACAAAAAGGAGTTTGGAGCAGTCTCGGGAGGGTGAGGAGATTAAAAACTGAAGCTCAGGGTCTGCTCAGGAGGACCTTCTCATGTTCCAGAACCAGGCTCATTTGCCTGACGTGCAGCAAAGCCAAAAGCTGAGATGCTGAGGTTTGCAACAGAGAAAAGGGTTTCTTCATGAGGCAGCCAAGTGAGGAGACAGGAGAACAAACCTAAAATCTGCCTCCTTGAAGGTGAGGGGCTTGCAATATTTATGTGATAAAGAAGCAGGGTGGTCTGAGGCGTGCTGAGGAAAGGTGATTGCAGGGAAGAAAAAGGTGAGGTAATCATTCTGTGCAGGTACAGCTAAGATACATGCTTCTTCATGGGATGCATATTCAGGAAATGGCAGTGCTAGCATGTTCTGAGGGTGAAGTTTTGGTCCCTCTGACACCGAAAGGTCATGAATCGGATACTCACACATGCCCAGTTGACGGGTTGGTGGTCCCAACCGGTCTTAACTGGCTGGAGCTTGAACTGGACACAGCTGACTCCAAGTTCTTGAAAAACAACTTGGGCAAGCATCTTATTGTTTAGGCTGCGTGACGCTTGGAGGATATGTAAGTTTTTGTAAAAACAATTGCAGTGAGCTTGAAAATTGAAGGCAGTTTATTATTTATTAAGCAAGTTATAGTTTAATGGATCTAACTGATGTCTACCCTCGGTTTCACCAGTAAATACCCTAGGTTCTCAGTTGATATGCCAGAGGTATGTAAAGACTAACAAGAGACTACAAGTTGCTTGCTACTATAGCTGTCTGCCAGAGGACAGGATAAATTTCCTTTGGAGAAAGATAACATCATTCTGAACATCTACAATTTTTTATAAACAATGTTGTACAGTCAATAAAATATAACTAGACGTACCAAGAAACGGAATTCTAAACAAAATCTGACAATAGAAACAGATCCATAGTTAACCTAGATATTAGGATTATGAGACATAGATTTTTTAAAAACCGGATTAATATATTCAAGAAAAATAGATGTCAAGAAGGAGAATTTCACTAAAGAATTAAAGTCTATAAAAGCATCAATGGAATTTCTACAACTGAAGAATGTAATAACTGAAATTTGGATCTAAATAGAAGGTTTAATCATACTTTGGACATAACAAAGGAGGATTTGTTAATTGGATGATAAATCAGTTAAAACATTCAGATTGAAGGACGGAGAGCAAAAGGTTGAAAAATGAAGAAAGTCACATAAGAGATATGTAGAACATGGAGAAAAGATCCAATGTACATAAAACGAGCCACAGAAGAAATGGAGAGAGATAATAGTGCAGAAGCAATATATGAAAAAAATAATAGCTGAGATTTTTTTCCCCAAAACTAATGAAAGATATCAAAGAAGTGCTACTAATTCCAAGCTGGATAAGAACAAAAGAACTCACAATTAGGCTCATGATTGTAAAATTTCTGCAAACAAAAGTCTTAAGAGCATCCAGAGAAAACTGACTCATTACCTTTAAAGGAACATCAATCAGACTTATAACTATTTTCTCAAAAGAGAAATAAAAGCCAGAAGACAATGCAACAATGCCTCCAAAGTGCAAAGGAAAAAACAAAGATGTCAACCGGGGAATTGATTACCCCGTGAAAATACTTTTTCAAATGTGAAATAAATGTTTTTCTAGACAAATGAAAACACAGAATTCATCACCGGGAGACCCACACTAAGAGAAATGCTAAAGGGAATTCTTTGGACAGGAGGTAAGTTATACCAGAAATCCCAAAAGGAACGAAGGACAGTAGGTAGAACAGATGGTAAATACAATGCATATTGACAGTTTTGTGGGGCTTAAAATATACAGAGAATTACAATTCATGAAAACTATAATACAAAATTAGGACAGGGGTATCATTTGGACTGTAGTCTATTATTAGAAGCCAAAAAAACGTAATCCTATTGATTTGGTCAAGTCTTTGTGATCCCTGTGAAGGTATCTGGGCAGAGTTCAGCCACAGTGAAGTGAGTTACAAAAGGGGTCAGAGGACCTTGGGAACATCAGGCTAAGGGCAGTGTCCAGGGCTGTTTGACTACAGGATTACATAGCCCTCTCTCTGAGCAGTGGGACTACCAGTGGATCGAACACTCTCATGGATAGATTTTTAAATAATTTTAGATGAAGAAATATTATATTAACACTTTTTTCATTGCTTTTTTCTCAATTACCAAACTTGTTTATGTTTGATTATTAAACACAAGGGCCCTTGGATGGGTAGCAGGCTGTCCTTTATTCATTTCATTATCTAGAACAAACTGAAACTAAAAGTAAGAACTTGAATTCCACTGTGGCAGATCAAGTGAATTTGATCACAAGACCAAAATTCCTAGATAGGACAAAGGGATCAATGTTTTGGTGACCCAATGGGGAGTTTGTTGTTACTAGGCAGAATGGGGCTCCAAAACTGGATTGAAAATTATCAGTTTAAGGTGGGCAAGAGAAGAAGATGAGGTTTCCTCTCTCCCTTAGCAATATAACTACGTATTACTACAAAGTTGGTCACGTACTGAAAAGTTAGTGGGACTTCCAATCCAAAAAAATAAACATCACTTTTGAGCACTTGCTAATTGTGGGATATTGGGCACCTCTTTTTCAAATATGGGGCTACTAATATCTGATTCTTTCTTTTAGTATGTCTAATCTGTTATTAAAAACTTCTACTAAGTTTTAAATTTTTGGTTCACTTTCCCTTTTTAGATATTCAATTGGTTCTTTAAAGAAAAATTTATGCTGTCATTTCTATGGTTTTCTGCTATCAAGCCTGCTCTTTTTTCTTTTCTCTAAAAACAGTAAATACTCTTGCTCTCTAACCTGTCTCTGTTAACTCTAATAGCTAAAGTATTGGCAAATCTGTTTTTAGTTGACATCCTGATGCTTTAATTGTTAGCTAGTTTTCTTGACTATATGCTAGGTTCTTGTGCTTGGAAAACAGTTTGTAGGAGTAATTCAAGGCCCAGGATAAATTACATGTATCTTCTTCCAGATATGATTTATATTTTCTTCGGAAAGATGTCTGGAGGAACTATCACCTTAAACCAAGTTCAAGGCTTGAGGGTCTTTGATCTACCTGAGGATGTGAAAACTACCTGCTTACTTGCGGGAAGGGTGCTTCACTTCTGGCTTTCTTTTACCCCAGAGGTTATTCCTTTGAGGTTCAAGTTTACTGTAGTGGTGATTTCTTAGTAGATTTTCTAGCTTGTACAGGCCCGAGGCTTTGATTTCTGTCCTTATCACCCCATGAAGTCACCAAAAGGAAAGTTCAATTTTGCCAAGATCAGCACATATTATCAGGGCAAAATTTGTTTCTGTGCTTGCTTAATATTTTGTCTCCATTTAGGTCTGGTAGTCGCTTCCTACTTTGTTAGCTCTTGGGTGCTTTTTAGGTTGAGGCCTTTTATATTTTCAGTTGTTTTCCATAGGATAATTGGTCTGGATAACCTACCTGCTATTCCCAGAAACTGGAAGTCCAAGATAATAAATAATCTGCATTACGTTGATATTACCTCACAGAATTTGCAGTTCAAGTAGATAATACGTACTTTCTAAGCTGAAAATAGCTGTTAAATAGTCAGTTATTAATTGTTAGTAAAAGGAAGAAACCCAGTTATTGTGTGCTGGCTACCATCTCATGTGGGGATGTGTCATCCCCTCAGAACAGCTTTGGTTTTGCAAGCTCCCACTCACTGTTTAGCCAAAGAACAAAATTTATTAGGGCTTTGCTATGAAGCAGAGGTCAGCAAACTATGACCTATGAGCCAAATCTGGTCCGTGGTTCTTTTGTTTTTTTAAATTTATTTATTTATTTATTTTTGGCTGTGTTGGGTCTCCGTTTCTGTGCGAGGGCTTTCTCTAGTTGCGGCGAGCGGGGGCCACTCTTCATCACGATGCGCGGGCCTCTCACTATCGCGGCCTCTCTTGTTGCGGAGCACAGGCTCCAGACACGCAGGCTCAGTAGCTGTGGCTCACGGGCCTAGTTGCTCCGCGGCATGTGGGATCTTCCCGGACCAGGGCTCGAACCCGTGTCCCCTGCATTGGCAGGCAGATTCTCAACCACTGCGCCACCAGGGAAACCCTGTGGTTTGTTTTTAAAAATAAAGTTTTATTGGAACACAGACATGCTCATTTATTCATGTATTGGGTATGGCTGCTTCTATGTTAACAAGGGCAGAGTTGAACAGTTGAAACAGAACCTGCATGGCCCATGAAACATACAATATTTACTCTCTGGCCCCTACAGAAAACACACATAGCCAACCACTGCCATAAAGTATTATTCTGCCCAGGTCTTGCCTGACTAGTTTATGTGCTGGGAGCAAGCCAATTATTTTCTGCATTATTTTCATGCATTTTTTAAATACTAGAAGCTTGGACTTGGTATGATAGACTCCTCAGTCACACTGAAAAATTTAAATGGGAAATAGCAATAATGAGCAAAATAAGACTATCTTTAAGTAACAACATGGTCATTAAATCATTACTCTTAAACAGCTCAGAAAAACTTTTCTTTTTCCTGCACAGATATTAGTTCACTTAGTTTCTGCTTTTTTAGAGAATGTTTCACTTATAAAGTCAAGCTCTTCATTTTTTCATTAACCTGTGCTTCTTGGGGCTATGTGACGGAGAGAAGGCTTAGAGGAAATGGAAATTCACAAGCAGCAAATAAAGATGAATCCAGGCACCAATCATTTGCGATGGAGGGGGATTTAGCAGATACACAGCTCTCTCTCTCTACGCTGGACTAGTAGGGTTTGTGGGGCAGAGTGAACCAGCAGGGGTTGATACCAAAGAGCAGTATACTTTCTGAGATAATTCCTGCTTCTCAGGAGTAATGATAGAGACCTTAGCACAAAAATCAGAGAAAAAGAAACTGCAAGAGGAAGTTACGTTCAAAGCTCAGTACGTGTCTTTTTGCTCAGCACCAGCTCTAATGAACAGATCCCCTGTTTCTGTGTGTGATGTCAGTTAAGCTACTGTTCTGGCTCCCAACTGCGCATGGGCTTTCTTTACGCAAATGGTGATGCTGCCATTCATGCTATCTTGTTAAGACTGCATCATTGTCTCTCGGCAGAATTTTGGTTTAACAGCAAAATACCACTGAGTCTAGAAGATGGCCAGGTTGAAATGCATCTTTCTGAGATGAATCAGGAGTCATGAAAAATGCACTAGTCCCATCGTGAAAGTGTGTTGCCAAATTAAAAACAAGGAACACAGTAATTTCCCCTGACCCAGAGCCCTGTTGGACAGATGTCTTCCAAGATGTGAAGGAGAACATGTAACAAGCACGGGATCCAGGAGTGAGGAATAAAGAAATAATGAAATCATTTCCTGACAGAAAATCGGCTGCCTTACGTGCACATGCCATTTTGCTTATTAATCCATCTGAGTTTTTTTTTTTTTTTTTTTTTTTAACATCTTTATTGGGGTATAATTGCTTTACAATGGTGTGTTAGTTTCTGCTTTATAACAGAGTGAGTCAGTTATACATATACATATGTTCCCATATCTCTTCCCTCTTTGTCTCCCTCCCTCCCACCCTCCCTATCCCACCCCTCCAGACAGCCACAAAGAACCGAGCCGGTTTCCCTGTGCCATGCGGCTGCTTCCCACTGGCTATCTACCTTACGTTTGTTAGTATATATATGTCCATGTCTCTCTCTCGCCCTAACACACCTCACCCTTCCCCCTCCCCATATCCTCAAGTCTGTTCTCCAGTAGGTCTCTGTCTTTATTCCTCTTTTACCCCTAGGTTCTTCATAACATTTTTTTTTCTTAAATTCCATATATATGTGTTAGCATACGGTATTTGTCCTTCTCTTTCTGACTTACTTCACTCCGTATGACAGACTCTAGATCTATCCACCTCATTACAAATAGCTCAAATCCCTGGGGCTTTGGAGCTGGCTCTTTGCCTATGGACGAATCTGTAACTCTGTGACAATTAACTGTAATAACCATGAGAAAGGCCCTTCTAAATAACCGCCAGGTCCTGGGCTGCCAAAAGCTGCCTGCACCTGGGTGGCTGGCTAACAGCACCCCCATTTTACTCCGTTTTTTCATGTGGAATCCACTGCTCTCTGTCTTCGCTGGGGAGCCAAGACGGCTCTAAATTCCCTTCTGTGATGTGGCGTGGTAGGAAAGGAGAAGCCGCAGCCACGGAAGGGGGGTATGTGGGAAAAGCTAAGGGGGTCTCTTCTCTAAGACCAGGACACAAAAAGCCCCTCTGTTCCCAACCACCTGGGCTCACCATGCTCGTTATGTGAGAACGCGAGGGTTGACTGGACAGTCAGAGGACCCAGGAGGGCCAGAGAAGGGAGTTCCTCTGTGGCCAGTTCCTGGTGGCCCGGTGGGAACTGTGTGAGGCCGCTGGTAATTTTCCGGGCTCTCAGCATGCTCCACGGTGACCCTCGCACAAGCACAATGGCCACGTGGCCAGGGAGCCAGGTGGGCTCTATTCTAGGCAAAGGCAAGAAGGGATTGACGGAGCCTGGATTTGCTTGGCCCCTTAGTCTTGTTGCTGGCCCTCTGTCTTCCAGTGCCGGATTTACCTTTCAGCAGTCCTCAAAGGGAGGCCTCATCCCAGCTGGGTCCCCTGGAAGCTGTAGATTTGCTGATTTGCACCCTTCTTGTGCATATTTTTATGTGGGCTGGGAAAACAGATGGCTCCATCCAAGTTGCTGAAAACCCAGATGGTTATTGCTGCACTAGAATGACCTGAGTTTGGGGATCTGAGTTTTCCCTGCCAGAGCCTTGGGCAAGTTAGGAAATATGCCAGTCTTTGAATTCGAACACAGACGGATGAGGTCTGAATCGCTGTACCCCACCCTCTCCTGTGTGCTATGGGGAATACAGGCATAGTGACATTCAGCATAGTACATGACAGCTGGCACCCCTGCTCCCTTACATCCTTTTTTTTGAATTAGGCAGGTTAAAAATAAATTCAAACAGGGCTTCCCTGGTGGCGCAGTGGTTGAGAGTCCGCCTACCGATGCAGGGGACAAGGGTTCGTGCCCCGGTCCGGGAAGATCCCACATGCCGCGGAGCGGCTGGGCCCGTGAGCCATGGCCGCTGAGCCTGTGCGTCCGGAGCCTGTGCTCCGCAACGGGAGAGGCCACAGCAGTGAGAGGCCCGCGTACCGCAAAAAAAATAAATAAATAAAAATAAATTCAAACAAACAAATAAACAAACCAACAACAGAGTCATCTTTTCTCCTCTCCCACTTTTTAAATCAGGCCTGCAACCCGCCCCACATTCTAGATAATGATGAAATAGACTTTCATAAAGGAAATTCAGAAATAATTTCAAGCCAACATTTATTGAGCACCTATTTTATTCCAGCTAGGTGTTGGAAATACCGCATTGAATAATACTTTTTTTTTTTTTTTTTTTTTCAGTTTATACTGAGGGTCTCTTTATTTCTGACCATTTCTTTACAAAATCCACCCACCCGGACCGGGGCACGAACCCGTGTCCCCCGCATCGGCAGGCGGACTCTCAACCACTGCGCCACCAGGGAAGCCCAAATACATGGTTTTTTCGATCAGAGAGCTCCTAGTCCGCCTGGAAGAGATATGTGTAATACGTGTAAAAAGAAGATATCTGTAAAAAGGAGGACGAAAAGGAGGAGGATGGGGGTGTAAGTGCTGCAACAGAGGTAGGTACAGAGTGGCGTGGAAACATAAAGAGCGACGGGTTTGTTTTCCTTAAGAAGAGCAGGACTCAGCCCCGGAGTGGTGATACTTGAGCGAAAGTAAGACTTTCCCTGGGGCAGAGGTGGGAAGGACAGTCCCAGCTGTGAAAATATGGAGGCCTGTGTAGG
The DNA here is from genome assembly GCF_000442215.2 of Lipotes vexillifer. NCBI lineage: Eukaryota > Metazoa > Chordata > Mammalia > Artiodactyla > Lipotidae > Lipotes > Lipotes vexillifer. The sequence continues at coordinate 366,356 of NW_006771701.1, forward strand.
ACACGGGTGGTTACTACACAGTGTCTGGTCCCCTCGGCTCTCCCTTCCCAACCTCCATTTATTCCAGTGTCTACCCCTGCTCATATGACTCTGGGGAAGTCAGCCCCATCCCCAGCTCCAGGGGTAGATCCCAATGGGTCTAAGATAATCATGGCAGTCACATTCCCGTGAAGGTTGGATTTAGAAATGGGTACATGACTATATTTTGGCCAATGAGACAGGAAGTCTTCTGTGGAATATCTAGGAAATCTTCCTCCCTCCTGAGAAAACAACACATGAAGAAAGGTTGCCCTTTCTCTCACAGATGTTGCCCTGTCTCTTCTAAGCAAAGGGAGGGTGTAGAGCAGGGAAGGGATATGGTTTGATTGTGGGGTTAAGTGTAGCCAGAGCAGGAAGCATCACCGGGAGGTGGCCGGAAATATCTGCTAAAGGACCTTGGATGCATCAGAGGTTCTGCTTCCCAAAGTAGGTGATGGGGTTATTCCTGCAGTCATGGCCATGGCACGGCAACAGCGAAGCATCTTGACTCCGGGTGACCTTGGGCTGGGATTTCGAAAACAGTGCAGGCAGTTGAGGTGATGCAGCTCTAAACACAGAGTTGTCTCCTTTTTAGCAAAGATTGTGCCAAAAGGAAACCCTCTTTAGAAACCCTTAAGGTGCATGTTTGCCTTTTCAGCCACTTTCATTATAATCACTCACCACTGAAACATGGCAAGTGCTCAATACATGTTAGTTACCAGCATTGTCACCAATAGCAAAAGATCCTTTTTGGATGCCAAGGATAGCAGAAGAATCTACAAAAGATAATCCAGAGGGGATCTTTCTCCCCATCTCTGCCAGTTGGGAGGTTGATTTGCCTTGTTGTATTATTACTTCATTTATAACTCTTATCTTCTTCTGCCAGGTTTTCCTCGTACCATTGGGCCCATTGGAGTGGTAATGCTGGCAGGGTCCTGGCTGCAGGCTGCATCTGGCTTTACTGGTCCAAATCCTCAAAGTTAGATCGCTGATCCCACAAGTGTGAACCTCTTGGCTCCATGTCTGGGTCTCTCTACTTTCAGTTAGACAGGAAACCAAGGCTGGGCAAACCTCCAAGGTTTCAGATAGGCCTTCTGTTCAGATAAGCTTCCAAGGATGTTTCTGCTTGGGAACAGTAACAGCTCAAGTTCTTTCCTGGGTTTTAACTTGTGCCTCTGTGACATACCAACAGATTTAGAACTGACGTTATAATTGGAGTCAAAATGCCCACATGTGACTTGAATTAAACAGACCTCCATGGATCAGAGATGCAAGGCTAACTAATCTCAGGGTGTTAGGCTGAAATTTTCTGGGAGGCACCAAGCAATCTACCCTGTGAGAGGTAAGTCTCTGGCCTATGTGCTTATTTTTAACGGAGCTCAGTTCACGTTGGGATACAAAGCAGTTTCCCCAGGTCTTAGAGAAGTAGCCCAGTAGGGTAGGAAAATGGGCTTTAGCCTCGTTCTGTCCTGAGTTCAAACCCCTCCTCCATCCCCTAGTAGATGGGACCAAGTCATTTAATTTCTCTGATCCTCAGTTTCTGGCACGTTTCTCATAGGGTTATCGTGAGGGTCAAATGAGGTCTGTGCTGAATGACCAGAACATAATAAATGCTCCATAGATGGTGGATATTATTTCTAAAGCCACAAGGAGAGGAGATTGCTATGGTACAAATTTATTTTAGAAGTTCAAAAAAAAATAATGTTAATAAAAATAATGAAATTATTAGAAATAGGCTAGTTTGCTCAAGAGAACAAATTCTTTCAGACATTCTCATTATACATGATTCTTTCCAGATCTTTCATATTGGTTACCCAGGCTTAAGAATTTGCCAGTGTCCCCTAGAAGCAATATATTAGGGAAAAGTTCTCCCAAGTGACGGTAAAATTAATAATAGTGTTTGCCAGCTCAATTTGGAAGAATGAATAAAGCCCTGGGGAAAGGAAGTTCTTATTTTACCTTTGCAATCAACTCAGATTTATCAAAAACATGGGAAAAAACTAACATTCAAATAAGAGATACCTACTACGCACAAATCAACAAAGAGAGACATTCAGCCTTTGCGTCCTTTGAAAACAGGGCAGGGATCCTAAGCAGACATGGATATCTCTTCATTCAGGTTTAGATTCACTTAAATGTGTGAGTTTGAAGTATCTATGAAGATTTCTTCAGTGAAGGATCTTTGAGCACCTGCTATGTGCACAACATTGAAGGGTGGTCACACAGAAAGAGGGTGTGTCTCAGGTCAGGTTTGAACTTGAGGAGCCGTAAGGTGAGGCATTTACAGCTAAGAATCTGAAAGTCAAGATTCAAAATTGCTCCATTCCTAGAAGCACTGCACGCCCAGACTCTTTGGGCTGGTTCTCTCCAAAATGTGCCCTTGGGCCGTCTCTCACCCATTCTTTCGCCTCTCCTTGCCTTATTAGAGTCCTTCAATTTGATTTTCATTTATCAGTTATCTGAGAAATGGCTCTCACAGTATAATTCATGGGACTCCGACTGGTAACACCAGTTCCTTAAAGTTTAAATGTTCATGCTTGAAGTCGGACAATAACAATACATTGTCTCCAGATATAATTGCTTGCTTGATCCTATGCTTTCAAGTCCCATGCAATTTGCTCCTTGAAGCATTATTAATCTACTCCACCTTTTCCCTCATTCCCCAATACTCTACAAAGTCCTACCTCTTCCTGTCAAAATTTTGTATCTTGTCTTACCCCTGATTTTAGGAGTATTACCATAAACCATAGCTAAAATAAATTTTAAAAAATTTATTAAACTATTACTCTATTCTCTCCACCAGTTTAGCTGAGATGTTGAAATGCTTTTGAGGGAGAGCAGTTGTATGACTGCATCCTTTCCTGGTCAAATCTGTCTGAGGGTGGAAACTACTAAGAACCACTTGTCTAATCCTCTCCATCTGTCAAGATTGTCTTTAGCAACTGTAATCAAATGAGCTTCCGTGAAATGCACAGGGGAGCTGTGATGCAATTATCACTAATCGAGTTGTTCTAGTTGATATCCGGGCACGGCTGGCTTTGTTTGTGGCTCAGATGAGCACATTTTAATGAGCCAAAGAAAATGAACACAAGTTTCCACTTCCAGCGAATATTAAGTCTGAATAAATAAGTGCAAATGAAATTTTCAGTGAAAGTGAATTCCTTTTGACTTCAGCCTCCCTGATGTACTTTTCCATTAGTGGGACCCTCTTGCTAAAGACTGAAAGAATGTTTTGTGTTGCAGATGGTGGCCGCCATTCAACTCCAATCACTTCAACTCTGGAAGGTACAAGTCGACCCCAGTTTGGGCTCCAGATATCCAACCCTCCAAGTGAAAGTACATCCCGTCCTAGCCAGGAAACACCACAGGAGAGCTACATTCTCAAAAACATGCCATTTGCTTCTATGACAACGCTGGAAACATGCAAATATTATACATTTAGCAAAATCCCACACATTAGAGAGCAAACTCCTGGCTCTCTGAGATGTTCAACAGTTTTCAGCTTTATGTGACATATTTCTTTCAAGCCTAGCATTTCAAGCAAAAAGGAAATTGGTTGCCATAGGCCAAGCTTTTACTTCTCCAACATCATAAAGGGAATTATGCCACAGAATTCTGCAAGAATTTGCAATCAGGACTTTGCTCAAAACCTGTCAATGGCTTCTTTTTTCTTATAGGAAAAGTCCAAACTCTTGACGCCCAAAAGTCCTGGTACCAATGAAACTTTTTACCTTTCCAGATTTTCTGTCACCCCCTCCCTTTTCCCAATACCTTATGCTCCAACTAAATGGCGTATAATCAACCATTTTCTAAAAGCTGTTTTCCTGCACTTTCAAATTCCATTCAGTTTGCTCCTCTTAGCACTATTACCCTACTTGACTCTTCCCCTCAGCCCCCTGGCCCCCTACTGTCCTGTGAGGTTCTACCTCTTCCTTTAAAATTCCTACATCCTATATCAATGCCCAGAGTCCAAGAGTTTTTCCATAAACTATAAGCCAAAATATGCTTAAAATTTTTTTAAACCACTATTATAATTTTACCCATAGTCTACCTAGTGTTGTTATCACCTGCCTACAGTTTATTCATTTTGGGAACCTCTAGCTCTACCTCACCACAATGCTGGCACGTGGTACATACTCATTAAATGCTGTCATGTGTGTTCAATTAAATTGAAATAATGGTTACAGTTTACTAGGATGATCATTATTAGCATCATCTAAATAGTTGGCCTAATATGTATCTTAATCACATAAAAAATAATCTACATGGACCAACTTTATTTTCCCCACACAAGGTCAGAGTTTGTCTCTTGGCGTTTGATAACCTTTCGACCAGACCTCTCCTAACATTCCCATCAGTCACAATGACTAAGAGATTATAACCATCAACAAGTCTGCCGGATCCACTGTGATAGGCAAAGGGAAGAATACAAAAGAAATGTTATATATGATCTCAGAGCTTAAAATGAAGTAGGGGAAAAGATACTAAAACATATGTAATATTTTGGGAACTCTAAGCAGTCATGGTACCGGCTAATAATGTAAAAGGAAACCAGGGAGAGAAGAGATGAGCGGGGACTGGAGTGATGAGGGCGGGTGTCCTGGAAGAGATGGGGTATGGATGAGCCTTGAAGGTAGGTGGGCTCTCAGGCATATAGTGGAGGTGAGGGCATTTGCCTGCTGGGTGAGGAACTGAACAGAGCTCCACAGCAGGCTGGTCAGAGTGAGCAGGGTAGGAGGGTGCTGGACATGCCAATGCGAGGGGACGGAAAACAACCCACTGAACTGGAGTGGACGATCTATGTTGGGTGGGTGCAAGAAGGAGAGGAGCAAATAGGTTTAGGATAAGTAGTCTGAATGAAGTCAGACAAGGAATAAAAGCAGCATTTTAGGGAAAAACAAACACGAATAGGGAGCCATCATAAGTTCTTGAGCAAGCGCAAAGCGAAAGCAAGCCTTTCCCTTTGCGAAGATTAGCTGAAAGCTGATTCAACACTGGGTGGGGGTGAGAGAGACCTACCAAGAGGGGAGGCAAGTGAGGAGGCAATACTGAACAGAGCCGCACGAGGAAGGCGAGGAGGTCACGGCCGAGGCTCGGGGGGCATCATGTGGCGAGTCGGGGGCTACAGGGTATTCCAAAGGAACGATGGACTTGCTATGGGAAGAGAAGTGAATCAAAGAGGAACCACCATTCCATCCTGGGAACTTGCGTAGCAAAGAACAGTGACTTGTTTTTATTTTTAGGAGATAGAAAATGTTTTTTCTTAGAAGACTGTAGTTTTGGATGATGGCTGGACAGTTATATGTTGAGTGTACATATTAATTAAAAACTTATCAAATATCTATAATCTGCTAAATGCTGTGAATTCAGAAGTGAATAAGCACGATATCTGTCCACAGGGAGCTCAAATTCAGTGGTAGGTTGGTTCTATAGGGAGCAATGGTAGATATTATCAGGATAAAGCCTCCTGAGGAAGGCTTTCTGAGAGGAAGTACCTTGAAGAATGACCAGGAGATGATGAGGCAAAGAGGGTGGGTGTGAATGAAGCCTTCCAAGACACAGAAGCTCGAACAAAGATGAATAGGGCTGAGAAACAGAGGTTCGAAGTGGGTACCGATGATTGGCATAATAGACTTAGCAATCTGTATGCCAGCAGAATGCTTTGATAGATTGTACTCCTGCCCCATCCATCATCTAGCACCTATAGGAGAGCTGCAAAGGAATGTTAGATAACAACAACAGCAACAAAAACCCAGGTTTAAGGGGAATCAAAGATTCTGGCTCTGACATTTGCCATCAACAGCGAGAAAGATTGCTATTTATCTCTTCTGCAATTAATCTTCAACTATTTAATGATGCATATACAGACAAGGTGAAAATATCCTGCAGTGAGAGTACAAACGGAAGCCCTTTGTCTGACAGATGAGATAGGGCAGGAAAACTGTAGATGGAAATGAAATTCCGTAAATCTACACTACAGCCAGTAGCCCCTATGGATGTGAAATATTGATTTAGTGCTACCATCATTCTAAGTTCTGAATAAATTATCCTAATAGCATCTAAGCATCCACTGAGCTGAAATTTTCAGGGTCAAGATCAAGAATTGCCCATCAGTTATCAAAAACATACTGAGTTCCTACTAAGTGCCAGGCACTATGACAAAATCACATTAGTTGGGAGAAAGCAATAAAGTGGCTATTAAGACTGACCTGCAACCAAGTTTTTTTTTTTTTTTTTTTTTTTGTGAAAACCCAGGCCCCAGTGAGATTTGAGTGGGCTGTAAAATTGAGCCTAGTGAGTAATTACAGGGAGCATTTATGTCTCCCTTTGCAGTTGGCAAAGTCCTTTCTGCAACCATCAATTCATTTGAACCTCACAACTCCCTGTCCGGACCCGGGGCTGGCCTGAGCCTCCTAGGGGAAGAGGCCGTCAAGCGGCCTTCAGATTAGGGCATCTGAGGCATCTGACACAGTCAAGGGAGTGGCGTCCCCTGCCCTGGCCTCTCCTGTCTCAGACCTGGCCTTCTGGCCAGCAGCGATTCCCTCTGAATTCCTAACTTTGCTCGGTCGGCAGCTCTGAGCCTCCGGGCCCCTCCTGCCCTGCTTTCTAGCCACTCTCTCTTTCCTTTCGCAGCCAAGCTTCTCGAAAGGCCTGTCTACACTTGCTGTCTTCCTTCCTCACCTCCAGTTTCCTCTCCAACCCACTGCTTCCTGACCGCTTCTACTCCGCTGATCGGCTGTCACTAAGGTAATGACTTTTCTGGAGGTTAACCCTGGACACGCTTCCGGCTCACGGGCACATGACACACAGACACGTATCCGGTGCTTCTCTCACATTTTCCAGCTCTAGTCACCTCTATGGACAGACACGCCCCTGTAGACCTCACAGAGTCACCTGCTCCTGGCTTTCCTCCTCCTTAGTTTCTCCTAGGAACTGGAGTATCCAGACCTCTCACCTTCTAGAACCCGCCTCTTAGCATCTCACCCTGGGTTGGAGTCTAAACCACCTAGAGCTGAGGCCTTGGGGTAGGTCAGTTTTTCCAAGCCACCTTTTTCTCAGTTGCAGTATAGCGTGTCTTTACCTGGCATGTCAGGTGGGCAGTCTTGCAGGTAAGATTTTAAGTCCCACTATTTGAGGGACTTGAAATAAGTTCAATAAAGTGTTCATGAGAAAATACAGTTGGGGTCATCATCAGATTTTCTTGTAGGTTAAGTTCCCACAGGGAGGACCAAAGAGAGAAGAAAGAAGTGGGGGGAGGGGGCAGTGGGAGAAAAAGAAGCAAAGAATAGAAAACGGCACCAAAGACAAAGAAGTGGGAAAGGGAGACTTAGAAAATATGAAAACCCACCAAAAAAAAAAAAAACAAAACACCACATCCAGAGGAAGGGGTTTCTTCTTGTGTTAGGCAAAAAGAAAGTAAACAGGAAAAAGGTTTAAAATTGATTATCCCAGTGACAAATCCCAGGAAGCTTTCCTGCAACCAAGTTTTTTGCAGACAACTCATTGGGGGCAGATGCTCCCCAGGTACATCAGATAATCAAAACTAATAAAAGGGTACTGAGTAAAAGCACGCTTACCATAGGCATAACAAACATAGCATCTCCACAAGAAGAGGACTTTTTAAGGCGTGTTATATATGTTAGGGATAGGATATTATAAACTGGGGATTTTCTATTCCTCTGTGATTCTTCTGATGTTCTGTGTGTTTTAAGTTCATTTGCCAGTGGAAGCGTATAGTGGATCATGGTCCAGTCTATAGTGTAAGGAAATTCCTCCTGAAATCCAAGAGATCTTGATTTAATTCATCTCAGATGAAGCCTGGGCATCAGTATTTTTTTTTTAAAGCGCCCCAGCTGATTGCAAAATGCAGCCCAGGCTGGGAACCATTCTGACCTAGAGTACTACCAGCACTTGGACACTGGGACCCAGGGTGCTTGCCCCAGTCAGTGTGACCATGACGCTGGGCTCCACACTCCATGCGACATGACCCTGCGCCTTTGGATCAGACTGAGTCCCTCACACCCCGGGCAGTGATGAGTGGGAACCATAGGCTCTAGAGTTTAGTTTTCCAGCTACTGTCTCAGATAGTTCCATGTGTCTCCTACTCCTGCTCCCAATCCATGGCTCCTCTGGAGAGAAGGAAGCAGAGCCTGGGGGCAGAATTCTAAGGCTAGTGCCATGAGGGGCAAGTCACCCTTTTGGGCTTCTCCAAGAAGCAGCTACGTGCTGAAAGCAGATAGCAGGCAGTCTCTGACTATGGGAGCGTCATTAAAGGAAGGGCGAGGCTTTCCTGTAGGTGTTTCTCTCCTCTCGCTTTTACATGGATTTTGCACCCTACAAAAAAGTAATCTGTAGGCACAGACTACTGGCATCTCTTTGGGAGCAAGTAAATGACCATTCCCATCTCACCTCACCCAAGCGGAGGAAACCAGAAGCTCTCATGGCCGCATGGATTGGGTAAGGGGAAAGGCCTCCATGTGAGAGAGCTGGCTTACAATTTCTGAAGGCATGAGAACTGAAATGTTATTTTAAACAGAAACTTCAAAGGTTAGCTCTATTGAATTTTCTGAATTCTGCCCTGTTTGGGAAAAGCCCTCTACTGCATCACTTTTACTTCAACAAAATATCTGAATCTATAGTCTCAACCTTTATTCTCTTATTCTGTCTCCAGTAAGGAAGAAGACGGAGATGTGTAACAGATAGGCATATAATTAAAATGAATGAGAAAGTTATTGCCTAGCTTTCTCTCCTTCTGGACTACAAATGTACTGTGAAACCCGGGAGGTCCTGAGCGCTCAGTCAGGCCACCATTCTCATTTCACAGAAGAGGGAATGGAACTCCTCAGAGTTGAAGTGACTTGTCTAAAATGGCACAGCTAGTTGGTGCCACATCTATCTCCCTTATCCTTTCTGGTAGGTATTATTTCCAGCCCTTCAATCATCTTGACAACGGTCCTCTGAAGCCTGTCCAATTTCTGCTGCCCTTTCTTGACTGAAGCTCCTGGAGTTAAGACACATGACCCCAGAGGGGTCTGATGTTATCTGAGCATAAATGGAAGACTGCTTTAGTGTTCCTACATTCTAGGTATCCATTCCAATGCCATGCTTGCTCTGGGGGTTATTTCTGATGATGACCCTCTGGTCTACTTCTGACATGCTGGAACACGTTCTCCCATCTCACGTGTCTCGGGTCTGGTTTTCTTCCCCAAGTGTAATGATGCCCTTACTGAGCACACCCTGTGAAGGATAAAACCTCAGATGTTCAAAACATCTTTCTTTCTGGAAACACAAAGCACCTTTCTAAGAATACCGGCCTCCTAGATGCTTCTGGAGGAGTGGGTAACCTGCCAAATTCCAACTTTGTGGTTAGACAGATTAGTGTCCAAAGTTTAATTGATTTAGCCTGAATCACCTATGAAGACGGGTGAAGGTTATTCTGGCGGGCAGAGAGGTGACTATCCCTAGTCAGCACTGAGCCAGTTAGTCCACATTTAGGGCATCCCTCCCCCAACCGCTCACAACTGCCAGCCAATGCCTCCTTTTATTTACTGTTGCAGCAGTTCCTCCATATTCATTGTTCACATGCTTTCAACTCCATGGCAGATAAGATACAAAGCAAATTCAAGATGCTTAAGCTTTGCCCTTGCAGGAGTTTGTGAGTCAGCATTTTTTAAACCCTTGGGGGATCTGTTTATTTTCTAGATCCTACCAAGCTACCTTCCTGTAAGGCCCTCCACTGTGCTCCCTGAGCATTTTGTTCACCGTCACTGCATGTATCCCATTGTCTCATACCCACGTACCTGTCTCACCTGCTGCCCTCCTCCTCCCCAAGCCAGGCTCCAGGCCGGGAGCTCCAGAGCCTGCAGGGGGTGCCTACGGGGATGGTGCATGCTTGTCTGCGGAATGGATGTACTCCCCGAGAAAGCCCCCTCTGCTGGCCCCTGCCTCTGCCTCTGGGTGCCTCAACTCTGCTTTCCTGGGGGTGCCTCCTAGGAAAACAGAAAAGCACTGTCTGTGTGGAACTTGTGGGTTCTGCTGAGGAGTTTGGATTCTGCTTCATCCTCAAGCTCATGAATTGGTGATTGACTCTTTCAGGGAGCAGCCATCTCAGACATTTATGGCTGATGTCTGTCCCCGCTGTCTCATGTCAAAGCGATGGGGTATAAGCAACTGTGACCGCAGAGTGGAAGAGGGAGTAAGTCGGCACTGAGCTGACGCTAAGGACTGGACGATTTCGGCACCCAGCAAACTGCCGCGGACAAAGTTAGTGCCTGTTGGTGATTGTGGCGATGGTCTCCTCATGCCCTCCCTAGAAACCCTCCAAGGAAGGCTCCCATCTGCTGCTGCAATTTATCTTGCCTTGTAAGTTCTGAGACCAGACTGCTGAGGACACAGCATTTTAAACACTGAGCTCTCTTGGGATGGTGCCCAGAGCAAGGTTCCAGGAACACAAAATATCTCTACAATCCCTGGGGTGAATCTACTGATGGAAGCAGCCGAGGTGAAATCTCAGCAGGCGGCTTGTGATTCTCCAACCTTCTACCTCTTCCCTTCCAGCAGGGATATAAGTCAAGCCAGTGGCCAGCCCTCTGGAGGTCCTCCTCAGATGGACCGATGGTTCTTATTGTTGACCAAGGCCATGACCCAGTGCTCAGAACTGCCACCGGTTCATCTGTGAGAAGACAATGTTGTTAAAGTGAGCCTACGACTAGCTAACACTCATCGAGCCTTTGTTACGAGCCAGGCCCATTGCATGGGTTATCCTATTTAAGACAACCCTAAGAAGTAGGTACTTTTATGTCTGAGTTACAGATGAAGAGGGTACATGGATTTCCCAGTGTCACCCAGTTTAAGAAATTTCAGAATTGGGAATTCTAAACCAGCATAGACCAGAGGTCCACAGACCATCCTGTTTCTTTCATGGCACTGCCTCTCTGACGGTTGGCAAGGGAGCTTTGGAAGAATTATGTCCAAAGGAATTACCAAGGCAGCAGGATGGAAAAGTGGCGGAGAGGCAAGAGTTTATTTGGAGGAAATTGGAACATGAATGCTTTATCCAACAGAGGCACCCGCTCCAACTCAGTGATGTGATACCAATTAAGTTTCGCAAACAAAAAAATTTCCTTGGGGAGAACCATGGGTGGGCTGCCCAGCCCTGGCAGGCTCTCCAAGAATCTGAGATGCATGCGCGTGCACACACACACATTAACACAAACACACACACCATGAAACAGACATGCAGACGCACACGATGAAGCAGAGTTCACTGACATCAAAGGCACAGACAGCTTTTCTGTTCCCTTCTGTTTTCTGGATTTCCAGCAGTCTGCAACGTGTCCCAGACAGAAGAATTCAAGAGACTGAAATTGCAAAACTAGTCAATGGCAACACCCAGGGAGGAAGCTTCAAATGAGAAAATATCTGCTTTTTTCCTGGAAAGTACCTCAAGAGAAAAAAAAACATCTTTCTTCTTAAGTCATCTGAACCAAAATCAGAGCCAGTGGACAACCTAACAGTACAAAACATTAAATATGAGAAAGGATTTTGACAACTGTCAAGAGCCTACCCGCTCCGTCTTAGAATTGACCAGTCCCATCTTGGTCTAAACTGCAGCTTATAGATTCTTTTAAAATGATTCCTATAATACTTTTTGCACGTATTTGTTAATGTCCACCTCTCTCCTTTCAGACCATAATCTACCTAACGGGTGAGTTTGTACCTCCAGTCCTTCACGTGGTAACTACAAACATAGGAACTCAGTAGTCATTGGCTGAATTAATTAATTTTTTTTTTCTTTTTTTTGCCTTCTATCTACCAGGCCAGGTAGGACAGACGACCTCTTCCTATACCTGAAACCTGTATTTCAGTCATCATGAACTTGAACCGGCATGAACCTAGAAGCTCTTCTTTCAAGGTGGTCATAAAATGAGCCCAGGTCTGGAAGACAGCCAGTGCTTGGTTTGGGTTTGATTCTTGGCTCGATCACTCACTTAAGGTTACTTGATTTTTCCACTCTTCAGCTTATTTGTAAGATGGGAATTCTAGAAACCTCAGAGAACTATTGCCAGGTGGAGTATTATTTTCAGCACAAGAACTATTACAGTTCTGTAAAAATATACCTTAGACCATGTCAATTGTCTGCTCAGATCTCTCCAGTGATTTTTCAATTCAGTCAGAGTAAAAGTCAAATTCCTCCCATTGGCCTGCAAGGCCCTACAGGATCTGGCCCATTGTACTGCTCTCCTCTGCCCAGACACGCTGGCCTCCTTGCTATCATTGGACACTCCAATCATCCTTTCCATTGGCCATTCCCTCTGCATGGAGTCCTATTCTATTCATGTGGCCACAGCCTCTTCAACTGCTGCAAGTTGAAGGTGCTCGTTCTCAGTAAAGTCTACTGCCACAAACACTAATACCGACAGCTGATTTTTTTTTTTTTTTGCGGTACGCGGGCCTCTCACTGCCGTGGCCTCTCCCGTCGCGGAGCACAGGCTCCGGACGCGCAGGCTCAGCGGCCATGGCTCACGGGCCCAGCCGCTCCGCGGCACGTGGGATCCTCCCGGACCGGGGCACGAACCCGCGTCCCCTGCATCGGCAGGCGGACCCCCCAACCACTGCGCCACCAGGGAAGCCCCGGACAGCTGATTTTAAATTGTAACTTGAACCCCACACGTAAAATCTTGGTCCATTGTACTCTGATCTGGTATTTTTCTAAAGTACTTTTCCCCTCCTAACATATTCTCTAGCTCCCTATATATGTGTATATTGCCTGGAAATCCCCAGTGCCACTCTCACTCCCCAATATAGCTTCACAACAGCCAGGATTTTTGTGTGTTTTGTACGCTGATGTATCTCAAGTGTCTAAAACAGTACCTGGCACACAGTGTGGGCACTCAATAAGTGAATAACAGTCCAGTGAAGATAGTTTAGTGCCTGGCACAAAGAAAGTCTTAATAATTGTAGCCATCAACACCACCACGGTCACTGTCAACATCTTCATCATCACTGGGACAGTAGCGGCCCTCTTATAGGGCCCTGAGGAGAATACAAGAGTTAAGGTATATAATACATCTAGCACAGGGCTGGCGTATATTAAGTACTTGGTAAATGTTATTTCCTTTCCTCTTCTCTTTTGTGGCTTTTTTATTTTGCTCGTTGTTTATGGAGGACCCTTAGGACATAGCTGTGAAGCAAAACAAACTACCCAGTTTACATGTAAGTGTCACACAGGGCCATTTGCAGAACACTTTGGAACTGCTGATTAATTATTACTACTACCATTAGCTGAGTATCAAAATTGAATTTATGTGACTTTGCATTCTCTTGATCTCGATTTTCATTATTAAGCACACTTTCTGCTGCTTTTTCTACAACTCATGAGGAAGAAAAAGGAGGAGGAAGAGGAGGAGGAGAAGAAATAAAAATGTATATTTGCTTTTCTAGTGCCTGGGTTTACATATATACCAGGGGGAAATATACCTGTAGGAAAAGAACATTACATAACCGGTTTAAAGTTAAGCATTCTCTAGAAAATTCTATAAGCATAAAAATGGTATTGAGGGTTACAAAGGTAGGTATTTCCACGCTAGTGGCTAGAAATGCCAGGCTATAAATGTTTCCACATTAGCAGAAATATTCACTTTTTTAAAAACCTTTTCTTTTCTCTTTCCTGTGTCATTGTAAAGGGAATTATTTCGAATGCTAAGCATGTGCCAGGTGCACAAATTCTGCCTGTCGACAGTTAACATAAAACACGATAATGACACCTCATTTTTCCTGCCTCTTGGAAATGCAGAGAATGCACAGAATACAGAGACCTTGGGTAGGACCAAGCATCAGGACAAGTTACTTCTGGTTGTCAAATTCAGTGTGCACCTTAGGCTGGAAATGCACCCCCATTGCCCTTCTTTCCTTAGTGCTCCAGGCAATAGTATGGCTCTTTCATCTTTATGATTTTACATCGTTTTTTTAAAATTATTGGTTTTTGTTTTTGGTTTTTTGTGTGTGGTACGCGGGCCTCTCACTGTTGTGGCCTCTCCCGTTGCGGAGCACAGGCTCCGGATGCGCAGGCTCAGCGGCCATGGCTCACGGGCCCAGCCGCTCCGCGGCATGTGGGATCTTCCCGGACCGGGGCACGAACCCGTCCGTGTCCCCTGCATCGGCAGGCGGACTCTCAACCACTGCGCCACCAGGGAAGCCCAAATTATTTGTTTTTTGAATCAAGCAGTTCTTGAATGCTGCATGGAACAGCTCCAGTCGTTATTGACAGAATTGCCTTTACTGTCAACCTGGTGTTGTGCCATTCTGTTTTTCTGTAAAATGATTTTACAAGGAGACATGCTTATCATTAGAAAGTCAAATGACTCTTTTATAAATTCTATACTTGTTTGGAAATCATGCCCAGATGCCAACTCTCTTATTGTGCCAATAAATATATTTTCTGCATAAAATGTGAATCATCTTGACTTCCCACCTGCCACCCCCTCCCCCAATTTAGGGGATGGTCAGGGTTGGTGTAGCCACTGTGATAAAGTGTGATTTGTCAGGGGTGATTTCCTGGGACAAAGCTAGGGTGGGATTCATACCCAAGTTTAAGTATAATCAAGGTTCAAATAGTAAACAAATGCAAACATTAGTCCTATAGATCAGAGGTAAGGCTGAAGTTAGGAGCCTAAAGCCAGGAGTGGGACTTATACGCGAACAACAGTGAACCACAGAAAAAGGGTGTAGTCCGAAGGGATAATTATCTCAAAAACTAGAGAATATAAAGGCCAATGAGTGGGTCAGTCGATCTAGAAAGTCCAGAAGCAGGGCAGAGGTGAAAGTTGGGCAGTGTTTAAGACTGAGAAGGAACAGACTTTAGTTTGTTTTTTTAAAGAAACTTATTATCATCATACAAAATGGAATAAAGACAAGCAGAAGACCTAAACCTGTTATTCTTCAGAGAAAACATAAGGGGAAAACTTCAAGACATTGCATTTGCGTTTATAAACATTAAAAGCAAAAATAGTCAAGTGGGATTACATCAAATTAAAAGTTTCTGAACAGCACAGGAAACAATTAACAGAGTGAAAAGGCAACCTATGGAATGGGAGAAAATATCTGCAAGCCATATATCTGATAAAGGGTTATGATCTAAAATTTACAAGTAACTACTTCCATTCAAAAGCATAAAAATAACCCCGTTTTAAAAATGAGCAAAAGACTTGAATAGATACTTTTCCAAAGAAGACATACAAGTGGCCAATAGGTATGTGAAAAGATGCTCAACATCACTAATCATCAGGAAAATGCAAATTAATACTGCAATGAGATATCACTTCACACCTATCAGGATGGCTATTATCAAAAAAACAAAACAAAACAAAACAAAAACTAAAGATAACAAGTGTCGATGAGGATGTGGAGAACAGGTAACCCTTGTACATTGTTGCTGCTGGGAATGTGAAATGGTGCAGCCACTATGGAAAACAGTATGGAAGTCCCTAAAAGAATTAAAATAAAAGTACCATATGATTCAGCGACCCCATTTCTGAGTATTTATCTAAAATAATCGAAATCAGAATCTTGAAGAAACAGTTGCACTCTCATGTTCATTGCAGTATTGTTCACAATAGCTAATATGTGGAAACAACTTAAATGTCCATCAACAAATGAATGGATAAAGAAAATGTGGTATATACATACAATGAAATATTATTCAGCCTTAAAAAAGAAGGAAATTCTTTCTATGCAACAACATGGAGGTACCTTGAGGACATTATGGTGAGTGAAATAAGCCAATCACAAAAGGACAAATACTGCGTGATTCCACTTACATGTGATACCTAAAATAGTCAAACATATAGAAACAGATAGTAGAATGGTGGTTGCCAGAGCTGAGGGTAGGGGGAAAGAGGAATTGCTATTCAATGAGTATAAAGTTTCAGCTTTGCAAGATAATTAAGTTCTAGGGATCTGCTGTATAATATACTATACTGTATTGTACATTTAAAAATTTGTTTAGAGGGTAGATTTCATGTTAAGTTTTCTTATCACTATAAAAAATTGATTTTTTTCATTAAACCAGCATGATCTTAATAGTAAATCTGGAAAATATTTTAAACACGGCAAAGAAAATAAAAATCATCCACAAATCTATCAATAATTCCAATCACTGGAGAAAGCCACACATACCAACTGAAAAATTATATACCTCTAGAGAGCAGCACTGTCATGATTATCATCATGATTTATGGAACACCTACTATGTGCTGGACACTGATTTCATGGCTTTACATGTAATTACTTCACTGCATTCTCAAAACACTCCTGTGAGGTAGAAACTATTATTAACTCCCATTTTGCTCACAAGAAAACTCAGGTGCTGAATTTAGGTAACATTACGACACTAGCCAGTAACAGTTGGTGGAGTCTGGAATCAAACCTAGGTTGGCTGGCTCTAGTGCACCCATGCCACATAACTTAATTCTAGAATAAATGATACATTCACATAAGTCAAAAGAATGTAGAAGGTGTATAGTAAAAGGTCTTGCTCCCACCTCCATCCCCATCTGTTTCATGCCCCCGCCCCGTCATAAGTAACCACTTTTATTAGTTTTGGGGGTACCCTTCAAGAGTTTCTCATGCAAATACAACCAGACACAAATATACTCTGTATTTTGTTTGCTTATTTTTCTGCCTACCTTTTTTTTTTTAGTAGTAGTTTTAGGTTCATAACACAATTGAGTGGAGAATACAGAGTTCCCACATAACCCCTGCCCACGCATGTGCACAGCCTCCTCCATCATCAATATCCCCCACCACAGTGGTACAGTTGTTGCAACAGAGGACTCAACATTGACACATCATTATTAGCCAAAGTCCATAGTTTATATTAGGGTTCACTCTTAGTGTTGAACATTCTGTACGTTTGAACAAAGCTATAATGACATGTATCCACGATTCTAGTACCCTACAAAATTTCACTGCCCTAGAAATCTCCTGTGCCCTGCTTATTCATTCCTCCCTTCCCCTAACCCCTGGTAACCACTAATATTTTTACCTTCTCCACAGTTTCCCATTTTCTAGAATTTACTATACTTGAGATCATATGGTATGCAACCTTGTCATATCAGTTTCTTTCACTTAGTAATATGCATTTAAGGTTTCTCCATGTCTATTCATGGCTTGAGAGCTCATTTATTTTTAGTGCTGAATAATATTCCATTGTCTGGATGTACCACAAGTTTATTTATAGATTCACCTATGGAAAGACATCTTGGTTGCTTTCAAATTTTGGCAATTATGATACGCTGCTATAAACATTTGTGTGCAGGTTTTTGGTGTGAACATTAGTTTTCAGCTCATTTGGGTAAATGCCAAAGAGGGAAATTGCTGGATCATATGGTAAGAGCGTGTTTAGTTTTGAAAGAAACTGCCAAGTTATCTTCCAAAGTAGCCGATCCATTTTACATTCCCACCAGCAATGAATGAAGATTGTTATTGCTCCATATCCTTGTCAGCACTTGGTGTTGTCAGTGTTTTGGATTTTGGCCGTTCTAATAGGTGTGTAGTGGTATCTCATTATTTAGTTATTTATTTATGTTTTTACTAGTCAGATGCTGAGGGAGAACAGCAAAGAGAAAAAACTCCTGTAGGAAATACATTCACAGCATATCTCATTTTTAAAATATGATGGTTACTACAAAATCTTACTTCTAATTCCTTGTGGAAATCTACTTCTTGTACTTTTAGCATCTTAATTTTTTATACGATTCTGTTAATTACTGTTTTAATTTGCGATTCCCTGATGACGTATGACATTAAAAATCTTTTCATATGCTTACTTGCCATCTGCATATATATGTTGATGATGTGTTTGTGCAGATCTTTTGCTCATTTTTAAATCGAATCCCTCATTTTCTTATTGTTGAATTTTTTTTAGTTCTTTATATTTTGGATAACAGTCCTTTTTCAGATATGTCTTTTGCAAAGATTTTCTCCCAGTCTGTGGCTGGTGTTCTTATTCTTGTGAATATTCTTTACTTTTTTATCTTTTAAAATATAAGTGGTGGCACCTGGTACACATTTTTCTGGATCTTACTCTTTCACTTAATATGAAATGTTGGACATCTTTTCATTTGAGCGTGTAGAGAGTTTATCATTCTTTTTTTCAGTTGCATACTATTCCATTGTGTGGCCATATCTTGATTTATTAACCAGTCCCTTACTGAGACAGTGGGCTGTTTCTCATCTGGCTAAGACAGACAAGGCTGCAGTGAGTAAGCTCGTGTGCACATTGTTTGGTATGAGTGCAGGTGTGTCTGTGGCAGAGGGTCCATGTTTCACCACCATGCTGTGCTGTGGCACCTTGGGAAGTGGCTCATTATTTATGTGTACTTGATATTGTGCAGGTGTTCATAACTGAGGTTTGCTCTCTGTGGTCATAGAAGTCCCTGCTCTTCATCGACTGCCTGTGGACCCCAAAAGAAGAACCTCAGATGCTTCTCTGAAGACACACTGACTTTCTGGTTCCTTTTCACTTCTGGGCTTTCACACAGGCCAGACTTCTTGTCTCTCACTCTTTC
>NW_006771701.1:384952-386903 GCF_000442215.2 Lipotes vexillifer
CTTCCTGTCTCTCACCCTTTCCCTGGCTAACTCAGCTCCCCTCAGCCTAAATGCCACCTTCTCAGAGATTTCCCTGTCTCGCCTAAGCACAGTTGCTTCCCTCTGTTACTCATTCCCAAAGCTCCCTAGACCTTGCCCTTGTAGGACCTAGAGTAACCCCAATTCACGTCTATTTATATGATGATCTGTCTGCCGTTGGCCCATGATGGCAGTGACCAGGTCTATCTTATTCCACCGTATCCCTGGTATCCAGCCCACTGCCTTAAAAGGGGTGAGCAACTGATAAATATTTATAGAATGAATGAACTTCAGATCATTAGGCAACTCTCTCCTTGTCCTTCAGATAAATTCCAGCTTTCATAAAAATGTTTTAAAATTTTAAAGTCTTGCTGGCATTGTCAGGTTTGGGAAAAAGCAACCTGATTAGCTCTAGATTAGGGGACATGATACCTTCAAACAGACAAGCTAAACATCAGCAACTGGAGCTGAGAGAGCATTAGTGTATATGTTGTCTATGGACCCTTAGATTGGCCACAACTGAAATAGTACCCGGACACTAGCCAGCCTTAGTTTCCAAACGTCCCTTGCGTACCAGTCCCTTGTCCAAGTCATGGCTCAAATCTAAAGATTGGGATCACCACTTCATATTCTGGGGTTATGACTGCTAATCTCTGGTAACTTCTGAAGGGATGAGTTAAGGGAGGTGAATACACATGTTATGGTATTATGGGCTGGTGGTAACAAAGATTAGGAGGAAAAAGAAAGCAATTTTGCCTCCAAATAACTATATAACTCCAGGAGAAGGAGAGGAGTCCCATATTCAATTCTTGGGCAAATCCTAACCTTCTAATAAACAGCAGAATGCAAAGTTGTAACTGTCATGACAAGCAACCTTTGATGAGCTATGTATGATGCACAAAGGAATTCCAAGAACAAAAAGGATGACATTTTTTTAAAAGTTCATATTTCATATTGGGAAAAAAGATCACAAAAGTTGCTGACAAATCTCCTGTGCATATTTTCTATATAAACTCATTTATTCTGATTCTGGACCAGTGACATTTTCTTTTTCCTAAAACCTTTGTTTCGTATAAAGAAAACGGACTCATTAACTACTCCAGAAGAGGTTAATGGTTTGGTTTAATTACTTCTCCAGGGGCATGAGGAGAAGCTCAGATAAGTAAAGAGATGGTTTTCTATAAGAGACTGTGTTCTGCATATGTTAACACATTACCTCTCCTACCACAGAGGTCCTGCATGACAGAAGAGGGAAAATAAAAGACTTGTTATGTTCTGCCTTCTAATCAGCATCCGTATTTCAAAGATTAAAAAAGTGACATTATTAGAGCTCCATGGGATCACGGAACTTCAAATGAAACAAGATTTGATATTGATAAACAGTGTACTTCTTCCCCAGAAGATCATTTCAAAATGTATGAGGCTTCCTTAGCTTTGCACATGTATTCCTTCCCCATCACAAGTCTATCGAGGACATATTACCTGACGTTAAATGATGTTTTGATGACCTATTTGTGTGTACAGCTGAAGCTATTGAGTGTCCTCTATGTGCTGGGCACAGGCAGAGTCAGTGCATGGGTGTGACTGAGAGCAAAGATCCTGGGGGCAGGGGGAAGGTGTGTGTCTCCTCCTGACTGGGGGAACTCGGGTCACTTATATAACCTGTCCGAGATTTAGTGTATCCCTTTGCAAAATTGGATTGTTTGCATGGATTAAGTGAAACAAGGGCGGTAAAGTATTTACCACCATACCTGGTAAGGTATGGTGGTAAATACTTTAGCATACAACAAACAGCAATTATTTCTGTTACTATTACAGGCCACTGAAGAGAAGACAAGGTCCCTGCCCTCAACAATCATAAAATCCAGTAGCAAGACAAGGCATGGGCAAGTACTAGGATAAGTAGAAGTGCAAGGCACTGTGTGATTCCTGC
>NW_006771701.1:386938-397510 GCF_000442215.2 Lipotes vexillifer
CTGTTTGATTCCTGCTGAGGATTATTTGAATGAGGTAGCAGCATACCTTGCCATGAAATCTGAAAATTTTATGGAGTAGCAGATGGAACAGAACCATACTTTCATATACTATTGTCATTTTATTTCATCTCTTAGAATTACTAAAGAATTCTTAGAGTAATTCTTAGAGTAATTCTTAGAGTAATAGAATTACTCTTAGAATTACTAAAAATTTTGCCTCGTAGGAAACTTGGGGGAGGGTGCACCTAACCCCCTTCTTTTTTTGATGTGTTGCTGGCATCTCTTTTCCTAGTTAATTTCAGTTTACTGTGGTGTGGTTTGAGCCTACTAGGTAAAATGCACTCTGTTAGCTGTATTGGGCATTATAAGAATAAGTAAAATATATTCAGAGAGGTGTGAGAAGATAGTATATTCATAAAGCAAGACTAGGATGCTCTGCCAGCTTCAGTCCTCAGAAAAAGAGAAGCCAAGAAAAAGTAAGAAGTATAACGATGTATTGGGGGTGATGCCTATGAAAGATGAACAGGGGAGGGAACAGGAGTAGACAGAGAGAAACTTCAGTCTGTGATGTAGGTCTAACAGCTTTGAAAGGAGAAGGGGAAGGAAAAAGGATTGGAAAGGAAGGGCTTCCTTTCCAGACTGCAGTGCAGTCTGAGAAGGTCTCAGCCAGCCCACTGGGGTGAATGACCACCCAGGCTCTAGTCCCCACTGTGCTCAGTCGTTGCCTGGGAGCTTCCCAGGAAGTGGGGCTCGGGTTGAATGCTACAGTGGAGCCCAACAGTACTGCACCTGGAGGCGCTCAGTCAACTGCACTCCTTCCAGCAGGTTCTCCTTGAAGGGAGAGCTGAGCAGGGCACCTCCATAGTTGCCACAGATGGTCTACAAAATGGAACAATCAAAGAAGAAGAAAGAGCCCTCAGATATTAAATGTGATTAACGACATTAGGCATTCAACTGAAGGATTGAAAATTAAAGTTGAGAAAATATCTCAAAATGTAAAATAAGTCAAAGATATAAAATATTAAGTATATGAAAATTTAAAATGAAACATTAGAAGAGCAATCCAAGAAAGCCACTGTCCTGTTAATAAGAGCTTCAGAAAAAGGGAGGTGAGATACGGAAGGAAATTATATTACAAAGACAAGAGAAATTCCTAGAACTGAAAACTGAGCAGGTTCAGCACAATGAATTAAAAAAGACCTACACCTGGATACATCTTCGTAAAATCACCGAACACTAAAAACACTAAAAAGAGAAGATCCCCAGAGCTTTCAGAAAGAAACAACAGTTCATGTGCAATGGAATGAGAATCAGGCTGTCACTGGTCTTCTAAAGAGCAGCTGGATGCTAGAAAACAAAAGTTGCAGTGCTTTAAAGATGTTAAAGAAAATTATTTTCATCCTAAAATTCTCTATCTGGCCAACAAAGGGAGAAGATTAAAGCATGAAAACACTCAGAAAATGTAATTTGTAAGCAACTTGTCTTAGTTACTGGAGGACGTACTCCAACATAATTAGAATAAAAAAGAAAAGGGAAGATATATGACTCAAGAAACAGTCAGTTCAACCAAGTGAAACAAGATGGGAATTTCAGGATATCTGCAGATCTAGAGAGCTCTAGTCCTGATTGGAGGAAGAGACGAGACAGGACCAGGAGGGAAGAGGCAATGGAATAAAACATGTGATCGAGATAATTGAGGATATAATAAAAGGCTGAAATGCCCCCTCCTATCAAATAAGAGGGGGACAAAAAGGACTCTGGGAAAAACAAAAACTCTACAAGAAAAGGGTGGTGAAATAAGAAGTAAACCAAAATGTGGTGTCAATTTAGGCAAATGACATAGTGGAAAAAAGGAAAACCTATTTGGCTTTGATGCTAGGGACAACCTCTTGAAAGCAGCTCAACCCTGGAACTACAGAACCTATAGAAAATGAAAAGTAATCCTAAAATACTACTTGGCCAAGCAGTAAACAATATTTACATTGCTATACTAATGTAAACACTAATTTTTCATTTTCAAATTTCAGAGTCAATCCATGGACACAACAGGAATATTGGTGAAATTTTAAGATAACATGTAATTGTCAAAAAACATTTGACCATGAAAAATAATATATAGCTGGTGGAAGGTGGACTGCGGGGTCCAAGGAGGTATGCAGAGGAAGGGTAAGGTCATTTTCCAAATTGGAATGACCCCATGGAAGGTTGATGGAAACAAATATGTAATCATATTATTTAATGTTACAAAAGTAACTAACAGAAGAATTAAAAATAATACAGCGCTAAATATTGGGAAGATGATGGGAAATAAGTTAATGTGAGATAAATTTTCATTTCTCATGAGTTGATGACTATAAATGATAATCAGGGTATATATTTATAATTATAGTAACAATACTTGTGGAAATTACTAGCCAAAGAACTAAGTACAGAAACAATTAAAAGAGATGAGACTATATCCAGAGCTGGCTGGGAAACTACCAGTGTTTGTGAGTTTTTCTGTATTATTTGATTTTTACCAAGTACAAGTATTGTTTTGATAAAAAAAAAAACCTAAAATTAAAAACAAAAGTCTTAAACTTGTATTGTTTAAGGCGATAGGGGTTGTCATAGCAATTTAATAACATGTAGTTCCTAGAAGAGTAGATTTTAAATTTTTTAGGTTCTTTGTCCCTTCGGTGAGGCAGAAGGTTGCCTGACTCACGTTCAATTCTTCCCCTGCTGCACCCTCCTCCTCCGTCTCCCTCTCTCTCAATCTCTGTCTGTCTCCCTCTCTCTCTCTCACAAACACACACTATATGCCAGAATGGATAAGAAAATTGTCAGGTTTCTTAAGGAGACACAAATATAGCAGTCAGTTTTTTCACATTCCAACTTAATTTAAATTGGACACTAAGTCTCAGCACATGTGCATCTTCTCACCTCCTTCATGTTGCTATTGTCTCAATTGCATCTTTATACATTTTGTATTTATTAAACTAGATTTATATATATATATTATGCATGTTTTAAAAAATCATATAGTAATAAATGGGAAGCCACAAACAAAAAGAATGCTATTATTTTACATACCATTGTACAGTATAAAGTTATACATATTAGACAGTATATTATGCTGATTCTCATATTTAGCTAGGTAACTACCTTTACCACTGTTGCTTATTTCCATGTATGTGTTTTTTCATATCATTGTACTAAATATACTATTTATTTTTCTTTTTATTACCCTTGGTTTATTACTTAATTTTTAAAATTCAATGTGTTTAAACTAAAAAAAAGTTCACCCATTTCTCCAAGCCCCCCACCCCCACCCCCCAATCTGTTGTCTGTATTTATGACCTTGGTTATCTACCTATCTATCTGTCTATCATCTAATCTATCTATCTATCTATCTATCTAGCAATCTATCTCTTAGATTCCACATATGAGAGAGATCATATGGTATTTGTCTTTCTCTGTCTGATGTATTTCACTTAGCATAATGCACTTGAGGTCATCCATGTTGTCACAAATGGCAAGATTTCATTCACTTTTGTGGCTGAATAATATTCCATTGTATATATATACCACATCTTCTTTATCCATTCATCCATTGATGGATACTTACATTGTTTCCATATCTTGGCTATTGTAAATAATGCTGCAATGAACATGGTGGTGAGTATAGCTTTTCAAATTAGTGTTTTCTTTTTCTTTGGATAAATACCCCAAAGTGGAATTGCTGGATCATATGGTGGTTCTATTATCAATTTTTTGAGGAACCTCCATACTGTTTATCATAGTGCCTGCACCAATTTAAATTCCCACCAACAGGGCACAAGGGTCCCCTTTTCTCCACATCCTTGCCCACACTTGTTATTTCTCTTCTTTTTGATACTAGCCATTTGAACAGGTGTGAGGTGATATCTCATTGTGGTTTTGATTTGCATTTCCCTGATGATTAATGGTGTAGAGCATCTTTTCATGTACCTGTTGGCCATCTGTATGTCTTCTTTGGAAAAATATCTGTTGAGATCTTCTATTTTTTAATTAGATTTTTTGCTATTGAGTTGTATGTGTTCTTTATATATTTCAAATATTACCCACTTATCAGATATATGATTGGGAAATATTTTCTCCCATTCAGTAGGTTGCCTTTTCATTTTATTGATGGTTTCCATTGCTGTGCAGAAGCTTTGTAGTATAATGTACTCTCATTCATTTTTGCTTTTGTTGCTTTTGCTGTCGAATTAAAAAAATCATCACCAAGACCTATGTCAAGGAGCTTACTGCTGATATTTTTCTTCAAGGAGTTTTACGGTTTCAGGTCTTATGTTCAAGTCTTTCATCTTTTTTGAATTATTTTTTGTACTTAGTGTAAAATAGTCGCCCAGTTTCATACTTTTGTATGTGGTATCCAATTTTCCCAACAACATTTATTGAAGAAACTGTTCTTTCCCCATTGTATATTCTGGCCTACTTCATCATAAATTAATTGGCCATATATGTATGGGTTTATTTCTGCACTCTCTATTCTGTTCCATTGATCTATGTGTCTGTTTTATGCCAATACCATACTGTGTTGATTACTATAGCTTTGTAATATAGTTTGAAATCAGGGCATGTCATGCCTCCATGTTTGTTTTTCTTCCTCAAGATTGTTTTGGCTATTTGGAGTCTTTTATGGTTTCACACAAATTTTGGGATTGTTTGTTTTATTTCTGTGAAAAATGCCATTGAAATTTTGATAGGGATTGCATGAATCTGTATATTGCTTTGGGTTATATGGACATTTTAACAATATTAATTCTTCCAATCCATGAGCATGTAATATCTTTTCATTTATTTGTGTCTTCTTCAATTTCACTACTGTCTTGCAGTTTTTAATAGACAGATCTTTCACCTCCTTGTTAACCAAACCATTTATTTCTAGGTATTTTATTCTTTTTGATGCAATGGTAAATGGAGTTATTTTCTTAATTTCTCTTTCTGATAGTTCATTATTTGCATATAGAAATGCAACAGATTTTTGCATATTGATTTTATATCCTGCAACTTTAGTGAATTCATTTATCCTCAAGAGTGTTTTTTTTTTTTTTGTGGTATGCGGGCCTCTCACTGTTGTGGCCTCTCCCGTTGCGGAGCACAGGCTCCAGACGCACAGGCTCAGTGGCCATGGCTCACAGGCCCAGCCGCTCTGTGGCATGTGGGATCTTCCCAGATCGGGGCACGAACCCGTGTCCCCTGCATCGGCAGGCAGACTCTCAACCACTGCGCCACCAGGGAAGCTCCTCAAGAGTGCTTTGATGTAATCTTTAGGGTTTTCTATATATAATATTATGTTATCTGCAAATAGTGACAGTTTTACTTCTTCCTTTCCAATTGTGATGCCTTTTATTTCTTTTTCTTGCCTAATTGCTCTGGATAGAATTTCCAATACTATGTTGAGTGAAAGTGGAGAGACTGGACAGAACATCTTTGTCTTGTTCCTGATCTTAGAGGAAAAGTTTTCAGCTTATCACCATTGAGAATGACATTAGCTGTGGTCTTGTCATATACGGCCTTTATTATGTTGAGTTACATTTCTTCTATATCTGCTTTGTTGAGAGTTTTTATCATAAACAGATGTTGAATTTGTCAAATGCTTTTTCTGCCTCTATTGAGATGATCATGATTTTCATCCTTCATTTTGTTACTGTGGTGTATCACATTGACTGATTTGTGGATGTTGAACCATCTTTGCATCCCTGGAATAAATCCCACTTGATCCTGATGTGTGATCCTGTTAATATATTGTTAAATTCAGTTTGCTAATATTTCACTGAGGATTTTGCATCTATGTTCATCAGGGATACTGGCCTGTAATTTTATTTGCTTGTGGCATCCTAGTGTGGCTTTGGTATTAGGGTAATACTGGGCTTATAAAATGAGTTTGCAAGAGTTCCCTCCTCTTTTATTTTTTAGAAGAGTTTGAGAAGGATTGGTATTATATATTCTTTGAAGAGTCAGTAGAATTTACCAGTAAAGCGGGCTGGTCCTGGAGTTTTGTTTGTTGGGAAGCTTTTGATTGCTGATTCAATCTTCTTACTAGTAGCTGATCTATTCAGATTACTGAACAGAAAATGGTAGTCACCATTTTTAATTGCCTGTCATAATTAAATTATTATTTCATGTCTGAAATAAAAATGTGCAGACACTGTAAGCATTAAGTTTGTAGTGACATAACAATTAGAAGAGCATTCTAATTGAAGATGTCACTGATCTGGACAAAATTCAGGTCTCAAGCTTATTCCTTTCCCTAATCCTCAACTCAGGGTTTTCAGGGCTCAGGAAAAAAAATATAAAGTTTTTATCTCACTTTTGGTTCAATAGTCAACTTGGTTAGGGAAATGGCTGCCATTGTTATCATCATCATAGCACATAAAGACAATTTTCCTGTTATTCAGAAGAAGTTTACCTTGCTCCAGCTTCCTTCTACAGCATAAATGGTTGGATCCCAGAAAATCTAGAGTATTAGATTCCCTCTGGGGCATGTGGGCTACTTGAAGCTTGACAAGCACAATGACAGAAATCTTTTCCATATATCTTGACTTTTTAGAAGTTTGTAGAAGCCAGAAAGAAAATCCTTTGCCACATTCTGTACCAAGATTTAATCTATTAAAAGGATACTGGTCATTTTATTTTAGTCTACTGTTAAGGAATGTGTCTAAGTGCCATGCATTATGTTAGGCAATTTGCATGTATTATCTCTTTTAATTTTCACAATAATTCTAGGAGGCAAGGGCTATTACTAGATCTGTTTTTCAAACATGATACTGAGACTTAGAGAAGTCAAATAGGTATTAAGCAATAAAACCAGGATTTAAAACCTATCTGCCTGGTTCCAAATCCTGGACTAAAAACAACTGTCCAGTCTACTGTCAGCCTTATTGTTTATCATCGTTCTTCTCCTGCTCCGTATTATTTAATATAAAAGATCTCTACCTCAGCAGATACTTTATCAAATGTACTGTTCTTCTCTGTTTATATCACCTTGTTTAATTCCTATAGGCTCATCTTTTCAAAAAAAATTTAGTAGAAATGACCAAAATAACATCACAGACATAGTTGGTACCATTGTTTTGTGTACTGAGACTATATCTCTTCTGTTTTTTTCTAGCACATTACTGATCATTAATTTTACATCATAAACCTCAACCAGAATTTGCCTTCATCTACAGCTAAAGCATTCCTTTGGAAGGAAAGAACTAATTCCAAACAATTATAGCTGTTAAGTAATTTAAAGCATTTTACTCCCACATGAAGTACCTTAAATTTGTCTGCATTGGATAAAATTCTCAGCATACGTTTAAAAAATGAGATGAAAGATTACATCCCATTAAAAATACTGGCATTTTAATTTTTTAAATAATTCCACGAGAAACAAAATGGCAAATTATAAACACACGTTGTTTTTATAGCACTTTCATATTCATTTGTAATGTATGAATATTTTAAAAGTAAAATTTTATTTAATCTGCATTTTAACATATAGTAACAGTAATATATATAATATCCAATGGATATATGCAGAAACCAAGGCATTCTATTAAGAGATTCAATATTCAATGACAGGAGGAAAAGAGTAGTAGGGTGAATTTTGTGTGAGCGAACTTGACTAGGCTGAGCTCTGCTACTTAATAAGGAGAAAAAGGCAAATAACATATGTCACTTGAGTGTCGACAATTTTCATCTGTGGTCCAGCTCATTCTTTTACAGAAAGCAACAAAACCCAGATTTATATGAATAAAAATATAAAGACTAAAGCCATGAAAATAAGACAGAAAATAATCAAGTTAGGGTGTTTGAAGTGTTAAGTATTACCTCTAGTGTTGTGAGTCAAATTTACATAGAAATAATTTCCATACGATAAAATATACACATTTTAAGTGAGTTTTGACAAATGCATGTGGTGTGATGAGTTTTGACAAATGCATTTAACTACCCTTACTATCAGTGCATTTCTATTATTACAAAAGTTCCCTTGTACTCCCTTCCACTCAATCTTCTCCCACCACCCCCAGCCCCAGGGAAACAATGGTCTGTTTTCTAACACTATTCGTTAGATTTGGGAGTTTTTTTTCTTCACATATCATACCCAGTAGTTTGATCATGATGTGTCTAAGTGTGGTTTTCTTTATAGTCTGCCTGCTTGGAATTTATTGTGCTTCTGGGATCTGTAAGTCAATGTTAATCATAAAATCTGGGAAAATTCATGCCATTACTTCTACAAATTATTTTTATGCACCTTTCTCACTTTCTTCTTCTTCTTTGATTTCAATTACACATATGTCAGACTGTTTTTTTTTTTTTTTTTCCTTGCGTTATGCGGGCCTCTCACTGTTGTGGCCTCTCCCATTTGCGGAGCACAGGCTCCGGACGCGCAGGCTCAGCGGCCATGGCTCACGGGCCCAGCCGCTCCGCGGCATGTGGGATCTTCCCGAAACGGGGCACGAACCCGCGTCTCCTGCATCGGCAGGCGGACTCTCAAGCACTGCGCCACCAGGGAAGCCCAGACTGTTTTAAATTATCCTATACACCCCTGAGACTAGTGTTCTTTAATATTTTCACTTAATATTCTTACTATTTGATAACTTCTGTTAATATGTCTTCAAGTTCACTGATTATTTCTTCTGCCATCTCCGCTCAGTTATGAATCTTTTCCAGTGAACTTTTTATTTCAGGGTATTGTACATTTTAGTTCTAGAATTTTTATCTTTCTTAATAGTTTTTACTTTTCTGTTGAGATTCCCTAACTGATCACTCATTAAGACCATAGTTTATTTTAAATCTTTGAAAATATTTATGATTGCTGCTTTAGGTCTTTGTCTGCAAATCAAATATTTGAACTATCTTTTAATCAATTTTTATTGATTACTATTTTCCTCAACTATGATTTACATTTTCCTATTTCTTTGTATTTTTAGTAATTTTTAATTGTATAATAGACATTGTGGGCAATATTGTAGATTCTTGGGATTCTGTAATATTCCTCTGAAGAGCATGATTTTTGTTCCAGAAGGTAGCTCAATTATTAGCTGAACACCTTGAATCTATATGGACTTGTTTTACGCTTTGTTATGGCAGATATGTGGAAAGTGCTAGGTGTTTTCTAAAACTCTCTAAGCTGGGTAGAGTCAACTTCCAAACGCTGATGCCCCTACAGATCTGTTTAAGTCTTATTTTTAGGTTTTGTTAGGGTGGGCCTATTGTAGGCCTTTCTGTAGCATGGTCCTTACATCTAAAGCATGGCCTTGCTGGTGTCTCAGCTGGATACCCATGGTATTAATGAGATCTCTACACTCTGGCTGGAGCAGCTCTCTAATATTTCCCAGCACTGCTTGATCTCTAATATTCCTTTCTCCTCTCAATCCCATAGCAACCACTCTTTGGTAAACTTAGTGTGATCTCATCTGGAACATGCACAGCCTAGTCCTTAGCCAAGGTCTCACCCAGACTTTTTTTTTTTTTTTTTTGCGGTACGCGGGCCTCTCACTGTTGTGGCCTCTCCCATTGCGGAGCACAGGCTCCAGACGCACAGGCTCAGCAGCCATGGCTCACGGGCCCAGCCGCTCCGCAGCATGTGGGATCCTCCCAGACTGGGGCACGAACCCGTGTCCCCTGCATCGGCAGGCGGACTCTCAACCACTGTGCCACCAGGGAAGCCCTCACCCAGACTTTTGAGTCTTCTTTTGGTGTAGCTCCTTCCTCTCTAGTGCCCTGCTTTGCCCTAAAGTTTCTAACCTGTTCAGTATCTCCAAACTCTGAGTTTGCCCCCAGGCAGAGAGAGATGGCAGCTGTGGGGATCACCTTGTGAGTTTCCTTTTCTCAAGGATCACAATCTGGTGCACCTATTATCCAATGTCTGAAAACAGTTGCCTCATACATTTTACACAGTTTTATAGTTGTTTATGGAAGGAGAGCTCATCCCATACCAGTTAGTCTACCATGGTTGAAGTCTTATCTACAACTTTGAAGAGCCACTGAATGAAATCTGAGATCCATTAATAATGACATCTGAGGGTTTATGGTGATATTCGGGTGACTAAGAAAGGAAGGTATAATAACTAAATTTTAAAAAAGAAGTGTGAGTCAAAACATAGACCAGAAGATTATAAGATCTCCTAAAACGTACATTATGTGTTTGTCTTCTAGTATATCTTCCTTGGGACAATCAGCCTCTCCCTACTTCCTGGGTTATGAATGACTCAGTTGCAGTGCCTTCCCAACCACTCCCAGTCACTAACGTGGGCATGTTTGCCCAGGCTGAGCCAATCAAAATGCTCCATGCTAATGACCTCAGTGATTGGTGCAGGAATGAGCCCCCGTACGGTGTCAATCAGAAGCTTTCCTGAGCTTAACAAATGGATATTGTTAGAGAGATACTCTCCTTCTGTTGGGGTTGTTAACTGGGAAGATATGAACTGGATCTCTTGACAGACACCTTGCCCACTGAAAGGACAGAGTCTGGTTAGTTGATGTTTGTCTCTCTTGGGCTACGCAGTAGCCAAATCTTCTTCCAATTTGAGATCTCTATTGTGTGAACCTCAGCAG
>NW_006771701.1:397520-398098 GCF_000442215.2 Lipotes vexillifer
CCTGCCACCCACTCTAGTAGCCAAACAGTCTCTTGCCTCTCCCTCTGGAAGCTGTGACTCAGCCAATCAGACTGAATCTCATCAATCCAACTCTCCTACCCATCCTTTAGGTATGAATGTTATGATGTAAAGATGCAGAAAGAGTAGTGGCTGTTTGTACCACAGTAGTGGGTTAGAAAACGCAATGAGGGTAGTAAGTGTCCAGTTATGGCACATTCAGACAGTTTGTGGCAAGTATCCAGTGGTGGCACCAGCAGCGGCATCATCTTCACTGGACCGTTTCTGGGGCATGAACTTGGTTGTGTTCACAGCTGTCTGAGAAAACTTAGGTGTTGCTTGTTTTTTATTCCTGGCTCTTGAGCCCTCCTAATAATCATGTAGGCTAACCAATACCCTTCTATAAATTCCTTTTTTAAGTTTGTTAGGCAGACTGTTAGTTGTCTCCTAAAATGTGTAAGTGTCTATGTGTATATATGCATATATGTATACACACACATACAGGTAGTTATCGATAGATAGAGATATGGAAAGAGAGAGAGAGAATAGAAGGGAGAGATGGAGGGAGGGAAAGAGAGAAA
>NW_006771701.1:398108-410387 GCF_000442215.2 Lipotes vexillifer
GACAAGAAGAAAACTTTTACTTTTAAATTTATATTTTTCTGTACTGCTTAAATGTTTTCGAATAATAAGCATGAATTGTTCTTAACATCGTTTAGAAAATCAAGGGCAGGAGGTTACTTTGGCTTCACTGTATGTCTAAATGCTCTCACTATTCCTTTTTTTTTTTTTTCGCGGTATGCGGGCCTCTCACTGTTGTGGCCTCTCCCGTTGCAGAGCACAGGCTCCGGACGCGCAGGCTCGTTGGCCATGGCTCACGGGCGCAGCCGCTCCACGGCATGTGGGATCTTCCCGAACCGGGGCACGAACCCGTGTCCCCTGCATTGGCAGGCGGACTCTCAACCGCGGCGCCACCAGGGAAGCCCTCTCACTATTTCTTTACCAATGAAATTGTTCTGTAGGTATATATGCAGTGCAGAGCCTTGGGAAGTGTAATTCTTCCTTGAACTTCACTTTGAATAAGAAGAGCAATTGCTCTAAGGTCCTTCCCTTCTAAACACTCTGGAGGTAGGAATTTATAGACTTCTATGATTTGAGGAAGGAAAAAGAATTTCTTCTGCATTTTTTCCCTGGAAAATTTTCTCATTTACCAAAAGGCTCTTTCCTCTGTGACAGACAACTGTGTCTGTCTCATACTGGAAGCCTCTTCAACTGTGAAAAAAACTCTTCTCTCTGAGCACTATTTAGCCAAGTTGGTATTTTTTTGTTTGGTTCGTTTGTAAGTTTTTCATGCATGTGGCATGTGAGTGACTGACAAACACTCATTAATTTCCTTGCATTCCTTGTTTTTTGGACCTATACTTGCATTGCAGTTCTTGGAAAATATGGCTTGATGTGTCTGGGGTAACCAAGGCAAGATGAAAAAGCGATATATAACTTGCATGCATTGACAGACTAGTATTTTGTTCTGAATGTGATGACCACCATTAAGTTTATTTACAAAGTCCTGGTGAAATGGTAGGAAAATTATGGTTCCTTCATGGCTACAGCCTTTGAATCACTGCTGTCATCACTGTGATGGAATGAAATCCTTCCAAGTCCATATATTTCTATGTCTATATGGTACTTCTTTATTTTTATTAGTTGTAGATGTACACATTATGTAGTGTGACTTGATAGGACTTGCTTTAGGCCTTGCGGCTCAAAAACATTTCTCCATAGACTGTAAATTGATGCAGCCACTATGGAAAACAGTATGAAGGTTCCTCAAAAAACTAAAAGTAGAGTTGCCATATGACTCAGCAATCCCACTCTCAGGCATATATCCAGACAAAACCATAATGTGAAAAGATATATGCACTCCAATGTTCATAGCAGCATTGTTGTTTTTTTTTTAACATCTTTATTGGAGTATAATTGCTTTACAATGGTGTGTTAGTTTCTGCTTTATAACAAAGTGAATCAGTTATACATATACATATGTATATGTATACATATGTTCCCACATCTCTTCCCTCTTGCGTCTCCCTCCCTCCCACCCTCCCTATCCCACCCCTCCAGGTGGTCACAAAGCACCGAGCTGATCTCCCTATGCTATGCGGCTGCTTCCCACTAGCTATCTACCTTACGTTTGGTAGAGTATATATGTCAATGCCTCTCTCTCGCTTTGTCACAGCTTACCCTTCCCCCTCCCCATATCCTGAAGTCCATTCTCTAGTAAGTCTAGTAGGACACAGTCTTTATTCCTGTCTTACCCCTAGGTTCTTCATGACAGTTTTTTTTTTTCTTAAATTCCATATATATGTGTTAGCATACGGTATTTGTCTCTCTCTTTCTGACTTATTTCACTCTGTATGACAGACTCTAGGTCTATCCACCTCATTACAAATAGCTCAATTTCGTTTCCTTTTATGGCTGAGTAATATTCCATTGTATATATGTGCCACATCTTCTTTATCCATTCATCTCATGATGGACACTTAGGTTGTTTCCA
Source organism: Lipotes vexillifer (assembly GCF_000442215.2). Taxonomy (NCBI): domain Eukaryota; kingdom Metazoa; phylum Chordata; class Mammalia; order Artiodactyla; family Lipotidae; genus Lipotes; species Lipotes vexillifer. Next base: position 400,039 of record NW_006771701.1, read on the forward strand.
TCTCCAGGCTATTGTAAATAGAGCTGCAATGAACATTTTGGTACATGACTCTTTTTGAATTATGGTTTACTCAGGGTATATGCCCAGTAGTGGGATTGCTAGGTCATATGGTAGTTCTATTTGTAATTTTTTAAGGAACCTCCATACTGTTCTCCACAGTAGCTGTATCAATTTACATTCCCACCAACAGTGCAAGAGGGTTCCCTTTTCTCCACACCCTCTCCAGCATTTATTGTTTCTAGATTTTTTGATGATGGCCATTCTGACTGGTGTGAGATGATATCTCATTATAGTTTTGATTTGCATTTCTCTAATGATTAGTGATGTTGAGCATTCTTTCATGTGTTTGTTGGCAGTCTGTATATCTTCTTTGGAGAAATGTCTATTTAGGTCTTCCATAGCAGCATTGTTTACAATAGCCAAAACATGGAAACAACCTAAATGTCCGTTGACAGATGAATGGATAAAGAAGGTGTGATAGACTCTAGGTCCATCCACCTCACTACAAATAACTCAATTTAGTTTCCTTTTATGGCTGAGTAATATTCCATTGTATACATGTGCCACATCTTCTTTATCCATTCATCTGTCAGTGGACACTTAGGTTGCTTCCATGTCCTGGCTATTGTAAATAGTGAGTAGCATCGACATATATACACTACAAATGTGAGGTAGATAGCTGATGGTAGATGGCTGCACAGCACAGGGAGATCAGCTCAGTGCTTTGCGGCCACCTAGAGGGGTGGGATGGGGAGGGTGGGGGGAGATGCGGGAGGGAAGGGGTGTGGGGATGTATGTGTGCATATGGGTGATTCACCTTTTTGTGCAGCGGAGACTGGCACAACACTGTAAAGCAATCTTACTACAATAAAGATGTAAAAAAAAAAAAAAGAGCTCTCATGCATTGAGAAGTAAATGAAAAAACAACTTAAAAAAACATTAAAAAAGATGTGATACACACACACACACACACACACACACACACACACAATGGAATACTACTCAGACATAAAAAAGAATGAAATAATGCCATTTGGAGCAACATGGATGGACCTAGAGATTATCATACTAAGTGAAGTAAGTCAGAAATACCATATGATATCACTTATATGTGAAATCTAAAATATGACACAAATGAACGATACAGAGAACAGACTTGTGGTTGACAAGGGGGAGAGGAGGTGTGGGTGGGATGGATTGGGAGTTTGAGATTAGCAGATGTAAACCATTATATATAGAATGGATAAACAACAAGGACCCAGTATAGTTCCCTGTACAGAACAGGGAACAATATTCAATATCCTGTGGTAAACCATAATGGAAAAAAATACAAAAAAGAATATATATGTATAGCTGGCTCACTCTGCTGTACAGCAGAAATGAATACAACATTATAAATCAACTATACTTCAATAAAATAAAAAAATATTTCCCCATAAATTCCACTTGTTGTTTAAGTTGGGCTAAGCTGGCTATTTTAAAATACAAATGCCTTGCTGTGCAGTAGGTCCCATTCATACTCTTGTAAGAATTATGTAACTAAATAATAGGTGCATTATAGTCTGTCTGTCCCTGCAGGCCAGTTATTTAGCCTTCTCCGCCTGCTTTGTGTCTTGGGATGTTGACTTTATTGGCTACATCAACCCAGGTCCCTTGCCTTCTGGCTTGGGCAGATTTGGCCAGCTGGCAACACTAGGGGGAGATCAAAGGGTGGGAGGAGAGAGAGGGCAAGGTATTTATTCCCCTAGTTCCTTCCCGGCTGGACCCTGGTTTGACACTGGCTGTCTTTCTTTACCTTAAACCACAGCCCTCACCTGGTTCTGGTAATTGCTTCCCCCAGTCTTTGCCCTTTTCTGCTGTTACTGTCTTTAGTGTTCTTTCTCATCCTTTGTTGACTCCTTTAATCCTGCCCACAACTTCAAAAACTGTCCCTCCATTAAATGTTCTCCAATCATCTCTTTAGAATATGCCACCTGTTTTCTGAGAGGACCCAGAATGATACAGTAATACCGCTATGAATGGCCTCAGGAAACGGACCTCCAAGATTGTACATCAGGAATGTATTGAGCGGTAGGCAGAACAATGGCTTCCCAAAGATGTCCATACCTTAATCCCTGGAATCTTTGAATATGTTATATTATATGGCAAAAGAGAATTAAGGTTGCAGATGGAATTAAGGTTGCTAATCAACTGACCTAAAGATAGGGAGGTCATCCTGGATTATCCAAGTTGGCCCAATGTAATCACGAGGGCCCTGAAAAGTGGAAGAAGAAAGCAGAAGAATCAGTGTCAGAGTGATGTGATGTGAGAAAGACAGACCAGCCATTTCTGACTTAGAACATGGAAGGGGCCCTGAGCCACAGAATGCATGCAGACTCTAGAGATGGAAAAGTTAAGGACACACGTTCTCCCATAGAGTCTCCAGTAAGAATGCAGCCCTGCTGACACCTTGATTTTAGCCCAGTGAGACCCATATCAGACTTCTGACCTACAGAGCTGTAAGATAATAAATGTGTTGTTTTAAGCCAGTAAGATTGTGGTAATTTGTTATAGCAGCAATAGGAAACTGATACAGATTGCTAACATATTTGGTGAGAACATAGAACCTTCTTGATGAAGGAAAATAAAATATGTATAATCCATTGTATGTTATTCAAATTATTACAAGTAACGAAGGTTGGGATGCAGTGTAGGTGGAAGGCAAGGTGTTGAAAGATCAATTAGCAATGGTCCTTAGTTGCTATGGTGACAATGGTAATTATTAAGATAGTGGTGTGAGCTGGCTGTTTCTGTCAGCTTTAAATAATGTGCACAGATAAAAGTACTAATTAAAAGCTTTTAAGGTCCAGTCAGAGCCAAGTAGAAAACCTCACTGGCAGCTTGAAAAACGTTGCTTATCCTCTTCAGCACGTTTGATATGAGTGAGGATCAATCCAGAATCTGAGAACTGCAACATCAAAATCTGATTTGCTGAGGACTTGGGATGTGGGATGGGAACGTTTGACAAGACACAGGCAAGACCAAGAACTTTGAGCCTCCCAATTCTCTTAAAACTTTCTTGCATATAATCCCCCCAACCCAGTAGAGGGGCTGGAGAACATGGGGTTGGTGGTAAATGAAGGAAGCTATGCTTATCAACTTAGTCCTCATGACCAGCCTCAGAAGCAGGACTGTGCAACTATGTTTTATATTAATCATTTCTTTTTTCGACTTTATTTCCCTGCTACCTTACATAAAAGGCACTGATAGTGGTGTAGGGGAGATTTTGACTGAATTCATATCACCTACAATGAATGGTAGCTGGGGGTGCTCTGTGTTGGGGACACATGTTTTTTCACGCAGATAAAAGGATGCTAACGTGAAGTGTGTCTCCAACTTTCTCCACCCGGCTTTGTGTCCTGAGACATTGACCTCTATGGACCACATCAACCACACTTCCTCATCCTCTGGCTTCTAGCTGGGTTTGGCCCATTCGAGGCACTGGCAAGAGACTAGAGGGTAAGCTGAGAGGAAAAGGGCAGGGTATTTATTTTCCTGGCTCCCTCCTTGTGAGGCTACATTTGACTGTGTCTGCCACACCCACTATTTTAGAAACATATCTGGAGATCCCAGCCTATGTTGGGCAGCCCTCCTTTACAGCTTGCTGAGGTTCTTCTCCTAACCCTTAACTCTGCCCCCACTTTTCTAAATAGACCCTTCATTTAACTCTCTTCAAATACTCCCTTTTCCTTGCCAGAACCCTGACTGATACCATCATCATTATCGTTGTCATTATCATTATAGTAACTAACATTGCTTAGCTGTTTTTATGTCCCAGGCACCTTACATGAATTAGCTTATTTTATCTTTATCACAACTATATGAGATGCATGACTATTGTTACTCCATTTTAGAGATCAAGAAATTGACATTTACAAATTGGCACACAGCTTTCCCAAACTTACCCAGCTAGTAAGTGGCTAAGATGAGATTTAAAATAGAGCTACCATATGATCCAGCAACCCCACTCCTGGGCATATATATGGAGAAAACCATAATTTGAAAAGATACATGCACTCCAATGTTCATTGCAGCACTATTTACAATGGCCAAGACATGGAAGCAACCTAAGTGCCCACTGATAGACCAACGGATAAAGAAGATGCGGTGTATATATGCCACATCTGAGTGGAATATTACTCAGCCATAAAAAAGAATGAAATAATGCCATCTGCAGCAACATGGATGGACCTGGAAATTATTATACTAAGTGAAGTAAGCCAGACAGAGAAAGACAAATATCATATGATATCACTTACATGTGGAATCTGAAAAAAATGATATAAATGAACTTACTTACAAAACAGAAACAGACTCACAGACATAGAAAACAAACTTAGGGTTACCAAAGGGAAAGGGGGGAGGGATAAATTAGAAGTTTGGGATTAACATATACAAACTACTATACATAAAACAGATAAACAACAAGGACCTACTGTATAGCACAGGGAACTATACTCAATATTTTGTAATAACCTATAAGGGAAAAGAATCTGAAAAAGAATAGATATATATGTATAACTGAATCACTTTGCTGTACACCTGAAACCAACACAACATTGTAAATTAACTATACTTCAATAAAAAAAGAGTACAGAGAAAAAAGTAATGGTAGCTTTCAAATATGTATGGAAAGATATTGCGATATACAGCAGGACCTCTTTATGAGCGTGTGTCCACCTCTCATTTTAAGAAGAGCTCTTGCATACGAGGACATTGTCGATGTAATTTGAAAACCCCAACCACAATTTTAAAAATAAATATTTAACAAAGCAAGAGGAAAGAACCTAGTCTGTAGCATTTGAGGGAGCATAGCAAAATAAGTATAGAAGAAGACAGGTTTTGAAGTCAGAGAGACTTGGCTACAGATATCAAATGGTGACCTGAGCCAAAACACTTAATCCCTCTGACCATAGGTTTCCTTATTTCTGAAATGGAAATTACATTGCCTCTGCCAGTTAGAGAGTCTTTGTTTGCAAGCAACAGAAACAACACTGCCCAAAATGACAGGAATCCAGAGAGTTCTAAAGGATCCAGATAGCAGCAATTAATGAATGCACTCTTCAAGGCTCCTATGTTGTCAGCTCCAACCATCTTCCATTCATGGTTGACTGTGCTCAAGACTCAAATTCCCTAGAGATGGGGCTTCCCTGGCCTCACTTACTCATGTTACTTGTCCACACCTTTAACCAGATAAGATAGGGCACCGGGTCTGCATTCAGTGATCGAGCATTAGTTTCCCAAAGAAGATCCCTGTGATTTTACCTAGAAAGTGGGTAAGGGATGAAGGGAGGATGTGAAGGCAAAAAGCAAATAAACAAACACTTTAAAACCTGTTTTCATGCATACAGCAAAAAGCAAAGGAGATAATTTAGGCAGAGCACTTGACACAGGGAGCAGGGCTTTCTCTTCCCTCCTGCCTGAGCATTCAGAAATGGGGAATTTAATAGTAGCGAGAGGAGTATATTGGAGGGAATTTATCCTCTACTAGCTGTATCTATTGTCTGCCTTCTGATAGCCTCTCGCAGGAACCTTTGATGTTTTCTTCCTCTTGTTCTGCCTAGTGACTGCCAGCCCCAGTCCATAATGCCTGTGCTTATATAGATTTCCCACCCCCCACCATTGCCTATAGGCTTCTTCCAACAGTCTGTCCGTGTACTAACTCACCCTCATCTGGTTCATCTCATTGTTGTTCAAGGCCCTGCTTTTCTCCAACATTTCATTTAAAAAATTTTCAAACATATAGAAAAATTGAAAATAGTGAACACCCATAAATGCATCACCTAGATTCTATCATTAATCTTTCAGGTTATTTGGTTTATGGCATACCTATCCATCCATCTATCCACTCATGTATTCATTCGAGCCCCCTTCTGACAACACTGTAACTTAATGGATTAATACAGTTTTTTTTTTTTTTTTTACAATGAACCCAAAGTTTTGATATCAAAGTTAACAAAGAACCAGCTGACAGAGATCTCAGCAACAACTGGGGATGGGTCAGTCTCTCTTGGTTAATTCTTTGAATAGAAGTTTTTAAAGGATTTGTTTCTCACAGAAAGTAACCATCTGTTCTTTTTGATGGGTTCCTTGATTCCTATCATTTCTAACTATGCGTCTAAAATAGATTTTTTGGAGAACTGCTTTTGGAATGATGGGGAAGAGTTCTTAGGGAAAATTCACTGACTGAAGTGACCCCAAACCAGAGGAGTATGTGGATGGAACACTTCCTAGATAATAAGAATAATAGGTTTTGAAAAATGTCCAAAATCTGATTCACAATTACCACAGAGATTTTCACATCTGATCACCAAATCTTGGAGGAGACTAAGACCCTAAGAAGGATACCTTCCATCCTGAGAAATGGACAAGCATCTCAACTCTTGAGGGCTATTTGAATACCAAGGTAATTTACATATCCCAAGTTGCATTCCATTATTACTGACTAGATTTCACTGTGAGATTTATGATTCTGGTTCAAGTCCCGGAACTCAAGATTTGGGTTCTTGTTGATTTGCTCACTTGTTGAAAAGATGTTGAGCCAGGGCTGGTCAAATTTTAGGTGCAAACGTAATGAAGTAGAAGAAACGTAAGATAGCCATTTTGGAAGGTATAAATACAGTTTACATCCAACTCTAAAATATGGGACATCTACTCTTGGTGCCATTTGTCTGGGTTCTGGCATGATTTTATTTCTGCATCACATCTTAATGGGTAAGTAGGGATGGAAGAGTGTGTTTTGGGATTCCTAGGGAAGGTGGGATTAGCAGGTGGCTGGGGAAAACTTGCTGAAAAAAAAAAAAAAAAAGAGATTGGGGAATATTCCTGCCAGTAGGGGAGAGAAGGTCTAATCTCTACTGCAAAAAGTACTGGAAAATAAACAGAACCCTAGAACATGTCAAAGAAGAGGAAGTAAAGAGGAAACGTAGGTAACAGTATAGGAGAGAAGTGTGAGCAACACTTAATAAACTGAATGGAGAAGAAACATCGCTGAGTTCAGCTGGGAAATTCTTAGAAAGTAACCAGGTATGATACGAGAAGGCTTGGCCTCAGATGATAGGATATGATTGAAAAAGAGATGAGTACTAGGGACAGGTAAATACCTCAGGAGAAACTGATCTGACTCACAGCACCAGGGATGGGTTCTCCTTAGCTTAAGCTGATCAGCATAGCCCATAACCCTAGCCACAGCCACTGGTTCAGAGACAGCCACGTGGCCTTTATTGAAATGCTTGGAAAGAGAAGGACTCTTTTCTGGATGGTGTGCTTTATGGATTTGAAGCTTGGAACTGCAGCAACCATGTTGACACCATGAGAGAAAAGAGCCTAATGACAATGCTTACCTGTGGAAGGCAAGAAAATCAGCTCATCAAGGACAACACAGAGCCACTGAATTAACCTCCTCTGAAGTTCAAACATTCCCCAGATTTACCAGATTCGACCTCATCATGAAAGAGCTACAAACTGATAATGGTGTTGGGGTAGCCCAGAAGGCCTTACTAGCAGAGTTAATTGTGCAAATTTTATCCCCTTCTTCGAAAATGATCTCCTACCACATCCTCGGGCACACAGACAATACCCAGTTAAAATACAGGATGGAGGGGAATAAACGCATTTCATCCAATACATACTGTTGCTAAAAAACCAAGGTTAGAAGCAAAGGTAACATGTCATGTGTTTGTGTCTGCAGAGTGGTGGTTTGGGGGATGAGGCTAGGTGACCATTAGAGGTGAGGAGTTGAAGTAAAAAGTTATATGTTTTTTTTTTTTTCTCCCATTCACCCTCTGTGACAGAGATAAAGCATCTGAAGAGGTAGAAGCAGTATTCAGTAAGCAGGTCTTCTCAGCAGCTCTTTCAAATTCTATTTCTGACAGCCAGCAGGTCACAAGAGGGAGAAGATAGTATAATTCTAATTTTTCAGGGCAGAGGGTGCTACCTAAAAGGGAAAATAATATCCAGTAGTGTAATATTAGAGCTCAGTTCTGATACTGACTTTTCTAAGGAGTCACTGTATCCTAAATTGTTGCTTTCTACTATTGGTAAGAATGCTCCCTTTTCCAAAGTGGGGATAATAAACTAACACAGTCTTGCAAAGATGTTCTGAAAATCTGCACATATAAACTACTTGAGTACTCAGGTACTAACTGGTTAGAGACAAGAAATTATGGCCGAGAAGAAATAAAAACTGTGTTTTCCTTAGTCTTTATATCCAGGGTTTGTGCGCAAGGCTAGTGTATAAATTGTCAGTGAGGGACACCCAGGAGCCCTTTCCTAATGATCCTAAACAAATTTCAGAGATCAAAAAAGGCATCATTCTCTCTAATAAACGAGGTCATAAAGTGAATACTCCAATTTCCAAGCTACCTTTGTGTGTGGGGAGTGTTTTTCCTTATGAATGAAACACATTAACTTTTTTTTTTTTTTAAAACATCTTTATTGGAGTACAGTTGCTTTACAGTTAGATAGCCTCATCCAACAGAGGGCAGAGAGCAGAAGCAAGAAGAACTACAATCCTGCAGCCTGTGGAACAAAAACCACATTCACAGAGAGAGAGACAAGATGAAAAGGCAGAGGGCTATGTACCAGATGAAAGAAAAAGATAAAACGCCAGAAAAACAACTAAATGAAGTGGAGATAGACAACCTTCCAGAAAAAGAATTCAGAATAATAATAGTGAGATGATCTAGGATCTCAGAAAGAGAATGGAGGCAAAGATCGAAGAGATGCAAGAAGTGTTTAACAAAGACCTAGAAGAATTAAAGAACAAAAAAAGAGAGATGAACAATACAATAAGTGAAATGAAAAATACACTAGAAGGAATCAATAGCAGAATAACTGAGGCAGAAGAACGGATAAGTGACCTGGAAGATAGAATAGGGGAATTCACTGCTGCAGAACAGAATAAAGAAAAAAAGAATGAAAAGAAATGAAGACAGCCTAAGAGACCTCTGGGACAACATTAAACACAACAACATTCGCATTATAGGGGTCCCAGAAGGAGAAGACAGAGAGAAAGGACCCAAGAAAATATTTGAAGAGATAATAGTCGAAAACTTCCCTAACATGGGAAAGGAAATAGCCACCCAAGTCCAGGAAGCACAGTGAGTCCCATACAGGATAAACCCAAGGAGAAACACACTGAGACACATAGTAATCAAATTGGCAAAAATTAAAGACAAAGAAAAATTATTGAAAGCAGAAAGGGAAAAATGACAAATGACATATATGGGAACTCCCATAAGGTTAACAGCTGATTTCTCAGCAGAAACTCTACAAGCCAGAAGTGAGTGGCATGATTTACTTAAAGTGATGAAAGGGAAGAACCTACAACCAAGATTACTCTACCCGGCAAAGATCTCATTCAGATTCGATGGAGACATCAAAAGCTTTACAGACAAGCAAAAGCTAAGAGAATTCAGCACCACCAAACCAGCTCTACAACAAATGCTAAAGGAACTTCTCTAGGTGGGAAACACAAGAGAATAAAAGGACCTACAAAACCAAACCGAAAACAATTAAGAAAGTGGTAATAGGAACATACATATCAATAATTACCTTAAACATGAATGGATTAAGTGCTCCAACCAAAACACACAGGCTTGCTGAATGGATACAAAAACAAGACCCATATATACGCTGTGTACAAGAGACCCACTTCAGATCAAGGGACACATACAGACTGCAAATGAGGGGATGGTAAAAGATATTCCATGCAAATGGAAATCAAAAGAAAGCTGGAGTAGCAATACTCATATCAGATAAAATAGACTTTAAAATAAAGAATGTTACAAGAGACAAGGAAGGACACCACATAATGATCAAGAGATCAATCCAAGAAGAAGATATAACAATTATAAATATATATGCACCCAACATTGGAGCACCTCAATACATAAGGCAACTGCTAACACCTATAAAAGAGGAAATCGACAGTAACACAATAATAGTGGGGGACTTTAACACCTCACTTACACCAATGGACAGATCATCCAAACAGAAAATTAATAAGGAAACACAAACTTTAAATGACACAATAGACCAGATAGATTTAATTGATATTTATAGGACATTCCATCCCAAAACAGCAGGTTACACTTTCTTCTCAAGTGCACAGGGAACATTCTCCAGGATAGATCACATCTTGGTCACAAATCAAGCCTCAGTAAATTTAAGAAAATGGAAATTATATCAAGCATCTTTTCTGACCACAACACCATGACAGTAGAAATGAATTACAGGGAAAAAAGGGTAAAAAACACAAACACATGGAGGCTAAACAATACGTTACTAAATAACCAAGAGATCACTGA
>NW_006771702.1:0-186 GCF_000442215.2 Lipotes vexillifer
AAAAAAGTGTAAAATCCAAAAAGGCAGGACAGGCCAGGGAGAACAGGGAGCGTTGTTATGCTGCTGAGCGGGATGTAAATTGCCAACTGCCACCCTGGAGAAACGTATGGTATTTCCTGAAACATCGAAAAAACAAGGTACATAGCCTCGGGCACTAGGCTTAGGGAAACAGAAATCAAAAAGACA
>NW_006771702.1:660-909 GCF_000442215.2 Lipotes vexillifer
GTAGGCATCTAAAAACCTATGTATTTATATGTATCCATAAGAGAATCGAGTGTGTGTAGAGCCACATAAGCGCAGCAGTGAAAATCAGCCAAATCCCATTATAAAAATAAATTTCAAAACCAAAATACAATGACAGTGAAATAGAGAGACATTCTTACTTAATTCATTCACGGCTCGGGATTAAATCTGGATTTACCACATCTTTACCCACAGCTGTGTGAGACATAAGGCTGGACACTAGGGGCTGAC
>NW_006771703.1:0-495 GCF_000442215.2 Lipotes vexillifer
TGACAATGAAAACATGATGACCCAAAACCTATGGGATGCAGCAAAAGCAATTCTAAAAGGGAATTTTAGAGCAATACAATCATACCTCAAGAAACAAGAAACATCTCAAATAAACAATCTAAAAGTACACCTAAAGCAATTAGAGAAAGAAGAATAAAAAAACCTCAAAGTTAGCAGAAGGAAAGAAATCAGAAAGATCAGATCAGAAATAAATGAAGGAAATAATAGCAAAGATCAGTAAAACTAAAAGCTGCTTCTTCGAGAAGATAAACAAAATTGACAAACCACTAGCCAGACTCATTAAGAAACAAAAGGGAGAAGACTCAAATCAACAGAATCAGAAATGAAAAAGGAGAAGTAACAACTGAGTTTAGAAACACAAAGAATCATGAGATTACTACAAGCAACTCAATGCAAATAAAATGGACAACGTGGAAGAAATGGACAAATTCTTAGAAAAGCACAATCTTCCAAGACTGAACCAGGAAGAAATAG
>NW_006771704.1:0-220 GCF_000442215.2 Lipotes vexillifer
AAAAAATTCACAATTTGTATGGAAACACAAAAGACCCCAAATAGCCAAAGCAATCTTGAGAAACAAAAATGGAACTGGAGGAATCAGGCTCCCTGACTTCAGAACATACTACAAAGCTATAGTAATCAAGACAGTATGGTACTGGCACTAAAACAGGAATATAGATCAATGGAACAGGATAGAAAGCCCAGAGATAAACCCAAGCACATATGGTCACCTT
>NW_006771707.1:0-215 GCF_000442215.2 Lipotes vexillifer
GGCTTCTCACTGCGGTGGCTTCTCTTGTTGTGGAGCACGGGCTCTAGGCGTGCGGGCTTCAGTGGTTGTGGCACATGGGCTCAGTATTTGTGGCTTGTGGGCTCTAGAGCACAGGCTCAGTAGTTGTGGTGCATGGGCTTAGTTGCTCGGCGGCATGTGGGATCTTCCCGGTCCAGGGATCAAACCTGTGTCCCCTGCACTGGCAGGGGGGGTTT
>NW_006771708.1:0-792 GCF_000442215.2 Lipotes vexillifer
TAAACCATCCTGGTTCCTTAACCCTAACCCTAACCCTAACCCTAATCCTAACCCTTACGTGAACACTTACCCTAAACTGTGCCCTAATCCTAACCCGTACGCTAACACTAACCCGTACCCCAACACTTACGCTAACCCTAAGCCTTTATCGTACCCTAACCCGTACCCTAAACTGACCCCGTTCCCTAACCCTAACCCTAACCCTAAACTTACCCCTTACTGTTAGCTTTACCCTAAACCGTGCCTTAATCCTAACTCGTACGCTAACACTAAACCGTGCCCTAACACGTACGCTAACCCTAACCTGTTGTCGTACCCTATCCTATATCCAAAACCGTTCCGATTCCCTAACCCGAACACTAACCCTAATCCTAACCGTAATGCTAACCCTAAACCTTACCTTTAGCCTTACCCTAAACCATGCCATAAACCTAACCCGTACGCTAATAGTAACCTGTGCCCTAACACGTACGCTAACCCTAAACAGTTGTCATACCCTAAACTGTACCCTATACCGTCCCCATTCCCTAACCCTTACCCTAACCCTTATACTTAGCCTTACCCTAAAACGTGCCGTAAACTTAATCCGTACGGTAACACTATCCTGTGCCCTAAAACGTACGCTAACCCTAAACCGTTGTCATACCCTAACTTGTAACCTAAACCATCCCCGTTCCATAACCCTAACCCTAACCCTAACCCTAACCTTAAACCTTACCGTTAGCCTTGCCCTAAACCGTGCCCTAATCCTAGCCCGTACGGTAACACTATCCCGTGCCATAACATGTACGC
>NW_006771709.1:0-283 GCF_000442215.2 Lipotes vexillifer
ATCGGTGGCTTCCACCCGACTTCTAAGCTTTGCATACACCCGCTGCTTCAAAAGGATTTGCACAGCTGTACCTGCACTTTTGTACAACGCTTCCGGAAGGTCGATCCCAATGCGTTCTCCACGCATAACGCCCGTAATATCCACACCGCTTGTCAATGCCGTCCAGGGGGTTCCATTTTCGTCCACCAACTGTTCGGACTGGTACAAAGGATTGATGCGTTGATCAACGTTCAAAAGGAACGATTGGCGTTGTTCGTGGGCGTACGGGGCCCAGATTTCGGCA
>NW_006771710.1:0-200 GCF_000442215.2 Lipotes vexillifer
CAGTAGGACACCTTCCCTAGCCTCATCCTATGAATTCTGACGGGGGAGGCAGGCACATCATCTATCAATAGGCCAGCATAATCAAGAACTGTGGGGTCATCTACAAAGCACTGAACAGAGCCCCCCAGGAGAGGGGGAGTCAGTTCTACACGGGGAAGTCAGGAAATGTTTCACAGAGAGGCCACCTTTTAATCTTGAGA
>NW_006771712.1:0-3313 GCF_000442215.2 Lipotes vexillifer
GAATTATGGTTTTCTCAGGGTATATGCCCAGTAGTGGGATTGCTGGGTCATATGGTAGTTCGAAAAAAATCTCATTTAGAATCAGTGCTGCTTGTGACTTCATCAAAGGACTAGAGTTTTTGCTTTTTCCCACTCAAACCATCCTTTGCTTTTAATCCCCAGGTCTCTGAGTTAGCTCAACCTCCTTGAGGTTCCTGGGACTTTAAATATACAGGATGTCTTCCTGTGGTGGGTAGACCTAATCCCTGATGGAGGCCTGATCCCTTTCTTCAGGTGATTGGGTGAGATTTACGAGCTCACTGAGCACCTTATTTCTTAGGTACTTACGAGGCAGCTTACTTCTGTCTTCCTCTCTGCCCCCTCTCATTTTTCCCCATTCCTCCCAACAAAGAGGGAAAAGTATCCCTTTGTGCACTTTCTACCTCTCCAAAGAAAAGGAGAGGAGATGATCAGAGGAAGCAGTTAGCACCTAATGAAAATTAACTGAATAATAGATAGCCAATGCTGGGTTTTTAATTTTCAGGCACAGGTTCTGTGCCCTTCTCTCCGCAGCTCTGTGTGTATGCATCTGTCACCTGTCTCTGAGCCCAGGCATCTGTAAAGTGTGTGTCAGGGTGTCAGGCAGGTTCCTTGGTCTCTGGGTGCCCCTCCCCACAAGCAAGAACAACCTGAGATGATCCACATGGAATCCTCTGCCTTAACCTTCATTACTTTATGTTGATGTCACTGCTTCTCCTGGGACGGGGTCACCTCAAGAAGACAGCTCGACATAAGTGAGTGTACATATATGTGGATTCTTAAAGCCACTGGGTTTCATCATTTTCTCTTCCCTAGAGCATGGAGGAGGAGCTAGGGACCTGGTTATTGAGTTTCTGGCAATCACTGTGTTTCCTGAAGGTCTTATATTTTTCTCCAGATTATCTTTTGCCCAGTCTTCTTTTTGGGACTCCCCCTTTCTGTGAATTTTCCTCCTATTGGTGGTGGAGTGCAAGGAAATGTCGTTTTCTGGAAGGAGATGTGTGCTTCTCAAGCAAGTCACGGTGGGTAGTTGTGGTCGTCTGGGAGAATGCAGGGCCTGAGCACAGAAGAGGCAGGAGCTGTTGAAGTGGCAGAGGCCCAGGCCTGTGCTGGTGGCAGCTGACCCGAGGGTTCTGAGCAGCTTTATCATGAGGGTCTAAACTCCTTGGCTTTTCCACAGAAGGAGCAGGGAGGCGGATGGGAAGTGGGTTCTCTAGAAACCTTTGACTTGAGAATACCTCAACTTAGCAGCAGCTAACAGTACCCAGTATGCGGCACAGGTACTGTGTAGCAATGAAAGCCTGAAGTGAGGTGGGTCACCCAGTCAGTAAATCAGGAACCCCCAGCACTGTCAAGTGTGTTTACAAATCTGTGTCATTTCTTTTATTCTTCTGAAAGGTTTGTATCCCATCCCAAGTGCCTTAGTGGGAAAGAAAGGAAACTTACAATCAGATGAGCTTTTTGGTATCCTAATGTTTTTCCAAAGAGAAAAACCCATAGCTTTTATAGTTTGTGATTTCAAAGATGCATGACAAAAACATGCCACCAGGAAAAAATCTGTTCCAAAGCAAGTGTTGGGCATGTGGTGTGAGTGGGTTGAGCTAGACTTGAGGAATTGGATGGGATGGCAGGCAGCTGCTTAGGGAAGGAATTCCCAGTCCCAACGTCTCCTTAAACTGCTGTATGAAAAGCTCTCCTGTCAAAGACCCAGTGTGAATAATCCCTCCCCTCATTCTCTCTAAGGTAGTAGGACCAAGGAAGGTCTGGAGTCAGTGCTCTGGGGCCCAGTGGAAGAGAGCCAACAGAGGCAGAATGACCTGTGAGTGAGGGCTCCTTTCGTGGAAATAATGAAGGAAACAGATAAGTTAAGGTCCCCATTGGAATCTCCTCTGCCCATTGCCAAGGCCTGGGGCTAGGAAGACATGATTCTTAAGAATAAGTGGGCTATGGCAGCCTCTGGTGTCATACCTCCAATTGGAAAGCCATGCATACCCATGACTAGTAGGACTGCATGGGTATTTGTGGACCTGGGGAGCTGAAAGTCCCAGAGTTTTGTGGTAGGGTTGATTGAAGCCATGCTTGTGCCCCATCCCTAACCACTCCCATCCAGGAGGTAGAAAACATCCCTCCTGGCCTCTTGGGACCAACTCTTGCTCCACTGGGACTTCAAGTCTCAGAAGAGGGATAATATGTGTCAGGTGCTGTGAGATCACTGTTGGCTATGATCTGAATCCTGGGTTTGAAATTAATTGGGTTGCAGAAACAACTTCCTTTTATTATTTTTTAAAACCACCTAAATACCCCCAAACCAAATTAAAAAACCCCCAAACCTTTCATCCTTCTCGTTCTCCCTGTGGTTTTATTTGCTGGGTAGTGAAAAGTGCTTTCCCCAGCCTTCTTTGGGTTTGCCGTGCTGAACAAAGTGAGAAACCCAGGGAAGGAGGAAGCTGGTGCCAAAAGGGCTGGCCGATCCTCCCTGCCACACACACACCCTGCAGCCCTGCGTCCCCTGGCCTCCCCGAGCCGCCTCACCGTCTGGGCTGCAGCCCAAACAAGCAAAAGCGTCTTGACCAACAACAAGCCCCAGCTTTGTTGGGCCTGTGGGGGAAATGCTTTCTGGAGCTCAGGGATCTCCTCTGAGAACCACCTGTGCCTCCCGGCCTCCTGCCTAGCCTGGGCCTTCTGGCCCAGGGACCCCTGCATTCCAGCCAGCAGGCTGATGGGAGAGAGTGAGCAGGAGCGAGGGAGAGGGCCAAGGGGGCTGTGGTCAGTTTGAGGGGGCACAGATTCCAACCTGCCCCTTCAAGGCCCCCAGTTGGCTCAAGATCTCCTGCATCCCTGTCCAGGTTAAATTCGTCCTGTCATCAGCATTGACAGTAGCTTTCTGAAGTAGTCTGCAGAATAGGGACAGGGAACCCGAGGTCTCTCTTCTTACCCAGTTCCTGGTGCTTCAGGAGGGGAATGATACAGGCTCCTTTTACTAGGCCATTTCAGGATCAAGAGTCCCCAGTGCCTCTCTAATGCTTAGCCGATGACGGTGATAATGATGAGGATGAGGATGACTGACACATACGGGTGCCAGCTAAACGCCAAGCACTATGCCGAGCCCTTTATATCTCACTTAATCCTTCCAAATAGGTACCGTCACCATTGTCAATTTACAAGCAAGGAAACTGAGGCCTAAGAGAGGTTAATTCACGTGCTCAAAGTCACATCTGGTAATTCATGCACCCAGGGTTTGAGTCCTGGCATCTGACTCCAGAGCTCATTTTTTTTTTTTTTTTTTTTTTTTGGG
>NW_006771713.1:0-246 GCF_000442215.2 Lipotes vexillifer
CCGTACGCTAACACTCACTTGTGACCTGACACGTACACTAATGCTAAACCCTTTTCGTACTCTAACCTATACCCTAAACCGTCCCCGTTCCCTAACCGTAACCCTAACCCTAGCAGTTACCCTTAGCGTTACCCTAAACTCTGCCCTAATCCTAACCCGTACGCTAACACTAACACTTGACCCAACACGTACGCTAACACTAAACCATTGTTGTACCCTAACCTGTACCCTAAATCGTCCCCATTC
>NW_006771715.1:0-1229 GCF_000442215.2 Lipotes vexillifer
CCCGTGTCCCCTGCATCGGCAGGCGGACTCTCAACCACTGCGCCACCAGGGAAGCCGGGTGGTGGAGTTTTATTGGAGGTAGTTAGCACTTGTTTTGGCTTATAAGGCATTGGTCACAACGTCTGCTGTGCTACGTGTGAGCTGCCTCTGTTTGAACATGACACCTATGAGCTCCTGGAGAACACACACAAAGACCTCATCCACTTCTCCTTCTCACCCAGCACAGTCCTGCCCACAGAATAATAGATGGCTGCTGATATAGATTCTAACCAGATTTCAGGACCCAGTGGCCTCCAACAAAGGTGGTAAAAGATAAACTTTGGCGTTGTGGTAAGTGAGCTTCTCACTCCACCCACCAAGTGTTTTTATCCGTATGGATATGATTCCACTTTATTCTGTATAAACCATTTGGGGAAAAAGACCTGTTACCTATAAAATGTTAATGATATTTTTAACATTTTGATGTTCATGATAAAGATGAGTTCATTAAAGAAAAACTTATAAATATGAAGCAGAAAATAAAAATCACCTTTCATCCTACCAACCATAATACGCCACTTTCTTTTAAGATGTTTCCATTGTATTTTTAATGCATACACACATATATTTATGTCTAGGTACAATATGTCTATAATATATTTAGCGTTATGGAGGGGAGTGAATTGGGGAATATTTTAAAAGATGTTTAGCTGTATTGTTTCCCAACTCGACAGAAGAAAAATACTAAAAGAAGCATTTGCCAAACAGTAAATTATTTCTTGAAGAAAAAGTCTTTAGCTTTGATGAACAAACACAAAGGCAATTGTTTATATGTTGATGTGGCCATTCTAGAACCCCTGAAGGGGTCTGGAAACACCCCCTTTTAAACAGGTGAAACCTCCTCTCCCTGCAGTCTTATTCCCACCGTTTACTTATTTAGAAAATCTTTTTACTTCTAGATAACACAAAATTATGCTTCAGTCCAGCCTGACTTAGTGGAGTCTGAATTAATGAGATTTGCCTGTATTTAATTCAGTTTCTTCAAACGTGTTCCTCCTGATAAAATCACCTCAGGATGCAAGAACAAAACAGTAACAGTTAAAATATGCAATGGCAGAACGCCAACTCTGAGTGTACCTTAAGAAATCAATGAGACACCACTGGGGCTTTAAATCTTGCCCCGCGACGGTGAAGGGTAAGCTGGGACGAAGTGAGAGAGTGGCATGGACATATATACACTACCAAACGTA
>NW_006771717.1:0-828 GCF_000442215.2 Lipotes vexillifer
CCCAATGATCATAGAGATCTGACGAAAAAGTACTTCCTGGAATATTTCGTAGAAAATCCTTATATAGAGGGAAAAATAAATATTTTAAATTGTTATTCTCATGCTAATTATATATTAGAGAAATTACAAAGAAGACACGTTATTGGAAAGTACAGTTAAGTTGTCCCTTCTTTGGAATACACAGAGCTCTGTGCCAGCCCTTCAATGATGTGCACACATAGAAACGCATGCTTTGATATTTTTCTAACAAAAGCCAGAGGGAAATTGGATTCTGGACTATAGCGGTAAAGATAATGGACAACCTGTTTGTGATGAAACCTCCTGTGTGTGTACATTTTAGCAAATTAGTATAACATGGCAGGGTCTGGCAAACCATCCTAAATCCTTTTTATTTCACTAGTTAAAAGAAATGCATGAAGATATTTGTGAGATTCATAATGTGGTAATCAGTCATCCAATCATTCTATACATATTTATTCATATGTTCCAGGCACTGTTTAAGGTGCTAGGGATAGAGTAGTAAATAAAACCAAGTCCCTGTTATTTTAGAACTTTATATTCCAGTGGCATTGGTGAAAAATTCCATCCAGAGGTACTTAGAATTTCTCCTTATATTCCCCATAGAAAGGCTCTCATGTATCATGGGGAGAAAACAATCCAGGTTATGACTGGGCTCTGGGAGCCTAGGACAGCACCTCATGCCTAATGTACATTAAATAATATGTCCCTGGGGGCTTCCCTGGTGGCGCAGTGGTTGGGAGTCTGCCTGCCAATGCAGGGGACATCGGTTTGTGCCCTGGTCCGGGAGGATCCCACATGCCGCGGGGC
>NW_006771718.1:0-258 GCF_000442215.2 Lipotes vexillifer
TTTCTAAACACTAACAGTGAACTATCAGAAAGAGAAATTAAGGAAACAATCCCATTTACAATCCCATAAAAAAAATAAAATACATAAGAATAAACCTGCCTAAGGAGGTAAAAGACCTGTAACCAGGAAACTATATGACACTCACAAAAAAATTAAAAATGACACAAACAGCTGGAAAGATATACCATGGTCACAGATTGGAAGAATCAGTATTGTTAAAATGACCATCATACCCAAGGAATCTACAGATTCAATGCA
>NW_006771719.1:0-1951 GCF_000442215.2 Lipotes vexillifer
TTTATAAACAGGCTTTGGCATTTATTTGAACAAAGGAGGAGGAAAATGCTTACAACCAGAGACTGGGGGCCATCATGCCCCAGTTCCTTAACACATCAACTTACACATTCTATTTGATACGTTGTCAAGAAAAATGAAGAGATTACCTGAGCATTCTTTTACCACAACTGAAATTTTGCAAGGCTCTGGCCAGCGAGCAAACGGATGGCAACCCTCTACTAGGGAAATGAATGAGCTATTTTCAAGATTCTGTTTCTAATAACAGTAGCTTATTTCCTGGTACAACAAGCTTCTCAAGGCTGCATCTTACTCATCCCTATATCCCTACGGCACCCAGCACAGTGCTTTGGTACAGTAGGTAGTCAACAAATAGTGAAAAAATGGACATGTAAAAGGTATCTCCCAATCTGACGAGGTTAGTTTGGATATCAAATGTACTAAAAAATATCAGTTTCTATATAACACATTGTGTGTACTCTTTGTGAGGACACATAGGAGGTGATTTTGTGTGTGAGTATGTTTGCATGCTTCACCTAAGCACATACAATGACCTATATGTAGAAGCCAACCAAGTGTTTATAAGCCCCAGCCAGGTTTTGAGTCCCTTACCTTCTTTCAAATGCAAAATGCCCATATAGTCTTAAACAGTAGGCTGTCACATATAAGGAAAGCTGTGAAGTGTAATAAATTGATGGCTTTATCTGAACTTAAAAACAGAACAATGAGTCTTTTCAAAACATTTGGAGGCTTCCAGAATTTCTCCTTGATGACTTCAAGAAAGGTGGTGGGAGGACAGACACACAGACTCATGACTTGCAATCTGGGTATTTACTGAGTTCATATAGTTTGTGTGATTTTTCAGAAGTAAATAATTATACTGTTTTTGTGATAGATGCCACAAAGTTAAATAAAGCACAAGGTGATGCGAGAGAATGAACACAGTAACAAAGCTCCTCTGGGTGTCTGCTTTTCCATCCCAGCCCTCCTTAAGAAGCTTATCTACAAATGGATTTTCTTCACCATGATTGTCTCAGTAATAACATTATTCAACTTGTCACTTTTAAAACTTCGTATCATTATTCCTTCAAGGAGCGGCACTATATTCATTTCTCATTTCTGAAGAGCTAGGCTCACAACTGAAGAGAGAAGACTAATTTTTAAAGAAGTCAAGTTGTTTTCCCATAAGGAGCTTATAGTGTGGGTAAGAAGCCACGCACGTGTCTGAGCAACGGTTCACTACCACCCTTAATCCCCGGCAAGAGTAGCTCAACCCTGGGCCCCATACTTTAGAGTGCCCCAAATTTCCTAACAAACACACAAAACAAATTTCCTAAAGACGATTGTTATTTGAGCAAGTGTTTACTGAGTTCATCTAGTGCATATGCTATTTTGAATATACTGAACTGGTTCTTTAGCTTGGGGAAAAGGTACATTCATTCCTTTTGGAAACAGGCAGGGTATAAAATAAACAACTTGTAGATCTGTGCTTAGGGTTAACATACACATACACAATACAATTACCAGTTCACTGCATAGGTAAACTTAATTTTTTGTTCACTTGTTTTTCCTATGAAAATAGATACATAATCATGGAGAAAGCATGGGAAATTGCCAGCATTCTTTTTCATTATTATTTTTTTGATCAAAGAAACAATATGCTATTCTAGGAATTGTAAGACTGATAAATACTAAAAAGTCTCTTATGATACCATTTCTCAGAGATAATTATTATGGAAAGTATAATTGGAATGATAAAACAAAATATTAGTATCATTTAACAATACTTTTTTCTGGTAACAAATCATGCACATCATTCCATATGAGTACATACTTATCAACTTCAATCTTTTTAATGACTGCAAAGGATGTTTTTTGTTTTTTGTTTTTTTCCGGTACGTGGGCCTCTCACTGTTGTGGCCTCTCCCATTGCAGAGCACAGGCTCCGGACGCA
>NW_006771720.1:0-210 GCF_000442215.2 Lipotes vexillifer
AAACAAAGAGGCAAGAAAAAGTCTCTTGCCTCTTCGGCAGGTCCAGACTTTTCCCCGGACTCCGGGCCAGCCGTGGTGCACTAACCCCTTCAGGCTGTGTTCACGCCGCCAACCTCAGTCCTCTCCCTGCGCTCCGCCCCGAAGCCCGAGCCTCAGCTCCCAGCCCCGCCCGCCCCGGCGGGTGAGCACACAAGCCTCTGGGGCTGGTGA
>NW_006771721.1:0-227 GCF_000442215.2 Lipotes vexillifer
CAGCCAAGGGGTGACTGAGGTTTCCCAGCCCTGGCACCAGAGATTTGACTGTTGAGAGTCACCAGGTGGCCTCTGGGGAAAAGCGTGAGGGACAAAGGAGGTGGAAAAGGTAGTCAGTTGGTCTTTTACCCCAATTCATAGAAGTAGCAGGTGCCCTCCTGGGTGTCTGGGCTTGATAAGGCTGTTGGCAACTTGGGGTTCATTCATTTGACTGATGCCTGCTGTCC
>NW_006771722.1:0-201 GCF_000442215.2 Lipotes vexillifer
TTAGGATTAGGGTTAGGTTTAGGGTTCGGGAGCGGGGATGGGTGTGGGTACAGGTTAGGGTACAATAAGAGTTTAGTCTTAGTGTATGTGTTGGGGCACGGGTTAGTGTTAGCGTACGGGGTAGGATGAGGGCACGGTTTAGGGTAAAACTTCAGGAAAGTGTTAGGGTTAGGGTTAGGGTTAGGGTTAGGGTACGGGTTA
>NW_006771723.1:0-359 GCF_000442215.2 Lipotes vexillifer
TAGAATCGGCATCAAGGCCTTAGTTAGGAAGAGCATCAGGGCCTCAGTTAGGTTCAGCATCAGAACATTAATTAGGGCCAGCAACAGGGCTTTAGGGACAGTGTTTTCAGGCCCTCAGAGATTACTTGAGGGCCTTCGTAAGAGACAGTTTAGGCCGTTAGTTAGGGACACTTCAGAGACTTTCTTAGGGATATATTCAGGGCCTTAGTAATAGAATCAGGGAGTTATTCTGTGACTGCTTAGGCACAAAGAGACAGCATCAAAGCCTAAGTTAGGGAGGGTGTCAGTGTCTTGGAGATAGTGTTAGGGACTTTGTAAGTTATAGCTTAGGGCATTAGCTAGGGACAGTGTCAGGGGCT
>NW_006771724.1:0-1433 GCF_000442215.2 Lipotes vexillifer
CAGCTCTATTTACAATAGCCAGGAGATGGAAGCAACCTAAGTGTCCATCATTGGATGAATGGAGAATCTTTACTAATATAGATTTTGGTGCTGAGAATGGTTCTTGAGGAAAATAATTTTAAGAATTACTTTTCTTAATTGATTCTTGGATTCCTGGAGTTTGCTCTCTTAATGTGATTAGATTTAAAGACAATAAAGATTATAGTTCCAGAAGTAAACAATGCACTGTTAGACAGTGATCTGAGCTGTTCATAGACATAGGCATTAGATTCTCCTAATCAACCACTTGTAAGAGGCAAGGAGATATGTAATTCTCTATATGGAGTTTTAGAACATTTAAAAAAACTAAATAATATTATAATGTTCACTAGTTCTTCCCAATGTTGCTGGACAAAGTGGTGAAAGAACAATACTAGGTCAGGGATTTGAATTTTCAGTACATGGATTGTATCAATGACTTATGAGCACCTATGTGTGCCCTGAAGGAGCAACTTATATCATGTCAGGGCTGAAATTGCTGATAACTTGACTAAAATTGGCTGAATTTTAAAACAAGTTGAGCACTCAAGCTACAAAGGTGTTCACTGTTAAAGTGAGGGCATTGATTGTGAATGAGTGATGTCCTACAAATGGGGATGGGGACATGTTGGAATATCCTGATGAAACTGGGGACAAGACTCTATATTCTGTTGAGTCTTCTTACCCGTAGAAGTAAGTGGTCTCCCAGTTCCCAGGAAAAGTGGTTTCTTGAATCCCAGTGGCAAGGTCATCCCCATACCAAGTTGTAGCAGCCTTTCTATCCACAACGGTATCAGCCTTTCAACCTACATTTGAGGGTTTAATCTTGCATTGCCTTAGAAAACAATAATGGCCTCTCTTAAGGCAGTCACAACCTGTAACCAGACTCAAGCCTCAGCATGTCCCTAAAGATGAGGTACACTGTGTGACCCATGAGGATGTACACTACTCTCCAAAAGAACTACTTGAGTTTTCTAATATATACAAGCAGAAATCTGGGGAATATGTGTTGAATAATTATTAAGGGTGTGGGATAATAGGGGAAGGAACATAAAGCAGAATTAGGCTGAATGTACTATATGGGTCCACCAAGCAGAGATTCTGCATTTAATATTACAGATTGGTTCTTTATAAAAGGCCCTAACAGTTTCTTGGAATGGTTGGCTAAAACATGGATCAATGATGACCCACCATAACAAAAATGGAAATGCATTATTTTCCTTAGTTTAATGTAGAATAGGGGCTTCAAAAGCTAAGGGAGATTGGAAACATCTCATTAACATGTCATTGAGAGCTACTCAACCACAATGGAAATGTCCAAAAGGCACACCTTCACCAATACTTTGAGAAATATATTCTGAGTGGAGCCCCAGCATCCTTGAAGAACTCTGTGATTGTTCTTCTCTGTGGGCCAG
>NW_006771725.1:0-1693 GCF_000442215.2 Lipotes vexillifer
GAAAGAGTATGGAGGTTCCTCAAAAATGGATAAAAGAACTACCATATTATCTAGTAACTCCACTTCTGGGTATATATCTAACAAGGGAAAGCAAGATCTTGAAGTGATATATGCACTCCCATGTTTATGACAGCATTATTCATAGTAGCCAAGATGTTGAAATAGCCTAAGTGTCAGTCAACTGCTGAATGGATAATAAAGATATCTATCTATCTATCTATCCCTATCCATCTATCTCTCTATTTCCATGAGAAAGAATGGAATATTTCCATTTGTGACAACATGGATGGACCTTGAGGGCATTATCCTAAGTGAGATAACTCAGACAGAGAAAGACAAATATTGTAGGATATCATTTGTAGGTAGATTCTAAGAAAGCCAAACATGTAAAAATTTAGAGTAGAATGGTGGTTACCAGGGGCTGGTGAGTGTGGCAATTGCGGAAACATTGTTTAAGGGTTCAAACCTGAAATCATTAGATAAATAAACCCTGAATATCGAATGCTTAGCATATTGTAAACAGCAATACTGTATTATAAACTTCAAATTTGCTAAGATTCTAGATCAAAATTGTTTTGACCACAATAATGAAATGGTGATGATGTGACATGACAGATGCTTTAGTTAACTCTTCAGTGGTAATCATGTTATGGTATGTAAATGTATCAAATCAACACATGTTTATACCTTATATTTATAAAAAAAGACCCTGAATAGCTAAAACAGTCTTGGGCAAAAAGAAGAGAGCTGGAGATATCAGAGTCCCTGCCTTCAGACTATACTACAAAGCTACAGTAATCAAAACAGTATAGTACTGGTCCTAAAGCACACACATAGATTGGTGGAATAGAATAGAGAGCTCATAAATAAACCCACACACTTCTGGTCAAGTAATCTATGACAAAGGAGGCAAGAATATACAATGCAGAAAAGACAGTCTCTTCAGTAAGTGGTTCTGGGAAAACTGGAGAGCTACTTGTAAAAAATGAAATTAGAGATTTTTCTCACACCATATATATAATAAGCTCAAAAGGATTAAAGACCTAAATGCAAGACCAGAAACCATAAAATTCCTAGAGGAAAACATAGGAGGAACAGTCTTTGATATAAATCGTAGCAATATTTCCTAAGGCTAAGGAAACCAAAGCAAAAATAAACCAGTGGAACCTAATTAAACTCAAAAGCTTTTGCACAGCAAAGAAAGTCATCAACAAAATGAAAGACAACCTACTGAATGAGAGAAAATACTTGCAAATGATATGACCAATAAGGGGTTAATATTCAAAATATGTAAGCAATTCATACAAACTCGACATCAGAAAAACCAGAAGAACAGATGAAAAAATAGGCAGAAGACCTGAATAGACATTTTTTCATAGAAGGCATAAAGATGGCCAACCAGCACATGAAAAGATGCTCAACATTGTTAATCATCAGGGAAATGCAAATCAAAACTTCACACCTGTCAGATTGACTGTCATTGAAAGGAACACAAATAACAAATGTTGGCAAGGATGTGGAGAAAAGGGATCCTGTGTACACAGTTGGTGGGAATGTAACTTGGTGAAGCCACTGTGGAAAACAGTATGGAGATTTCTCAAAAAACTAAAAACAGAATTACCATTATTTAGCAATTCCACTCAGTATATAGCTGAAGACAATGAAAACACTTTTTTTTTTTTTTTTTTTTCGG
>NW_006771726.1:0-525 GCF_000442215.2 Lipotes vexillifer
AATGCTAAAGGAACTTCTCTAGGCAAGAAACACAAGAGAAGGGAAAGACCTACAATAACAAACACAAAACAATTAAGAAAATGGGAGGGCTTCCCTGGTGGCGCGGTGCTTGAGAGTCCGCCTGCCGATGCAGGAGGCGCGGGTTCGTGCCCCGTTTCGGGAAGATCCCACATGTCGTGGAGCGGCTGGGCCCGTGAGCCATGGCCGCTGGGCCTGCGCGTCCGGAGCCTCTGCTCCGCAAATGGGAGAGGCCGCAGCAGTGAGAGGCCCGCATAACGCAAGAAAAGAAAAAAAAAAAAAGGAAAAAATAAATAAATAAGAAAATGGGAATAGGAACATATATATCGATAATTACCTTAAATGTAAATGGTTAAATGCTCCCACCAAAAGACACAGGCTGGCAGAATGGATACAAAAACAGGACCCATATATATGCTGTCTACAACAGACCTGCTTCAGACTTAGAGACACATACAGACTGAAAGTGAGGGGATGGAAAAAGATATTCCAGGCAAATGGAAACCA
>NW_006771727.1:0-261 GCF_000442215.2 Lipotes vexillifer
CCCTACAAATGCTCTAGGGGAGATTCTATCCCTTGCCTCTTTCAATTTCTGGTGGTTGCCATCTTCCTTGGCTTGAAGCCACATCACTCAGTTTTTGTCTCTGTCTTCACATCACCCCCTTTCTGTGTCTTTATCTTCTCTTTTGTCTGTCTCAAATGTCCCTCTGCCCTTCTTGTATAATAAGGACAATTCTCATTCTATTTAGGACCCATCCAGATAATATAGGATGGAAATCCCATCTCAAGATCCTTAATGACATTT
>NW_006771728.1:0-295 GCF_000442215.2 Lipotes vexillifer
AATTTTTTCCCTATGGATATCTAATTGTACCAGCATCATTTGTTGAAAAGATGATCTTTTCTCTGAATTATCTTGTTACCTTTGTCAAAAATCACTTGTCAATATGTGTGAGTTGATTTTTCCAATCCACGGACAGAATGTACTTCACCATTAAATTAGGTCTTCCTTAACTTCCCTCAGTAATGTCTGAAGTTTCAATGTACTGATCTTTCAACATCTTGTTAAATTTATCCCTAAATATTTCATGTTTATGATGCCATTGCAAATAGTATTTTTTGTTTAATTTCTGATTGTT
>NW_006771729.1:0-209 GCF_000442215.2 Lipotes vexillifer
TGAGGGGCTATAAACATAGAAATCATTTACTTTAAATGATGAAAGGTTGTGTTTCTATTTTTATTTTGTACTTGGTTTCCTTGACGTCATGTTTTTTTTTTATTTTATTTTTTTTGCGGGATGCAGGCCTCTCACTGCTGTGGCCACTCCCGCCGCGGAGCACAGGCTCCGGACGCGCAGGCCCAGCGGCCATGGCCCACGGGCCCAGT
>NW_006771730.1:0-635 GCF_000442215.2 Lipotes vexillifer
AAAATATAGCAGAGGGAGGAGCACTCCCAAACTCATTCTACGAGGCCACCATCACCCTGATACTAAAACCAGACATAGATATCACAAAAAAAGAATATAGAGGCCAATATCACTGCTGAACATAGATGTAAAAATCCTCAACAAAATACTAGCAAACAGAACCCAGCAGCACGTTAAAAGGACCATACACCATGATCAAGTGGGGTTCATCCCAGGAATGCAAGGATTCTTCAATATACGCAAAGCAATCAATGTGATACACCATATTAGCAAACTGAAGGTGAAAAACCACATGATCATCTCAGTTGATGCAGAGAAAGCTTTTGATAAAATCCAACACCCATTTATGATAAAAACTCTACAGAAAGTAGGCATAGAGGGAACTTACATGAGGGCCATATATGGCCAAGCCACAGCCAACATCGTTCTCAATGGTGAAAAACTAAAACCATTTCCACTACGATCAGGAACTAGACAAGGTTGCCCACTCTCACCACTGTTGTTCAACATAATTCTGGAAGTTTTAGCCACAGTATTCAGAGACAAAAAAGAAAAGAGTCCAAATCAGAAAGGAAGAAGTAAAGCTGTCACTGTTTGCAGATGACATGATACTATATATAGAGAATCCTAAAGAT
>NW_006771731.1:0-1728 GCF_000442215.2 Lipotes vexillifer
CCCGTGTCCCCTGCATTGGCAGGTGGATTCTCAACCACTGCGCCACCAGGGAAGCCCTGTGACAAATATTTGATTGACAAATAGATTAAAATGCAAATGAATTTGGAGCAAAGGAAAACAATGACCCACAGATTTCTTTTCTACCTCCATCAAGTCTCCTATACTAGACACCTTACCTCTTCCAAAGCTGCAGACAACAACTTCACTAACCCTTAGGTTTACTGCCAGGTAAATGGAAGCTTATTTTTAAAATACAGAGTCATATATTTTTAAAGCGCACCTAAGACCTTAATTACCTGGTGGCAAGACAGCATTGCGAGGGTCAGATGAGGAAGTGGAGAGAGGACACAACTCAGCAGGTTTCAGAAGGCACTGCAAGTGTGTAGGGGAGAAGCCACAGCCAGTGGGCTGGGTGGCTTCCCAAGGCTCCTGCTGTGTCTAAACATGGGATAGGGTTCAGCTGAAGAGATGATTTCTTCTCCAAAATGGTTCAGAGAGGTTGTGTTAGGATGGAAGACTCATGGTTTCTCCTCCTCTGTTCTGAAATATAGTTTGAAACACTTTACAATGAAAAGTGATTTATCTGTTCGTTCTACTAACAGATATTCACTTAGCACCTACCAGGAGCCCAATCTTACTTGAGCCCTAGGGACTAGAAGGAGAAAAGAAAACAGCAAACAGCCCCTGAGTCAGCACCAGGAAGCAGAGGAGTTGACTTTAGGGGAAAAGGGCTGACTGATGTTCCTCAGATCCCTCTGGATCTTTCTTTATGTCTTTATCTCTTTAGGAAGGATAAAGTGAAAATTAAGCAAAGATTTCATATGAAGAACAAGCTTGGGAGTTTGAAGCTAGACTCAGGGTTGGTGTGATGAGAAACAGTCTTTCATCCTGAGGAGGGAGCCTGTCATTCCACACCAGAGCCAAGGATTCAAACCTGGGGGCCTATACACCCTGTATTTGAGCAATCGCAACTAGATGCTTTAAACATGTCTTGGTTCTTAAGAGTTTAAAATTTCTACCTCAAACCTGCTGAGGAAGAATCTGATGTCACAAGAATAAATAGCTGCAAATGCTTAATCATTAGTTACTAAACTGTCCAAACCTTTTGCATATGAATAGTTGCTGCCTCCCACAAACAAGTTACAGGTACAAGTACAGAAGTTACCACCAAACTGTGAGAACTCGCACTCTGCCAGGTTGGGACGCCAGCTCTGCTCCTGACCGGCCATCTGACCTTGAACACACTATGTCACCTCTCTGTGGCTCAGACTTCACTTAATAGTCAGGGATAAGGAGGACAGGACCTTCCAGGCTTGCTGTGAGGATTTAATGAGTTACTCTACACAAAGCACTCAAGCTGACTTCGAGGGAGCACGCTATAAACAGTTTGTTTGGTTTGTTTTTTAATAAATTTATTAATTTTATTTATTTATTTTTGGCTATGTTAGGTCTTCGTTGCTCCGCGTGGGCTTTCTCTAGTTGTGGCGAGCGGGGGCTACCCTTCGTTGCAGTGCGCGGGCTTCTCATTGTGGTGGCTTCTTCTGTTGCAGAGCACGGGCTCTAGGCGCGCTGGCTTCAGTAGTTGTGGCATGAGGGCTCAGTAGTTGTGGCTCATGGGCTCTAGAGCACAGGCTCAGTAGCTGTGGAGCACGGGCTTAATTGCTTTGCGGCATGTGGGATCTTCCCAGACCAGGGCTTGAACCCATGTCCCCTGCATTGGCAGGTGGA
>NW_006771733.1:0-398 GCF_000442215.2 Lipotes vexillifer
GGGGCGGGGACTGGGGGGGCGGTGCGCAGCTGGAGGTGTACGTGGGATGCCCAGGTGAAGCCGTCGCTCTAAAGCCCAGGAGAGCAGCTCGGGCTGAGTAGAGGCTTACGAACCAGCTGCGTGTGAGGGGTCCTCGGCACCCCGCGTGGCTAAGATTTCCCAGAGAGAGGATGAGGAGGGCAGAGGCGGCAGCCAAGGCTGGAGCCTCGTGGAACTCCAGCGCGTGGGAGAGGCAGGGGAGGCAGGCAGGAAGGGCAGAGCTCGGAGACGGGCCGTTACAGTCTTGGGAGCAAAAGGGCTGGAGGACAGGCAGTCAGTGGTGTCAAAAATGGCAGAGAGGGGCTTCCCTGGTGGTGCAGTGGTTGAGAGTCCGCCTGCCGATGCAGGGGACGCGGGTT
>NW_006771734.1:0-1320 GCF_000442215.2 Lipotes vexillifer
CGAACCCATGTCCCCTGCATCGGCAGGCGGACCCTCAACCACTGCGCCACCAGGGAAGCCCGATCCTCAGCTTTTTCTGCCCTCTACCTGTCAGAGAAGAGAGTCCACATGTTGCAAAGAAGGCCTTCTGGCAGTCACACTTTGCCTTACGTTGATGATTAATCACCTTTAGCCTTTTGTTGTCTTTCTCCAAGGCATGGATAGCCCAAGCAACAGCCATCTGATTCCGTAGTCCTTATCATTTTTATTTCCCCAGACCTCTCAAACAGCGGAGGTATTGTATCTGCACTGGTGAGAGTTTTAACAATTGTACTGTAACCGTATGCCGGGCCTGTCAGTGTTTGACCTGCCACTGGAGATAAGGGACTCATCAACAGCAAGCTAGTGGGTAATCTGGCTCCCAGATCCTGTTTTAAAATCTTCTCTAGTCTCACTTCTGGTATCAACAGGTTCCCTGAGAAAGAGACTCAGACAGAATTCCTTACAGAGGTTTCAGGGAGGCTCTTGGAAACAACGCCTGTGAGGGGACACAGGCTGGGGCAGAAGATGAAGTTGAGTGAAATGCAACAACACAACAGAGACCTCAGCCAGGTCTCTGTGGAGCTCTGGAGCTAGGATGACCCCCTGTCCCAACAAAAGCAAGGGAACCAGGCCTTTGTATCACCACATCGACCAGTTATTGGATGCATGTTGCCCCCGGGAAGGGAGTGTAACCTTGGGTGAAGCACTTCTAAAAAGTTTTACTGGGCAGGGACCCAGCTGTGAGCCATCAGCAGCCTGGGACACTGGGGAAACCTCCAGACACCTGGGATAGTAAGTGCCTTGGTCCTAAATGATTATCTAGGACGTGCACTGCATTGGCCCCTACTATTTCCTATGTGTTTGCTTTATGTATTTTTTATGTATTATTGCATGTATTTGTATATATTTCTTCATAGCACTTCAGTAGCAACTAAGTGGACACACTTCTAAATAAAACCACCCATTCTGCCCTTCCTGACACATTCATGTACACTTTTTTTTAAAACCTATTACAGCTTTTTAGTCATTTTCCTAGTGTTCCAACATTACCCAATTAGCAGGCTGCAGGAATTAAACAGCGTGGCTCAAAGGGAATGGATGTGGTTGTGCACCATAGGAATTTTGCTGGCTCACAGCTCCCTGAGGCTTCCGAAGTGCTTTAGTGCACTGCTCTGCTGCAGAATATTGAGTCTAAAACATCTCTGTCTTGGGATAGATCCACCCAGGAAAAAGCTCCTGAATCTGTTTCCTCCTTAACAATTGAATAGCCGTTGTATCATCAAGACAGTTTTGTTATGA
>NW_006771736.1:0-290 GCF_000442215.2 Lipotes vexillifer
CACAAACCTGCAAAGTTATAGATGACAGCTTTCATCCAAAAATATACTGAAGTTAGGCTGCGATGAGAACTGAAAGTGAGGCAGAATTGCAGGAAACCGATTTCAGGAGGTGGTTTGGAATTGCATCTAAAGCCTATGAAAATAGGCAGAATGCCGACCAGGATGCCCTTGGCCAAAAAGAGCGTATGCGTTTTTTCCTGAATATAGACAGGAAAAAACGCATACGACCTTTTTGGCCAACCAAGCAAGCTTGCATCGGAAATCTACGCTACAATGAACTCTCACTTCCC
>NW_006771737.1:0-224 GCF_000442215.2 Lipotes vexillifer
AGGAAGTGCAAAGTAACTTGTCATTATTAATGTCACAAATATAAACTGCTCCATAAAATGGGGGCACAGTTACGTCTCATTTATTTTACTAATGAATTATCCTAGAAGTCATAATCCTATTAGTAAGAAGTTCTCTTTTTAGGGGCTCTCCCCATTCCCCGAATTACCTGAAAACACAGGGGCTTCAGCAATTCCAAATGGTTGAGGGGTGCTTTCATTTAACT
>NW_006771738.1:0-1978 GCF_000442215.2 Lipotes vexillifer
ACGACATCACCAAACTGGCCTTCCTGGGCCACCAGTGTGCAGACAGCACGTCATTCCCAGCCCCCATAACCACGGGAGATACCTCACAGGGGCAAGGCCTGAGGCTCCCCTGTGGGATACCCCCAGTCACTCCCACGGGGGCCAGAATCCAGTGCAGCTCCACTCTGGCCTTCAGGCCCAAGAGCCAGCCCACCTGGCCCCTGACCTCACCGCTGGCCCCAACCTCAGACCTCAAGTCCAGCCCTTCCCACATCCTCTGCTCCCACCCCACCAGCTTCCTTTCCACTCCTCCAAGCTACCCCTCTGCCTGGAATGCTCCCCCCAGCACTCCTCAGGGTTGGCTCCACGGCTGATTCCTTGCAGGACCCACGGGGAGGAGTGCCACCCCCCACCTGTCACACATCCTCAGAACTCCCCCCCTTTGCAGCACTGACATGATCATCGCAGGGTGACATCTGTCACCCTCACCAGGGCCGAAGGTCCTCAAGCGAAGGGGTCTTGGCTGTCCAGCTCCTCACAGCGAGTGCCTGGAATAGTGCCTGGCACACGGCTGGCACCCACTAAATGCAGGACTGAAGCAGAGGACAGGGGCGACCCACTTTGGGGGATGGCGGGCCGAGGACACAGGTGCGTGGTTTTGCCGCTCCCTGAGGGGGGGGTCTCTGCCCACACCACCCCCTTCCCCAGAGGGCCCAGGGAAGGGACAGCCCACACCTTTGGCAGGAAATGTCCCTATCACTGTGGGCAGCAGGGAGCTGATGGGAGGGCAGGGTGCCCAGGGCACCTAGACAAGCAATTCTTCACACCGAAGACCTGTTCTGCCTCTGCTTCAACAGAAAGCATCTGGGCAGGACCCCCAAAGATGTTGCTTCTGCTGTAACGTCCTTTCGACACCCACAGACCCCAGACTTGTGCCTGTGGCTCTTACACAAGCGTGAAGCCAAAACAAACTTTACAATAAGCCACCAAGAAAACTACAAAACTGCCAGAGTCCCGATGAGTACGCCCACTGCTGTTGAAATTCAAACCACTGTACAATGAATAAAATGAAAACTTCAGTCCCCAGCGGCGGCACTGGCCACCTTGCAAGTGGTCAGTAGTCACTCGTGCCAGGGTCACTGCAGACGCAGAGCACTCATCTCTCCAGCTGCATGTCACCTTGCTGTCACCTGGGGAGAAAGCTTGATGAGTCACCTCTCTGCCTCCTTAGCCCTCGAGAGTCAGCAGGAGTGTGGGGCCGGCCCCCTGCGGTACTGGCGCCACCAGGCTGTGCATGAAATACACAACACCTGGAGGTTCCATAAGCGGCTTGGGCCTCTTGGACACAACACTGGCCTGGGGGACACCCTGTCTGTGACCTTTCCAGCACAGACTCTTCCAACAGCCCTCAGGGACTCCCCCTTCCATGGGACAAGGGCTTGGCGGCCTAGGCTCGCCTTCCGGGATCTGCAGGCCAGGGCCGCATCAACCGCCACCCGGGTTCCTATCCCGGGAGCGCTGTGAACCAAGCGCGCCGCTATCTCGGCAGAGCTGGCGCCCGGGCATCACCTCCTCCTAGGGGCCTGCTACCATAGTCCCAGGCGCCTGAGGGAGGAGGGGAAACAGTTTTCCCCGCCTGCAGGCCTGTCCTCCGGCGCGGCCCCTCAGGGGAATCCGAGCGCGCCTGCAGCCCAGGGACGCGTGCCGCGCCTGGCACTCTGCGCCCAGGCCCCGGGGTCCTGACTGCACCACGTCTGACACCCTGATGTGTGTGAGCGAGGGGGGAAGGGACGTGCGCCCCGCCCCCCGGGGGCTGGGCTGGGGGCTGCGGCTGCTGCCTCTCCGCGCTCCGGCGGCAGGGTCGGGGGCGGGGCCTCGGGGGCGTGGCCTCTGCGCCCTATAAGTGACGGAGTGGGGCGCGCGCCCGGCCAGAAAGCGAGCGCGCAACGGCGGCAAAGACACAGGCGCTTCTCAGCCCAGCCTCCAGCGCCCTTCTTGC
>NW_006771741.1:0-538 GCF_000442215.2 Lipotes vexillifer
GTAATTATTGCCATGTTAAAGATTTGGTCTACCATGTTATTTTTTGTTTTGTCTTTTACCTTAGTTTCTCAATCCTGTGTTTCTCTTATTTTGCCTTCTTGTGGGTTACTTAAACATTTTTTAATAAGTCCATTTTAATTTAATTCATTTATAATCATTTGTGTATACTGTTTGTATAGTTTTCTTAGTGGTTGCTTTTGGCATTACAGTGTACGTATGTAACTTATCATAGCCTACTGGAATCAGTGTTTTATTACTTCAAGTGAAGTTTCAAAATTTTACTTCCATTTAGGTCTCTTAATATTCCCCAGTTTTAAAGTATGATTTTCTGTAGTATTTCCTTTCTCTACATTGAGAAGCCCATCAGATGGTGTCATCATTTTTGCTTTGACCATCATATAGAATTTAAGAAACTCATGAGGCTAATGATAGTCTCTTATATTTACCTCATTTGTTTTCACCCATTCCATTGTTTCCCTTTTCTTTCTGAAGTTCCCAGTCTTCTGTTATTGTTTTTTTATGTTTTCATAACAGTAGG
>NW_006771744.1:0-650 GCF_000442215.2 Lipotes vexillifer
TTTTGTATCCATTCAGCCACTCTGTGTCTTTTGGTTGGATAATTTAGTCCATTTATATTTAAGGTAATTATTGATATATATGTCCTTATTGCCATTTTGTTGCTTTGGATTTGTTTTTATAGGTCTTCTTTTCTTCTTCTTTTGCTCTCTTCTCTTGTGATTTGATGACTGTCTTTAGCATTATGTTTGGATTCCTTTTTCTTTTTTTGTGTGTATATCTATTACAGATTTTTGGTTTGCAGATACCATGAGGTTTTTGTATAGCAGTCTATATGTGTGTGTGTGTATGATTGTTTTAAGTTGCTTATCTCTTAATTTCAAATAAATTTTAAAGACCCTGCATTTGTATTCTCCTCCCCTCATGATTACTTTTTTTTTCTTCTTTTGGCCACAAGGCTTGTGGAATCTTAGCTCCCCAACCAGGGATCGAACCCGTGCCCCCTGCATTGGAAGTGCAGAGTCCTAACCGCTAGACCACCAGGGAATTCCCACGATTACTATTTTTGATATCATATTTTATATGTAATTATTTTGTGTATCCCTTAACTGCTTATTGTGGATATAGATGATTCTATTACTTTTGTCTCTTAACCTCCCTACTAGCTTTGTGTGTGGATGATTTCCTACCTTTACTGTATGTTTGCCTTTAC
>NW_006771745.1:0-3846 GCF_000442215.2 Lipotes vexillifer
CCACAGTGGCTGCACCAATTTACATTCCCACCAACAGTGCAAGAGGGTTCCCTTTTCTCCACATTTTCACCAACACTTGTGTGGGTGAGAGGGTATTTCATTGTGGGTTTGATTTCCATTTTCCTGATGATTAGTGATGTTGAGCATCTTTTCATGTACCTGTTGGCCATCTTGTGTGTCTTCTTTGGAAAAATGTCTATTCAGATCTTCTGCCCATTTTTTAATCAGATTGTTTGTGGGTTGTATTTGCTATTGAGTTGTATGAGTTTTTTTAAAATATATTTTGGATTTTAACCCCCTATCAAACATGATTTGCAAGTATGTTTTCCCATTTAGTAGGCCGCCTTTTCATTTTGTTGATGGTTTCCTTTGCTGTGCAGAAGCTTTTTAGTTTAGTGTAGTCTGACTTGTTTGTTTTTGCTCCTGTTACCTTTCCTTTTGGTGTCAGATCTGAAAAATCATCGCCAAGACTGATGACAAGGAGCTTTTACCACCTACATTTTCTTCTTGGAGCTTTATGGTTTTAGGTCTTACATTCAAGTCTTTAATCCATTTTGGGTTGATTTTTGTGTATGGTGTAAGATAGTCGTCCAGTTTTACTCTTTTGAATGTGGCTGTCCTGTTTTCCCAGCACTGTTTATTGAAGAGATAGTCCTTTTTTCACTGTATGTTCTTTGCTCTTTGTTGTAAGTTAATTGACCGTATAAGCATGGATTTTTTCTGAGCTTTGTATTCTGTTCCAATGATCTGTGTGTTTGTTTTCATGCCAATAACATACTGTTATTTTTATTACTGTAACTTCATAATATAGTTTGAAATCAGGGAGCATGATGCCTCCAGCATTGTTCTTCTTTCTCAAGATTGTTTTGGCTATTTGGGGTCTTTGTGGTTCCATACAAATTTTAGGATTGTTCTATTTCTCTGAAAAATACCATTGGGGTTTTGATAGGGATTGCACTGAATTTGTAGATTGCTTTGGGTAGTATGGACACTTAAAAACAATATTAATTCTAATACATAAGCACAGAATATCTTTGCATTTATTTGCATTTTCTTCAGTTTCTTTCATTAATGTCGTACAGTTTTAGTGTACAGATCTTTCATTTCTTTGGTTAAATTTATTCCTAGGTATTTTATTCTTTTTGATACAATTGTAGGTGGGATTGTTTTCTTAATTTCTCTTTTTGATAGTTCATTATTAGTGCATAGAAATGCAATAGGTTTTTGTATATTGATTTTGTATTCTGCAACTTATTGAGTTTGTTTTTTAGTTGTAACGGTCTTTTGCTAAATAATCTTGACTTGCAACCAACCTTAGAAATGGCTCTTAACAAGTTTTCCTTCTAAAGAGTGAGGACTTCAAATGGAAATGCAGAATGTAGAAACATCCTCAAAGTGAGAAATAATTTTTTTAAATAATTACAAGTAATACAAGAATGAAGGCTAGTTTATTTTCTAAAGCCTATTAAGTGAGAAGTAAATGTTTTCTTTCACTCCTCTCCTTCCAAAAGCCTTTAGTTAATTCATCAAATAATTTGGAGTACCTGCTATGTGCCAGATACAGTTCTAGGTGCTGGAGATGCAGCAGTGAAAAAAAAAAGGATCTATGCTGTCATGGAGCTTACTTGGTAGCGAGAAGACAGATAGTAAGCAAATAAACAAATTATATGACGTGATGTCAGGCAGTGGTAATGTTATAAAAAAATAATAAAGCTAGGTCAGTGAACGGAGATGGAAAGGGTGATGCTCTTTTAGAATGGGTAATCAGAGAAGGATTCAGAGGAAATGATATCTAGGGAACCTCAGTGAAGTGAGGGAATAAGTCATATGAAAACGTATGAGTATCTGTTAAGGCAAATAAAGAGCAAATGCAAAGTCCCAGAGATAAGATGCTTGGAGTGATCAAGGAGTAGCATGGGGAACATGTGGGCCAGAGGGTGGTGAGAAAAGGGGAGAGAGAAAGGACATGAGACTGGGGAGCAGACTGGGGCCAAATTAGGCACAAGTGTAGTCAGCCTCGCCTTCACAGTAAAACAAACTGGAGGCTTTCAAAAATCCTGACACCAGATTTCTACTTCAAAAACTTTGTTGAGACAATTTTTTTAGTGGAGAGATATATTATGTTCAAGACTTGAATGTTTCACTATCATTAAGAAATCTGTTCTCCACTGTTTGATCTATAGATCCAGTGCCTTCTAAATCGTAATCCCAATAAGATGCTTATAGAATTTGACAAGCTGATCGTGAACTGTATATGGAAATGCAAAGGATCTAAAAGAAATAGAAAAAAATATGTATGTGTAGGGATGTGTGTGTGTGTGTGTGTGTATACAGACATATGCACAAACACACACATACACCAACAGAGAAAGAATGGCCAAGCAAATGGCACCAGATTTTAACAGTGGTTGAATTTAGGTAGTTAGAAGGTAGTAGGATATATTTTTAAGGTATGGTTCACAAGATTTGCAGATGGATTGGATGTGGAATGTGAGAGAAAGCAGAGTCAACGATGACTCTGCCATTTGGGGTCTGAGCAGCTAGCTAGGTGACCAGAGTGCACTGGGAAGTGTGCAGATTTGGTGGGTGGTCAGTTTTGGACTTGTTAAGTTCAAAATGCCAAATTAGATATCCAAGTGAAAATGCTGAAAAGGCAGTTAGTATACAACTCTGGATTCAGGGGAGAAATAGCACTATAGGTATACATTTGGAGCTCATTAAAATGATGAACCTGGTGAGATCACCTTAGAGCTGTAATGTTGACATTTTTTTCTGGGGTGCTCCCTAAAATAATTTTGGAAAACTGTGTGCTCCATCACACATTATTAAACTGATACCTAGGAATTTTCATCGTAAATTTAAATAGTTAAAATTATGTAATTTATGGTATATTATAAACATGGACATTTTAGAAGATTACATTTGGATTCTTGGAACCTAAATATCATAGAGATTTGAAAACCAAAATCTTTAATTTAAAAAAATGGAATAAACCCTAACAATCAGAAATATTATATAGTTCCCCTTCTTCTTAAACAAAAATATATTCTATTTCCTCAACAGAATTTTATCCTAATGTAATATATTTTTAATCTTGAGAAGTGCTTTATTGATTATCCTATCATATTCCCTACCAGAAATATTGTTATAAATTGAAATAGTTTTTAAAAAATATCCTGTAACCTTAAAGCTCTATGTATTAAGAAAAAAACGTTATGGAATGAGTTATCGTTGCGATTATTATCAGTAGAAAATTGACTAAGACACTTCTGTTGGAACTTTTCAACATGTCTCATATGTCTCTTAAATTTTATTATAATCAGTTATATATTGCCCTCCTTTTTAATGGTTGCTAGACCATTTTTCCTCCCCACAGCCCTGTGAAACTGTTGAAAGCTCTGCTCAGCATCTCAACATCCTTTCAGCTACATATTTCTGCTCACCTTCTAGGCCTTTGGACTGCCACCTTCAAAATGTAGGTGCCTTGAGGGTGTAAGTGGGCTCACCGCTCTGGCTTTCCCTTCCCTTCAGGATGCAAGCCTGGCAAGTGTTCATATTTTGTCATCTTTTCATCATATTCTGTCAGCTTTAACAGTTGTTCTTGGTAGTAGGGTGGGTCAGAAGTAAGTTAGACTACTTTGGAGCCTTTCTTGATAATTTTTAACAATGGAAATACCAACCACCTTCAAGGGAGATAGCTGTCCTGCTACAAAACACCTAATTGTGAGGCACGGAACAGATGAACAAGGTGAATACCATTTCCTGACAAGATATTAAAATTTATTTTAGGGCTTCCCTGGTGGCGCAGTGGTTGAGAATCTGCCTGCTAATGCAGGGAACACGGGT
>NW_006771747.1:0-246 GCF_000442215.2 Lipotes vexillifer
GAATCTGCCTGCCAGTGCAGGGGACATGGGTTTGAGCCCTGGTCTGGGAGGATCCCACATGCCACGGAGCAACTAAGCCCGTGAGCCACGACTGCTGAGCCTGCGCGTCTGGAGCCTGTGCTCCACAACAGGAGAGGCCGTGACAGTGAGCAGCCCGCGCACCATGATGAAGAGTGGCCTTCACTCGCCGCAACTGGAGAAAGCCCTCACACAGAAACGAAGACCCAACACAGCCAAAAATAAATA
>NW_006771748.1:0-1558 GCF_000442215.2 Lipotes vexillifer
TGCAGGGGACACGGGTTCGTGCCCCGGTCCGGGAAGATCCCACACGCCGCAGAGCAGCTGGGCACATGAGCCACGGCCGCTGGGCCTGTGCGTCCGGAGCCTGTGGTCTGCAATGGGAGAGGCCACAACAGTAAGAGGCCCGCGTACCACAAAAAAAAAAAGAAAAAAAAAGAAAAAAAAAATCACTTCAGCATAGTTGCAGGCACTTCACTACTTGAATATTAACTGAAAATTAGATGTATTTGAGCCTGCCTTGTAAATCAACCTAAGTGTTCTACAATGGCATTGAACATTTCAGTAAATTAGTCCTTTAGCGTTTAGAAGAATTTTCTTTAAAATTAGTTGGAAACTTTTAATCAAAATGTTGCATGAGTTCAGCATTAAAAATCTCTGAAACACTTGCATATTGCACCGACTGAAAGCATTGCTTACAAAATGGAAGACAATGAAAAATCCTCCTTACAAAGCTAAAGAGAAACTGAACAAATTAGATAACATGAACTCAAAGGATGTACATTATTTAAGATAGATGTTCTATAATTGAAATTTGAAATGTCTCTATTTGTGTGGAGAATCTTTAATGGAGCTCGTTTTTTAATAAATTTAAATTTCGTACTGGAGTGGAATAAAATTGAGAAGGCCTACAGTTTTCTAAATTTAAACTTGTAAAACATTGAAAAGAATCATACATAGAGAGGATTTTTTGATAAATGTTATCTTGGAGTAATATTTCTCAGAGACGGTTTCTTGAATGGAGGCAAAAAATACCCAAAATATTAAGCTAAAATTAGGGTTAAGGTTAGAGTTAGAGTTAACAGTTTAATACAAAGTTTAAAATTGAGAAAGTCTTCTATTTAGCAGAACTTGTTCTGAATTTAGTAAGCATGTCAGCATGTGTAGTGAGAACACTTTACCAAGTAAAATTATCATAGTCTACAGCCAAGCTCACTTCAAATTCAGTACCATAAAAGACAATTTTTGAGAAGATTGCAGACAATTTTACAAAAAATTAAAAATAATAATTTATATTGAACATATATTCTCTAGAAAATATTAACGACCATGTATTAAAAGCAGAAATAGCTATAAAACTGATAAAAGTATGTGAATATATATAACAAAAACAATTATTTTGCTTCTATTTTTAATTTTCAGCTAATCAATATTTTACTTTAATGTATACAGGCACAGTCTATTTTTGAAAATGGATATTAAATAGAACAATTTTATAGGTCCATAAAAAAGATAAAACTAATTTGCTGGCTCATAAATATTTCCAAAAGTTATAATATTTTAGTGATTTTAGTGGCCATGTTTTCTCTCAAAAGAATCCCAGTTTGAAGGATAAATTATGTGGTCACTTTGCTTATTTCCAATCTGAATTATTTTTCTTTAATTTTTTTTTCACTTTTTAAATTGAAGAATAGTTGATTTACAATGTTGTGTTAGTTTTAGGTGTACAACAAAGTGATTCAGTTATACATACATATATATCTTTTTTTTTCAGATTCTTTTCCCTTATAGGTTATTACAAAATATTGAGTATAGTTCCCTGTGC
>NW_006771750.1:0-354 GCF_000442215.2 Lipotes vexillifer
CACAGGGACCCCCTTCCTTACAGGATTCTACTCCAAAGACCTCATCATTGAAGCCGGCACTTCGTCTTATACCAACGCCTGAGCCCTATTACTTATACTAACCTCAACTTCCTTCACAGCTATCTACAGCGCTCGCATCATCTTCTATACCATACTAGGACAACCCCGCTTCCCACCATTCACAAACATCAATGAACTCAACTCCACATCTATTAATCCTATCAAACGCTTACTAATCGGAAGCATTTTCGCCGGTTTTATTCTCTCTCAAAACATTCCCCCCATAACCACCCCTTTAATAACTATACCTCTATACTTAAAACTAACAGCCCTTACAACAACAGCACTAGGCTT
>NW_006771751.1:0-483 GCF_000442215.2 Lipotes vexillifer
ACAGGTTAGTGTTAGCATACAGGTTAGGATTAGTGCACAGTTTTGGGTAAGGCTAACTGTAAGATTTAGGGTTAGGATTAAGATTAGGGTTTGGGTTACGGAATGGGGACATTTTAGGGTACAGATTAGGGTACGTCAAAGGTTTAGGGTTAGCGTTCGTGTTAGGACATGGGTTACTATTAGCGTATAGGTTAGCATTAGGACACGGTTTAGAGTAAGGCTAAGGTTAATGGTTGGGGTTAGGGTTAGGGTTAGGGAACTAGGATGGTTTACCGTACAGGTTAGGGTACGACAAATGTTTAGGGTTAGCGTATGTGTTGGGGCACATATTAGTGTGAGCGTACGTGTTAGGATTAGGGCCCGGTTTAGGGTAAGTCTGAGGGGAAGCGTTAAGGGTTATGTTTAAGGTTAGGGTAAGGATTAGGGAACGGGGAGAGTTTAGGATACATGTTAGGGTAAGACAACGGTTTAGGTTTAGCGTAC
>NW_006771752.1:0-2099 GCF_000442215.2 Lipotes vexillifer
GGGCCCGTGAGCCATGGCCGCTGAGCCTGCGCGTCTGGAGCCTGTGCTCCACAAATGGGAGAGACCACAACAGTGAGAGGCCCGCGTACCGCAAAAAAAAAAAAAAGAGGCAAATAAGTTGATCCTAAAATAATATGCAAACAGCTCATGAATGCCACCCCTCAGAAGCCCACCAGAGACATCTTATGACCCTCTTGGCCCAGTGGGCATCATACCTTGGTAGAGCAGGTTAGCTGGGGGTTTACTGATGCCAGCCCCTTTGGAGGACATTTCTGCTTCATAGCCTGCTGGTAAGTTGTTCAAAATGGCACTAGAGTGTCTGGTGGAGCCCAGCCACATGTACACGTCAATTTTCGCTTGCATCGACCAACCAGCCGGCTGTTTTCCAGGAAGCTGGGGAAAGGTTACAAGGAAGAGACCCCCCTCATTAGTAGGAGCCATTGTGGGCCTCACTCTCTGAGAAAAGAGGTCCTTCCCTGGGGCTCCTATTAAAATGAGACCAATGACCCCAGTTGCCACGATGCACAGTTTTAGAGGAGGATCCAGGTTTAATGGGGCCTGAAGCTCAAACAGGCCCTGTGTGATCATTTAAACCTAACAGGTAGGTATGGTTATTACCCCTGTTTTATAGATGAGAAAACTCAGGCTCAGAGAGGCTAAATAAGTTCCTAGATCACTCAGCTTTTAAGTGACGGAGCCAGGGGAGATGATACCAGATCTGGGCTCTGGACTCTGAATGCCCACAGCCTGCTTCTCCCCACACTGAGCTGAAATCCCCCTTCCCAGAACTTCCAATTGCCTTGAGTTCCAACCACAGCCTCTGCCTCTTTGCTTTGCTCAGAAGAACTCGAATTCTTCTTCCATAGGTCAGGCCCCCGTGGGCTTGAAGGCATCTACCTGCCCTACCACGTTGTTTCTTCCTGCTAGACACCTCTCATCCCTTCACCCCTCCCTCACGCAGTGTGGTTTCAAATTCCCTTGCTAGCCTGCTTTCCCTCCTTTGAATGTACTCGGATTTGTATTTATATTTGTTTGAATTTGTGTTTATGTGTGTAGTCGTGTGTGTGTGTGGTGTGTGGGTGCATGCGTTCTCAACATGTGAAGGACACAACTCAGTGCAGAGCGGCTCCTTTATTTCTCCATCACCAGGATTAGGGGACTCCGCACCCCCATCTAAGGAACCTCAGGCCCCAGACTTGGCTGGGTGCAGGATTTCTGGCAAGGCTTTCGCTCAGAAAGTGGCCACCTCTCCAGATTTTGTTGACTCTTCTAAGTGCCTCTTCTTAGTGTTTCCTAGGATTTCCCATCAATGCACAATTCCCCTTTCTTCTGCACCACTTCCTTTCCATGGAGAATCACAAAATCCCACGGGGAGAGGCGACCACTTGCTCTGACAATTTCCCAGGCACCCGTGGAAAGCTCCAGAACCCCAAACTGTGCCTGGTTGTTGGCCTGCCTTCCTGTCTTGCTCTGTGAGTTCCCCAAGAGGATTGTGAACAACTCAGTTCAGCAACTACTACCAAGTGCCACCAGACCTTGCTGAGGGAGTGGGGCCAGAAGGGCCTCACAATGACTGCGACACAGTCCTGGGCTTCCCCTCCAAGAGCTCACGTCTAGACAGGGAGGCCGACTCGCATTCACTTACTCAAATGCAAAGTCAAGTGTAAGAGAGAAGATGCCATAGGACCAGAGGGGAAGAAGCAGGTATATCCTTTCTTTAATACTCACATATTCCAGTAGGCTTTAATAAGTACTTTGGAGTTGGACTCGTAGAGAAGGCATCCCAGGAAGAGGGAAGTGCCTGAACAGAGATACAGCGGCAGGAGCTAACTGTGGTGATAAGGGCTGACGTTTAGTGAGTGCTTACTTGGTGCCAGGGACAGATTTGCTAAGAGCTTTCAGCAAAGAAAAAGCTGGAACAGAGAATGACACAGATGAGGCTACAGAATCCTGCTGCATATACGGAGGAGTTTAGATTTTATTCTTTACGGAATAGGATGCCATTATTTATTCAGCTCTAAAAAAACAACTAAGGGGGCTTCCCTGCTGGCTCAGTGGTTAAGAATCCGCCTGCCAATGCAGGGGACACGGGTTCGAGC
>NW_006771753.1:0-4114 GCF_000442215.2 Lipotes vexillifer
GCTCCGCAGCATGTGGGATCTTCCCGGACCAGGGCTCGAACCCACGTCCCCTGCATTGGCAGGTGGATTGTTAACCACTGTGCCACCAGGGAAGTCCAGTCTATTGGTTTTTAATTATCCCTGTCCTCCTCCCCCGCCAAAAGAGGGTAAATGCTGCTTTTTAATATTACCATTAAAACAAAAATACAAAATGAAAACAAATTTCTTATTGAAATTATTACCGAATTCTAAAGACTATGTCTGCGGGACCCAGTTGAGGCAATCTCCTCCTTAGATTACATGGTAAAAAACATTGGGTGAGTAAAAACCTAAAGGAATGTTATAGCAGGTAATTTTAACAAATACGTGGAACTAACCATTTGCAAAATATGTTAGGAAATAAATTTTATAGGGCCAAACTTATAACAAGGGCTTGCCCAGAGAGAGTGCTCAATAAAAGGTAATAACATTAATAACAGAAGATCAATAGCAATGGCAATAGTAATTTTTAAATTTTGGTGTTTTTACAAGTGGAGTTTCAGCATTTCTTTTATTGCCCCCCCCCGTCACAAAACAACGTTTTTGATTTTTTTCTCTTCTCCAGGCCAAAACAAAAGTTCTCTGCGGGGCAGCTATGGAGGTGGGGGCCAGGACGAAGCCTTCACTCTGGAACCCCTCCTCCTGAGGCAGGGAGAGCAGAGGCTCTGCCACATCCCCTACGGAGCTAAGACCACAGGGATCTCAGGGGAGGTTGCTGTTCCTTTGAAATGGTGTGAGGTTTCCTGCATTGTCAGTAGACCCACTGAGGGGGAAATTAAAGGGGCATTGTGGAAACTGCTATTGGAGGCTCTGCACAGGCACAGGAAATGACAAGTGTGCAGGAACTCAGGCTTACTGTAAGGGAAATTGCTTTGGGTTTTTATTTCCAAATTCTCTGAGGAATCCACCAGCCTGAATCAGGTGTCTGTTTTGGGCTCTGCTCTGCAAACGGGTTCACCTGACAGTATCTTTTCCTCATTAATTTGAAATTTGCTGGCTGCAGATATTATCAGTGAAAACCATATTCTAATCTTGGATATAGATATAGAAAATGTGGCTTTAGATTATGGCCTTAGGTTATGGTGATATATAAAACACCTACAGGTATGAATTAGAATCTTTATGGGCAAATTTTAGAAATAAAGTACTAAATCTGTCTGTAATAATAGGTCAACTGAGCAGAAAATAGGAGCACAGGCTGTAGTTTGTAGACCAGTATCCTGTCACAACAATTTTGGAACATTTGGTTCTTGTTCTGTCACACATTCTTAAGAGTAGTTACGCAACTGCCTCCAAGATGTTGGCTGTTTCAGACAAACTTTGAAGTTAGCGTCCCTTCGCCTCTCTTTCTTGGGTGAAAGGAATCGATTTTTATGTGGTGGTCGAGGGTCATATTTCTCCTCAACAAACTTTATCTTTTGAAACTTTTAAAGAATTGAGCTTTA
The DNA here is from genome assembly GCF_000442215.2 of Lipotes vexillifer. Taxonomy (NCBI): domain Eukaryota; kingdom Metazoa; phylum Chordata; class Mammalia; order Artiodactyla; family Lipotidae; genus Lipotes; species Lipotes vexillifer. The sequence continues at coordinate 1,464 of NW_006771753.1, forward strand.
AAAATATAAGACTCTCGCTCTGAGGGAAAGGGGGCTCATTTTCACCTGTGGGGCACAAAGCGGAGGTTCAGGGCGGGCTCTGGAGTCACAGCTAAGTCACATCCTCACTCTAATCTGTAGAATGAGGATGATAGAGCTGTTATAGGGTTTAATGAGTTAGGATTTGTAAAGTGCAAAGCATATGCAGTACTATATGAGGACTTGTTAAAAAAGAAAAACAACCAGATGATTTTCTACTGATAAAGTCTTTTAGAACTTTGAGGTCTTTGCTTCTGTAAGGAACACAAACAGGTTCTTATGAATTTGTTCAGCAGTCTGCTAATCAACAGAATCTGGGGACATGCCACTGTCATAAATAAGTGGGTCCACACCTATAGGAAGGGTGGTTCCTTGCGAGAAATACAGCCTCAGTAAATTTGACGCTCTGCTGTCAAACGTTTTTATGCAAGTGAGATAGTGTGCACCTCTTTATCTCACCCCCCTGCTTGCAATTCTTTTTGAAAAAATTTGGAACGAATGACCAAGATACCACCTTGAACCAAAGAAAGTTTGTATCTTATGGTAACAAATACTATAACTTGAACAAAGTCCTAATTTGTAAGAGACCAATGAAAGGAGAGGATTCATTCCCCCTAGAAATCAGTTAATATTGCATTATTAAAATGTAGGGGAAACCCCTTTTCTAGAGCTTTGCTGGGGAACAAGAATTTTTAGTTTGTTTTAAACCTTTTCTCTATGCTTCAGGAGTCTGTATTTCTGCAAATAATATCACATTATTAGTGTAAATATTTAGAGAAAACACCTATGTAGACATTGTTGGTTTTGCAAATACTGATATAATTTCTTGTGTTTTTCCGTATCATCTACAGAAAATAATTAAATAGCCCAAAATTTTAAAGATGTTTTGAGAAAAAAAAAATCCCAGCCAACCAAACAAACCCCCAAATCTTTCATTTTGCCAATAATGTAAAGCTTTTGATGACAGGTGGTATGTCCTGTTGGCTGAAGACTTGGGCTCAGAGCTAGATGGATGTGGGTTTGAATCCTGACTTTCCCACTTATTAGCTGTACTATCTTAGCAAGTTGTAAGGCCTTCAGTGTATAGGTAGGTTTCTACGTAGGCCTCAGTTTGTATACAGCCTTATAGGGCTGTGAGAAGTAAATGTATTCATATGTATTGCATGTTTAGAACTCTGCCTGGCACAGAGTAAGTGTTCACTGTTGAGTTACACATAACTGGTTACACTATTGAGAATCTGACTACTGTGAACAGTTACTTCATCACTCTTTGAAGACAAGACACTGTGAAGTTATCTAGGACTTGGTTTTTCTCTCTCTTCTTCTATGCCATTTTTTTTCTATGCCATTTTATTTAGAAATTCAAAAGGCTTAACGTGATTGATATGTTTAAATGTAGGATTAAATATCCAAACACAGCTCACGTGTTCATGTCTGCTCTTGAAACTAAAACTTGACAATTTGAGGCACGAATACTATGTCATTTGAGTCTATGAGAAATCTAAGGCCTTGAATCTAGAGAGACTGTATCACAGCTGAGGCTAACTCTACCTAGACTGTTGCTCCAACAGGGCATTATGCCTATGGGTTTCTCCAAGGCCTCACTCAAGCCTCTCACACAGTAAGTGTTCAATAAATATTGGTAAGGAATGAATTGTTCATTTTAGAGATTTTTGCAGGAATCCAGTTGATCAATAATGATTTGACTTTTGTCAAACTATCTCCAATTGGGTGAGTTCTGTATGTATAGGTACAAGCGAAAAAGGAGGAGAAACACTTCCTCTTCTCTCCAAGTAGGGAAACCCAGTAACTTTCCAAATAATAATACTGCGTAAGTAATAATATCAGAAACCTCCCCATTCTACTCTCCAACGTTTTGAAGGCCTAGGACCATAACATTTTAGGACTGGAAGAGGTCTCCTAGGCCAACCTCCTGATTTTACAGAGGAGAAAACAGACTTGGAGAGTTTAAGCTGATCGTCCTAGGTTCCACAGCTCGTCGAAGGGCAGTCAGGACTGGAAGTCTGGTCTCTGAAACCTGTCAGCCCAGAGTCATTTCACCAGCCTCTTGGTAAAACAGTGCCCTTTGATTTAAGCATATCTTTTAATAGACAAACCGGGTGTAAAAAAGGAGTATCAAAGTGGCGTACTGATGACAGCATTCGTCAACTCTTGCAGCGACCAGTTCACCCGCGCATGTATGCAGGGAGTTGCACGCCGCCAACACCTTCGCTTATATCGCGCCAACCTTAGGGTAATGCCAGTAACGCTGACCTGACTCCTTTATTTGTATTCATTTATTTAGCGAGCGGGGGCAATGGCTGGGTAATGCACTCTCAGCTGTTAAAGATGAGGAGGCAAGACCCACCATCAGAGCGCATGTTGAGAGAGCAAACAGCATTGGAGGTGGGAAAACAACCAGGGACAGAATGAATGTGTGCGTGGGGACTTTTGCTAGCGAGTGGGCAAGAGGGCGTGATCAGATTACTGGAGGTTTTAGAATTTTTAGATCAAGACGGAGGGAACCAAATAACCCAACTAACTCTTCCAGAGAGCCCTGAGAAGTTGGAAGGACCTAGTTTAAGGGAGGGAATCCCTGCAGCTCGCGCCCAGGTTCCCCCCCCCCCCCGCCC
>NW_006771755.1:0-2045 GCF_000442215.2 Lipotes vexillifer
TTTTTGTGGTACGCGGGCCTCTCACTGCTGCGGCCCCTCCCGCTGCGGAGCACAGGCTCCGGATGCCGCGCAGGCCCAGCGGCCATGGCTCACGGGCCCGGCCGCTCCGCGGCACGTGGGATCCTCCTGGACTGGGGCACGAACCCGCGCCCCCTGCATCGGCAGGCGGACCCTCAACCACTGCGCCACCAGGGAAGCGCTACTTAGACTCTTACTAGAGTCTGTTTACTATAATGAAGAAAAAAAATTAAGTTAATAAAAATAAAAAAACACTACTCATCAAATGGAAAAATTACGAATCCAGAAGTGAAAGTCAGTTAATAAAAACTGCCCTACCTTGAAACATTAGTGAAAATGTTATTGTTATAGTTCATTTGTATTCTAATATGTATTCTAATATTCTCAACCACTGTGCCACCAGGGAAGCCCTGACATAAATATTTTAAATTATCTTATTCATTTTTGAATACTTTATGAATTTGATAATATTTTACAGTTAATTCAAGCATCAAATCAGGCTTTTCAAATCACTTAATTTTGTTCCCTGACAAATGGTCATGAGAAATCTGTTTCTGCCTAAAGTCCATTAAAGACATAAATTCAATGAAAAAATAGGGCTTTATATATTGAATCTCTGAACAGAATTGTTTTAAAGAAAATAAAGTAAAATGTTACTCATGCCAAATTTTGACATTAGATATTTGCTTATCATATGCTGCCTGGTTGTGCCCCATGATCTGTTCTCCCCTTTCCACCGGGAAGGGGATTTTTAGCCAGGCCCACTGTCCCTCGGTACAAAGGCTACGGTTTCCAGTCCCTTTCGTGTCTATGTGGCCAGAGGCTAAGTTCTGGTCAACAGTTTGTACTCAGCAGTTTCTGGGAACCTTCTCTATGAGGCAATTGGGCTGCATCCTTTGCTTCTTCTTTCTTCCCTCCATTCTGCAGCCTGGAATGTGAATCTGCTGGCTGGACCATCATCTTGTTCTACTGAGCCTGTGAGCCAGACCCAGGGGACAGCAGTCTGGAAAGCAGCAAGGGGCAAGGATCCCCGAGGGCTCCTGGAACAAAAAGCTACCACAACAACCACGGATTGACTCTCTGGACTTCTACATGAGAAAGAAATAAACGTCTGCCTTAAGTCCTTGTTATTTGCTTATTTTCTGTTACTCAGAGGGGATCCTAATGCCAACTGATATACTTATCTATTAAAAAGCAAATAACAGAGCAAGCAGTGTCTCTGGTTTGAGGCAAAGCAAAAGGAAAAGATTTTTAAAAAATTAAAATTGGCTTGTATTTTTAAACATCTGAAGTATTTTCTGGCAACTACCTGATTTCTGGGGAACATAATGCTTGCTACTATTACAAAATTCTTGGGCCTTGGGGTAATAACAGTCAGTCTGAGGTAAATCAGGTCTTCTTTTAACAGGTCTTCTTTGATCTTTAAGCCCTACCTAAGGATATATTATTGAAAGATTATTAAAAACCCTCGGCATAAGATTGTTTCACTCTGAGTGTGCTGACGTGGGTCTGGAGAAATGCATTATAAAATGCTTTCCAGTAAAAAGTATTTTTTTTGAATAGTTTCAAAAGCGAAGTACATCTTAAAAGAAATATAACTGGAAAACTTTTGTGATTTTTAACTAACTTGTATCTACTTTATAGATATTAATATTACACTTTGACCCTTTATTGGTTTTTAGACTTGATGATGCTGTTTTCCAAAAGCATTTTTATATAAAGTTTTTTTTTTTTTTAATTTTTAAAATTTATTTTAGTTTTGGCTGCGTTGGGTCTTCATTGCTGCGTGCGGGCTTTCTCTAGTTGCGGGGTGAGCGGGGGGTACTCTTTGTTGTGGTGCACGGGCTTCTGATTGTGGTGGCTTCTCTTGTTGCAGAGCACGGGCTCTAGGCGCGTGGGCTTCAGCAGTTGTGGCACACGGGCTCTAGAGCGCAGGCTCAGTAGTTGTGGCGCATGGGCTCAGCTGCTCTGCGGCATGTGGGATCTTCCCGGACCAGGGCTCAAACCCGTGTTCCCTGCATTGGCAG
>NW_006771756.1:0-303 GCF_000442215.2 Lipotes vexillifer
AGATGCTAGTCCAAACTAGGGCTGTGAGACTGTCTCTAACTGAGGCCCGGAATCTGTCCCTAATATCGGCCGTGCTGTCAGCTATAATGAAAATCCAGACAGTATCCTGAGCTAATATCCTGACCAATTGCTAAGAAAGGGTCTGACACTCTTCCTAAGAAAGCCCTGTCGCTGTCCCTAAAAGAAGGCCTGAGGCTGTGCCTAACTCAGGCCCTGAAGCTATGCCTACCTGAGGCCTTTAAACTGTGACTACCTCAAAGCCTGGTCATGTCTTTAATTAAGACCCTAATGCTGACCCAACAA
>NW_006771757.1:0-478 GCF_000442215.2 Lipotes vexillifer
TCAATTTGGGATGATTCGTTGTCTATTCAGGTATTCCACAGATGCAGGTACATCAAGTTGATTTAATCCGCTGCTCCTGAGACTGCTGGGAGTGTTTCCCTTTCTCTTTGTTCGCACAGCTCCCGGGGCTCAGCTTTGGATCTGGCCCAGTCTTTGCGTGTAGGTCGCCTGAGGGCGTCTGTTCTTGGCTCAGACAGGACGCGGTTAAAGGAGCAGCTGCTTCGGGGACTCTGGCTCACTTAGGCCTGGGGGAGGGAGGGGTATGGATGCGGGGCGAGCCTGCGGCGGCAGAAGCCAGCGTGACATTGCAACAGCCTGAAGCACGCTGTGTGTTCTCCCAGGGAAGTTGTCCCTGGATCCCGGGGCCCTGGCGGTGGCGGGCTGCACAGGCTCCCCGGAAAGGTGGTGTGGATAGTGACCTGTGCTCGCACACAGGCTTCTTGGTGGCGGCAGCAGCGGCCTTAGCATCTCATGCCCG
>NW_006771758.1:0-4681 GCF_000442215.2 Lipotes vexillifer
GATCAGGGAGCAGGTGAGGGGATGTGTCGGGAGGGAGCAGGTGAGGGGATGTGGTGGGAGGGAGCGGGGATAGATCAGGGAGCAGGTGAGGGGATGTGTTGGAAGGGAGCAGGCGAGGGGATGTGTTGGGAGGGAGCAGGGGAGGGGACGTGTCGGGAGGGAGCAGGTGAGGGGATGTGTCGAGAGGGAGCAAGTGAGGGGATGTGTTGGGAGGGAGCAGGGGAGGGGATGTGTTGGCAGGGACCGGGGATGTGTTGGGAGGGAGCAGGTGAGGGGATGTGTTGGGAGGGAGCAGGTGAGGGGATGTGTTGGGAGGGAGCAGGGGAGGGGATGTGTTGGGAGGGACCGGGGATGGATCAGGGAGCAGGTGAGGGGACGTGTTGGGAGGGAGCAGGTGAGGGGATGTGTTGGGAGGGACCGGGGATGGATTAGGGAGCAGGGGAGGGGATGTGTTGGGAGTGAGCAGGGGAGGGGATGTGTCGGGAGGGAGCAGGTGAGGGGATGTGTCGGGAGGGACCGGGGATGGATCAGGGAGCAGGTGAGGGGATGTGTCGGGAGGGAGCAGGGGAGGGGATGTGTTGTTAGGGCACGGGGACGGTTTTCGGTACAGGTTAGCGGATTTGTTGTTAGGGCCCGGGTTAGGGTACGTGTTAGTGTTTGGGTTTCTGGTAGGCTCGGGTTAGGGAACGGTTACTGTTTAGCGTAGGAAAACATCAGCCTTTAGGGGTTTATCCGGGCACATTCAGCTCTAGTGTATAAACGAGGAACCCCACCGTCAGGAAGGTCTCCTATTTCCCTAGTTACCAGAATGGGGAAGGCGGAAACGCTGCCGCCCTCTGGCCGTTACCTGCAACTGCAGCTTTAAAACCTGTGCTGATCGTCACTTCAGATGCACGTGTACTGGAGGGCTGTAAATGAAACCTGTCCTCAAAACGTCTTCAGGGAGGTAATGCCTCAGTAGTTCAAAATGTGGCACATACTTCAAGAAAACCATTTGAAGAGGTAAGCTGTATTCACAGCTTGAAGAGAAAAAGGACATGCCTGAAAGCTCAATCTCCAGGCTTTATGAGACGCATGCAAATCCAACCACAAAGAGGTATCAGCTCACAGCAGTCAGGATAAACATTAGCAGAAAACCTACCAACACCAAATGCTGAAGGGGTTGTGGAGAAGTGCAGACCCTCAACTTTAACTGGGACGCTACCTGGTAAGAACCGCTAATGAGAACAGAACGGCGGTGCCTTTACAAGGGCAACAAACATTTGGCTACCATCGGATCCATCCGGCCCACTCCTGGGCCTATAACCGAAGGAGACAGAATTGGAGAGACACGGGTGGGCAAATCTGCATCTCAGCAGTATTACAACAGGCAAGACACGGAAGCAACCAAAAGTCCATCAATCCACGGATGAGCGGACAAAGAAGAACTGGGACATGTACAGATAGATAGATGGAATATTAGCCGAGGAAGAAAATGACTGAATGCCACCTGCGACAGCACAGGTGATGTGCCTAGAGCACAGATGATGTGTCTAGAGGTAATCACGCAACGTGGAGTGAGTCAGAGAGCGAAAGACACGTCTCCTATGATACCGCTTATAGGTGTTACCTCAAAAGTGACACCGGTGAAGATATTATTTTCACAAAGAAAGGCAATCACAGATTTGTTAAGCAAACGTACGGTTCACCGATGGAAAGGTGTGCGGGGTTCACCGATGGAAAGGTGTGCGGATTCGCCACGTGAGGAGGTCGGGGTTGCTACATGAGGAGGTCGGGGTTCACAGAGCTGTACAAACACAGGTGAAGTATATCATCATCAATCAATCACCAAAGAAAGACCTACAGAATACCAAGAGAAGACTCCTCAACAAACATTGTGTCATAACCTACGTGGGAAAAGGGCCCAAAGTACAATAGGTACACGTACCTGTGTAAAACAGCCACATCCTGCACACCTAGAACAAGCAAAAACACTTGCTGTGATTGATAAAAAATCAAATAATTTAAAAAACGAACAAGGAGCAGTGAGACGTAAACTGAAGGGGCATTTTCCCGGAACATTGCATTCTAATTTACAACCTAGAACACGACCGCCACTGAGGCTCTGTTGCCTGCCATTGAGGCTCTGTTGCCCTAGTAACCCGATCTGGTAAAGGACAACTGCTGCCGCCTTGTGGCTGTTTCACACAGCCGCACCTCTGAACCCAAGGCTAATGGTTACTTGCTATTCATTCAAAATAATTGCAGGCCTGTAAATGAAACCTGTCCTCTGAACAAATCCTTAATCAAGCAAAAATCTCAAAAGAAAGACGTGCATATTTCAAAACAACGATTTCAAGAGGCATCTTTTACACGCATTTTGTATATTTTCTCTTCGGTTGTTTGTTTGTTGATTGATAAAACAAACAAAGGGCAAGGATAAATGCTCAACAACATCAGGAATTAATAAAGCCATGCAAATACAGTCTACAGAAACGTTCACCTCACAGCCGTCACAATGATCATCAGCCAAAAAAGGTCTGCAGTGTATAAATGCTTAAGGGGTTTTAGAGAGACGTGTATCCTCTAGCTGCCGGTGGGATGTAAGCTGGTAACAGCCAGTACTGAGAACAGAATGGAGGTGTCTTTGTTTGTTTCTTTCTTTGCGTCTGTCAAGGTAAAACTGGAGCTACCACGTGATCTGGTAGGCCCACTGATGGGCCTCTCAATCAATCAATCATCACCTGAGAAGACCAGAATCAAAAACACACGGGCTGGCAATCCTTCACTGCAGCAACATGTACCACAGCCAAGACCTGGAAGAAACCAAAACGTCCATCATCCACAGAAAAATGCACCAGGAAGAAGTCATCCGTGGACACAGTGGCATATTAGCCATGGAAAAGCATGGAACAGTGCCATTGGCAGCACCATAGAAGGATCTAGAGATAATCATCACCCAACTTGAAGTAAGAAAGAAACCAAAAGACAGACAGATATCCTATAACAAACATCACTTATAGGTGTTTTACCTAAAAACCGATACCCATGAAATACTTGCCAAGAGAAGGACACGCATAGATTCAGAAAACCAAATTTGGTTGCACCAGATGGAAAGGTGTAAGGAAGGTATGAATTAATTAGGATACGGGAGTCAAGCGATGATATGTACTGGTACATAAGAAGTATATAATCACAAAATACCTACGTAATACCAAGGGGGGGTCTACTCAACACTCCGTAATAACCTACACGGGGAAGGATCCAAATATGAGTAGATCGATACATACGGATCACGAACCAGATTCCGTACACCTAAAACACACACATGGTAATCCAATTTACTCTGATACTAAATGAATAAAAATTAAATTTAAAAAACAAACAAACAAACAAGGAGTAAGGAGATAGATATAAGCTCTTTCTTAGGGGTTTTCCCTGGCACATTCCACCCCACTTTGCAGCCTACTAACAAACAAACAACCAGGATTTCCAGGAAGACGCTGATGCTCGAAAACCCAGAGTTGGAAATGGAGAAATGCTGCCGCCTTGTGGCCGTTTCCCGCAAGAGCGGCTTTAAACCCACTGCTAACGCTCACGTGACATTCACAAAGACTCAGGGCTGTAAAGGACACCTGCCCTCAAAAACTGTCCTGAGCTAGGGAGTGAGCAAAAACATTCAAGACGTGCAAATGTTTCAAGGAGATGATAGATAGTATGAAGAGAGAAGTTTATACACTCTTCTTCAAAAGAAAGGAAAATGGATAAAAGCTCACCATCGGGAATTATTAGACTCATGCAAATCTAATCTACAGCAAGGTTTCAACTCACTCACACAAGTCAACTACCGTCAGCAAAAAGTCTACAAACAATACATGCCGAAAGACTTTTAGAGAACCGAGTACCCTCCAGCTGCTGCTGAGATATAAAGTGGTAACAGCCCAACAGGAGAACAGAAAGGAGCTGCGTTTAAAACTAACAACTGGGGCTTCCCTGGTGGCACGGTGGTTGAGAGTCCGCCTTCCGATGCGGGGGACGCGGGTCCGTGCCCCGGTCCGGGACGATCCCACGTGACGCGGAGCGGCTGGGCCCGTGAGCCACGGCCGCTGAGCGCGCACGTCCGGAGCCTCTGCTCCACAAGGGGAGAGGCGCTCGTATCACAAACAGAAAGAAAAAAGAAAAACCGAGCCACGATTCCATCCGGCAGGCCCGACGCCGAACCTCTCAACTGAGAAAACCAGAATCGAGAAGACAGAGGCTGCAACAGCTGCACTGCAGCCATCTTCACGACAGCCAAGACACGGAAGCAACCGAAATCTGCATCGACCGACAGACGAAAGGAAAAAGAAGAAGTGGTCCACGTACAGAGTGGAATATCAGCCTCGGAAAACAGTGACACACTGCTCTTTGAGGCGCCACAGATGAGCCTAGAGATAATCACGGAACAACATGACGTGAGTCGGAAAGCAAAAGACATATCCTATGATATCACTTGTAGGCGTTTTCTGACAGCTGACCCAAATGAACATATTTCCACCGAGGAAGACACTCACAGACTTAGAAAACACATTATGCTTACCTAAAAGGAAAGCTGGAGGGGATGGATAAAGTAACATTAGGGTCACCATACGTGTACAAATGTGTATTAAACACATATGTCAAAAAGACCGACCGTATAGAAACGGAGGTCTACGGGACGCTC
>NW_006771758.1:4753-5836 GCF_000442215.2 Lipotes vexillifer
ACGCTCTTCAGTCATTTACACGGAAGGACAATGTGTACATCTATGTCTATATCTATATCTAGAGAGAGAGAGATCTACATATGAAGTACAACTGAACCAGATTCTGTACACCTAGGACAAACGATATTTTAATCATTACCCTGATTAAAATAATTAAAAGAAAGAACAAACAAGAAGTAATGCGACATAATCTTACGGGGAGGTTTTCCTGGCACATCCCATTCTAATTTACAGCCTGGGAACACGACCTGCAGAAAGGCTCTGCTGCCCTAGTAACCGGATTTGGGGACGGATAACCGCTGCCGCCTCGTGGCCGTTTCCGACAACAGCAGCTTTAAAGCCAGTGCTAATGGTCTCTACACATTCACACTCATTGCAGGCCCGTACATGACACCTGCCCTGCCCTCCAAAAAAATGCTGGGGTCGAAAACTGACCAGAAAATTCAAAAGAGGGCCACCTTCCAAGGAGACAATTTCAAGAGGCTTACTGTACTCACAGTTTTCCTCTTTGTGGTTTAACAGAAATAAAAAAGGGCATGGAAAAACGCTGAACATTAGGAGTTATTAAAGACAGACATGCAAATACAAATTACAAAAATCTATCAGCTCACACCAGTCAGAATGGCCATCGGCACACATTCCGCAAACAATAAAGGCCGAAGGGGTCGTGGAGAAATGCGTACCGTCGGCTCTAAGTGGGACGCGGTAAGAGCCGATCATGAAAACACAACGGAGGTGCCTTGAAAAGGTAAGGTAAACATCGAGCTACCATTCAATCAAGCATACCCACTGCCGGTCCTGTCGCCTGAGAGGATGAGAATCAAAAAGACACATACTGGCGATCGTGCACTCCAGCCATATTTACTGTAGCCAACACTTGAAGACGATGAAAATGCCCATCAACAGAGGAATGCGGAAAGAAGCTGTCCACGTACACAATGGACTATTACTCCAATAACAAATATCAATTCAACTTAAAAACACAGAAGTAAGCAGGCATTAGCTTTTGGGGGTTCATCCGGGCACACTGCACTCTACTCTATGACCGAGGAGCGCCACTGGCAGAAAGGTCTCTTTCTTTCC
>NW_006771758.1:5846-60034 GCF_000442215.2 Lipotes vexillifer
CCCTAGTCACCAGAGTGGGGAGAGCGGAAACGCTGCTGCCCTCTGGCCGTCACCTGCACCAGCAGCTTTACAACCTCTGCTAATCGTCACCTCACATGCACAAGTACTGGAGGGCTGTAAAGGTAAGCTGCCCTCAGAATGTCTTGAGGGAGGTAACGGCGAAAATACTTGCACATGGGCGCAGACTTCAAAACACAATTTGGAAAGGTAAGCCGTACGCACTGTTTGTTTCTTTGAAAACAAAGGACATGCCTGAAAGCTCAATCTGAAGGGATTATGAGACGCATGCAAATACAACCACAAGGAGAGATCAGCTCACACCAGTCAGAATAACCATCACCACAAAATCCTAAAAACAGACCAACAGTAAATGCTGAAGGGGCTGTGGAGAAATGCATACCCTCAATTTTAAGTGGGACTTAACCTGGTAAGAGCCACTAACGAGAACAGAACGGGGGTGCCGTTACGAGGTAAACGTTGAGCTACGATATGTTCCAGGAGGCCCACTCCTAGGCCTATAACCTAAGAAGACAGAATTGGAAAGACACAGGTGGGCAAATCTGCACTGCGGCAGTATTACGATAGCCGAGACGTGGAAGCAACCAAAGAGTCCACCAGCAGGTGAGTGGACAAAGAAGAACTGGTACATGTACAGATGGAATATTAGCCAAGGACAAAGATAGCACAGTGCCATCTGCAGCCCCACACATGAGTCTAGAGGTAATCACGCGACCTGTAGCGAGCGAGAAAGCGAAAGACAGACACGTATCCTATCGTATCACTTATAGGTGTTACCTCACAATCGATACCAGTGAGGATATTTCCACAGAGAAAGGCAATCACAGATTCATGAAGCAAACTTACGGATCACCGATGGAAAAGCGTGAGGATCGGATACATTAGGATATTGGCATTAACAGAGATAGACAGATATACAAACACAGGTGAAATATAAAATCACCAAAGATCTAGGGAATACCAAGAGAAGACTACTCAACACTGTATCATAACCTACGTGGGAAAAAGATCTGAGGAAGACTAGATATGTGTACATGTGTAAAAGCACCGCACCTTGCACAGGCGGAACAAAGAAACCACTGTACTCAAAGACGCTGTGATAAAAAATAAAAATTAAATTAATGAAACAAACGAGAAGTAGTGAGACATAAACTTAAGGGCCTTTTTCCTGGCACAGTCCATTCTGTTTTACAACCCAGAACAGGACTTCCCTTAAGGCTCTGTTGCCCTAGTAACCAAATGTTTTAAGGAGAAATGCTGCCACCTTGTGACCGTTTCACACAAAGGCAGCTTTAAACCCAGCACTAATGGTCACTTAATATTCAAAGTAACTGCAGGCCTGTAAATGACACCTGCCCTTAAAACGAATCTGGGGTTGTAAATCGACCAGGAATTTCGAAATACCTCCACGTTTCAAGAACACAGTTTCAAGAGGCACATTTTATGCACAGTTTGTCTTCTCCTTCTTGCTTTTAACTTCTTTTTTTTAAACACAGAGGGTATGAAAAAATGCTGAGCGTCAGGAATTCATAAAGCCGTGCAAATCCAATCTACAGAAACGTTCACCTCACAGCCGTCAGAATGATCATCAGCAACAAGTCTACAAAGAATAAATGCTTAAGGGGTTTCAGAGAACTGTGCACCCTCTAGCTCCTGGAGGGATGTAAAGCGGTAACAGCCAGTAGTGAGAACATACTGGAGGTGCGTTTAAATAGTATAAGTTGAGCTACCATGTGATCTGGTAGGCCCTTTGATGCGCCTATCAATCACCCGAGCAGACCAGAATCAAAAAGACACGGGCTGGCAATCTTGCTCTGCGGCAACATTTAACATAGCCAAGACTCGGAAGGAACCAAAACGTCCATCGACAGAAAAACGCACCACGAGTAACTGGCCCACGTACACATGCAATATTAGCCATGGAAAAGAATGAAACAGGGCCGTGTGCACCACCGTAGAAGGACCTACAGATAAACACCCAATACGAAGGAAGAAACCGAAAAGCAGATATCCTATGATATCACTGATACGACTTACCTAAAAATTGATACCCGTGAAATTACTTCCAAGAGAAGAGAAGGACACGCATGGATTAAGAAAACAAAATTATGTTTAACCACACGGAAAAGTGTAAGGAATGGATGAATTAGGACATGGGGGTTAACAGACATGTACTAATAAATACACATGAAATATATATCACAAAATACCTATGGAATACCAAGAGAGGTGTACCCAACACTCTGTAATAACCTACATGGGAAAGGATCTAAAGATGAATAGTTAGATACATAGATATAGTGAGTCAGATTCTGTACACCTAAAACAAACAACAAGTTTACCACATCTGCTGTGTTAATAAATAAAAATTAAATTTAAAAAGCAAACAAGAAGGAAGGAGACATAAGCTCTTGGGTGTTTGTTGGCCCTGGCACATTCCACTCGAACTTGCAGCCTATTACCACGACTTCCAGGAAGGCTCTGTGGCCCAAAAACCCGAGTTGGAAGTGTAGAAATGCTGCCGCCTTGTGGCCGTTTCCCGCAAGAGCGGCTTTAAACCCACAGCTGACGCTCACTTAACATTCACAAAGACTCAGGGCTGTAAAGGACACCTGCCCTCAAAAAAGGTCCTGAGGTAGGGAACGGCCAAAAAAAATTCACAGCTGGCAAATTTTTCAAAAAGATAGATAGATAGACAGTATGAAGAGGTAAGTTTTACACCCTCTTTCTTTCTTTTTTTCAAAAAAGGAAAATGGGTAAAAGCTCAACATCAGGAATTATTAGACTCATGCACATCTAATCTACAAAAAGTTTTCCAGTCACATCTGTCGACTGACCGTCAGCAAAATGTCTACAAACAAACAATGAATCCTGAAAGGGTTTCAGACAACTGCGTACCCTCTAGCTGCTGCTGAGATGTAAAGCGGTAAGAGTCAGTAATGAGAACAGAAAGGAGACGCATTCCAAAGTGAACATCGAGATGCCGTCTGATCCAGCATGCCCACCACTGGGCCTGTCACCTAAGAGCCGAATCAAGAAGACACAGGCTGACAGGGCTGTCCTGCAGCGATATTCAAAATAGGCAAGACATGGAAGCAGCCAAAATGTGGATGTGTTAGGGAATCGATCAACAGATGAATGGACGAAGAATACGTGGTACATGTACCTAATGGAAGATTAGGTTTCGAGAAAAATGAACAATGCCGCTTTCACGACTACAGGTGAGTCTAGAAATAATCATATTACGTTAAGTCACAAGAGTATGACATCAATCCTATAATTTACAGACGTTATCTTAAGATTCGTACCAATGAACATATTTCCAAAGGAAAAGACACTCAGAGACACACATATAAAACAAACTAACGGTTAACCAAAAGGCAAGGTGGGAGGGGGGATAAATTAGGATTATGGGGTTAACATACATACACTACTGTATGTTATCTGTAGATCAACGTATAACATATAATATATATAAATTAATTATATAATCACTAACACATATAAATTACATAATCACCGAACACCTATCAAATAGCAAGGGAGGTCGACTCAACACTCTGTAATAACCTACCTGGTAACAGGATCCAGAGGTGAACAGATATATGTATGAAAAATTGATCAGAATTGGTACACCCAGGGAATCCCAACACTCTAGTAAAATTTACTCCGACAGGGGCTTCCCTGGTGGCCCAGTGGTCGAGAATCCGCCTGCCAATGCAGGGGACACGGGTTCGAGCCCTGGTCTGGGAGGATCCCACATGCCGTGGAGCAACTAGGCCCGTGAGCCACGACCACTGAGCCTGCGCGTCTGGAGCCTGTGCTTCGCAACAAGAGAGGCTGCCGCAGCGAGAGGCCCGCGCGCCGCGATGACGAGTGGCTCCCGCTCGCCACGACTAGAGAAAGCCCTCGCACAGAAGCGAAGACCCGACACGGCCATAAACGAGTGAATAAATAAGTGAATAAATAAATAATCAACATTAAAGGCAAAGAAGAAAGGGGAAACTGTAGATGGAGTAAGGACCTAGCTTAAAAAAAACATTACTCCGATGAAAAACATAAAATAAATTTAAAAAACAAACATAAGTAGGAGACATAAGCTGTTGGGAGTCTGTCCCGGAACATTCCACTACGATTTGCAACCTAGGAACACCACTTCCAGGAAGGCTCTCCTGCCCTCGTAACCAAAGCTGGGAATGTAGAAATCTGCTGCCTCGTGACCAATTCCCACAACAACGGCTTTAATCCCAGTGCTATTGTTCACTGGATATTCGCAGGGACTGCAGGGCTTTAAATGACACCTGCCCTCAAAAAATATCGTGCGGTCAGGAATGGACGTTAGTATGCAAAGCAAGAGAAAATCCGGATTAGACAATTCAAGAGGTAAATTTCCTCACAGTGTTTTTCGTTTAAAGGACATGAAAAAATGTTCAACATCAAGAATCATTAGGGAAATGCAAATTTAAACTACAAAAAGGCATCACCTCACAAGAGTCTGAACGGCCATCAGAAAAAAATGTCTGCAAACAATAAATGCTGAATGGGCTTCTGAGAATGGAAACACCCTTATGCTGTAGCTGGGATGTAAACTGGTAACAGCCACTAATCAGAACAGAATGAAGGTGCCTTTAAAAGTTAACAATTGAGCTACTATGTGACCCTGCCAAACCACTAATGGGCCTGTAACCCGAGAACGCCGGAATTCAAGAAGAGACAGGTAGCCAAAAGTGCTCTTCAGCGATACTTACAATAGCCAGGTATGGATGCAAGCAAAACGTCCAGGCACAGATGAACGGACAGAGAAGTGGTACATGTACACAATCGAATATTAGCCATGGAAAAGATGAAACAATGCCTTTTACAGCACCACTGATGAACCTAGGGGTGATCGTACTACGTGAACTAAGTCACAAAAGGAAAGACAAATATCCGATGATGTCACTTACTGGTGTTATCTAAAAATTGACATCCGTGAACACATTTCCACTGAGAAAGACCCACACAGACTTTGAAAGAGATGAAAGGAATGGAAAAATTAGGGTGTCGGGGTTAACACGCATTTAATAATTCACATAAAATATATAATCAAGAAGGACCTACTGGATGCCAAGGGAGGTCTACTCAACTCTCTCTAATAACCAACATGGGAAATAATCTAAACCTGTCTAGATATATGTATGCGTATGAATGAACCAGATTCCGTACACCTAGAACAAATACAACATTGGAATCAAATTTACTCTGATAAGAAATAAAAAGTAAATTCAACAAGAAGTAATGTGACACAAGATTGTGGGTATTGGTCCTGGCACTTTACGCTCCAATTTACAACCTAGGAAGAGGCATTCCACTAAGCCTCCGTTTTCCCCAGCAATCAAGTTGAGTATGAATAAGTTCCGCTACCTTGTTGCCTTTTACTGCGACTGCAACTTGAAAAACAATGCTCATGGCTACTTAATATTCACAAGGACTGTTCGGCTTTAAATGACACCCACAATCAGGAAATGTCCAGGGGTAGGTAAGCAAAATCAATTCCCAAGGAACAGACTTTCAAGATCAATAGGTAAATTTTATGCTGTTTAAAAGGAAAGCACTTGAAAAGATGCTCTAATTCCTGTATTATTAGCATCGTGGAAATCAAAACTACAATGAGGGATCACTTCACGTGAGTAAAGCGTGAAGATACTCAGCCATCATCGAAAAGTCTACAAACAATAAATGCTTGAGAGGTTGTAGAAAAAAGGGAACCCTCCTATGCTGCTGTTGGGATCTAACGTGGTAACAGCCACTATAAATAACAGTATGGAGGTGCCTTTACGAGGTGAAATTAGAGGTACCATATGATTCAGCAGTCCCACTGCCAGGCATATAACAGGAGAAAACCAGAATTGGAAACCACACATGCACCCATACGTGTACCGCAGCACAATTGACAATGTCTAAGACATGGAGGCAACCCAAATATCCATCAGCAGATGGATGGATAAAGAAGCGGTACATGTTCCCAGTGAAATATTACTCAGAAATGAAACAGAATGGAGGAATGCCATTTGCAGCATCATGGATGAAATTAGAGATACTCAAACCAAGTGAAGTAAGTCAGAAAGAGAAAGTCAAATATCATATGATTCTACTTATAGCTGAAATTACAAAACTGATACCAACGAACTTATTTACAAAACTGATACCAACGAACTTATTTACAAGAAAGAAACAGGGACTCTCTAGGTTGTCCAATGGTTAAGAATCTGAGCTTCCACTTCAGGGGGCATGGGTTCGATCCCTGGTGTTGGGAGAGATGATATCACACATGCCTCGCCGGTACAGCCAAAAAAATAAAAGAGAGAGAAACAGACTCACAGACATAGGAAACAAACTTATGGTTACCCAGTGAGAAAGGTGGGCGGAAGGAATAAATCAGGAGGCTGGGAAAAATACTTACACACTGATGTATATAAAATAGATCATCAACATGATCTTACTGTATAACAAAGGGAAGTCGACTCAACACTCTCTAATAACCTATATGGAAAAAGAATCTGAAGATGAATAGCCATATGAATATACATAACTGAACAAGATTCTGTACGCCTACCACAAACAGAATATTTTAAATCAACTTTACTTCAATAAAAAAGGAAAATTAAATTAAAACACAGACACGAAGTAACCAAACACAAGATCTGGGGTGTTCGTTCTGCCACAGCCCACACCCATTCACAATCCAGGAGCCCACCTTCCACAGTGGGTCTGGTTACCCAAGGAACCAGAGAGGTGCACGAAGGAAATCCTACCGCCTGTGCCCATTTCCACAACAGCAACTTTAAGACATG
The DNA here is from genome assembly GCF_000442215.2 of Lipotes vexillifer. Taxonomy (NCBI): domain Eukaryota; kingdom Metazoa; phylum Chordata; class Mammalia; order Artiodactyla; family Lipotidae; genus Lipotes; species Lipotes vexillifer. The sequence goes on from NW_006771758.1 coordinate 12,698, forward strand.
TGCTTATGGGCACTTAATATTCACAAGGACTGCCAGCGTGTAAATGACACCTGCCCTTTAACAAATGTCCTGTGGTAGCTATCGAACAAAAGTTCAAAATAGTCAGACTTTCAAAAAGCCAATGTCAACGGTAACTTTTTCCCACAGAGTTTAAGAAAAAACACATGCAAAGATGCTCAACATCTCGAATGATTAGACACATGCAAATCAAAACCACAACAAGGTATATCACCTTGCAGAGTCACAATGGCCATCACCAGAATGTTTACAAACCATAAATGCCGGAGAGGACACGGAGAAAAGGGAACCCTCCTGTGCTGTTGGTGAGATGCACGCTGCTAACAGCCACTATAAAGCACAGTATGGAGATGCCTTTAAAATGTAACACTAGATCTGCCACAGCATCCAGCAGTCCTGCTTCTGGGCGTACATCTTCAGAAAGCCAGAATTCGAAAAGACAAATGCACCCAAACCCAAACATGCACTGCAGCACTATTTACAATAGCCAAGACATGGAGGCAACCAAAATGTCCATCCACAGATGAATGGATAATGAAAAAGTGGTACACGTACACAATCAGATATTACTCAGAAATGAAAAAGCATGATCATCTCTAGGTCCATTCCTGTTGCTGCAAATGGCATTATTTCGTTCCAAGTGAAGTAAGTCAGATCGAAAAAGACAAATATCATATGATATCACTTATAGTGGAGTCTAAAAAGTGATGGAAATGAACAAATGTATAAGACAGAAACAAACCAACAGACTTCATATATCCTTCAGGGAGAAAAAATTTTAAATCTGTTAGCGATCATTAAATGTCAACCTGACAAATGTAAGCAATAAATGACATCGTACAGGTATTAATTCTCCCCAAATTAACCTATACCAGGCATTAGCAAACTAAACCTGGAGATCACATCCAGCCTATCACCTTCTTTTGTAAATTAAATATAATGAATGACCCACAAGAAAACCCATAATGAGAAGTCACGTCACACCTCTCAACGTGGCTATTATTCCAAAGTCTACAAATATGAAATGTTGCTCATGACATGGAGAAGGGAGCCCTAGTACACTGTTGGTGGGATTGTAAATTGGTCCACCCACTATGAGAAGAATATGGAGGTCCTGAGGAAAGCTATCGTATGAGCCAACGATTCCACTGCTTGGTATATGTCCAAAGGAAATGAAGACGCCAATTTGACAAGATACATGCATCCCAATGTTCACAGCAGCATTATTTACTATTGCCAACATAGGGAAGCAAACTAAGTGTCCAACAACAGATGAGTGGATAAAGAAGATGTGGTATGTATACACAATAGACTATTGCTCAGCCATTAAAAAGGATCAAATTCTGCCACTTGCAACAACGTGGATAGGCCTAGAATATTTATACCTACTTAAATAAGTTCGAGAAAGACAAATACTCTATGTTCTCACTTCTCTGTAGAATCTAAAAAGCAAGAAAGGAATGTATAGAAAAAAGCAGAAATCGACTCACAGAGAACAAATCAGTGGTTACTGCTGAGGCGAGTGAAGGGTGGAGGGAAATAACAGTAGTCTGCTTCTCTAAATCCAATGCCCCTATGTATGAAATAAACAAACAAGGATATATAGCACGACACAGGGAAATATAGCCATTATTTCGTAATCACTTGAGTGGAGCACGATCTATAAAAATATTCAATGCATATGTTGTACCCCTGAGACCAAGGTAATGTCGTAACTCAACTATACTTCAATTTAAGTAATCCGTAGGGTGGCTGAATGGATTAAAGCAAGTTCAATTATATACTGTGTATAAGAGATTCATGTTAACTTTAAATCTATATCTACCATAAAGTTGAATGATTGGAAAAAAGACACTCCATGAAAATGATACTTGCCTGACTAGTCTATTGTCAGGCAAAAAAGACTTGAAGTCAAACCTCTCAGTGGAAAGAAGGTTATCATATAATGATAAAGGGATTAATTAATTCATCAGGGATTCATGACAATGATAAATATGTACATGTCCAGCATTGGAGCCTCTAAACATATAAAGAAAATATTAACACACATGAAGGGGGAAATGTGCAGAAATAAAATAATGGTAAGAGATAGCAACACCCAACTTTCAACACTACATAGATCATCTGGACAGAATATCAATCAGGAAACACTGAACTTGAACACACACTTGATATCAAATGAACCTACCAGACACCTACAGTACATTCCACTCAACACCAGCAAAATTTCCATTCTTCTTAAGTACACGTAGAACATTTCCTAGGGTAGATCCTACGTGAAGCCACCAAACAAGTCTTCAAAAATCCAAGGATATTGAAATCATATCAAGTATCACTTCCAACCACAATGGTATAAAACGGAAATTCAACATTAAAAAGAATAACCGAAAAGGCAAGAACATGGAGAAATTGAACAATAAGCTCCTGAATAGCCATTGCGTACAGCAATAAATCAGAAGGGAAATTTTTAAAACATTCTTAAAGCAAACAAAATTGGAAACACAAAGTGCCTAAATTTACGGAATACAGGGAAAACAATGCAATTCAAAGAGTCAGGTTTACAGTAATAAATGGATGCATTTTAAAAACTTCTTGAGAGAGGATCAAGATGACAGAGTAGGAAGATACTGAGCTCCCCTCCCGCCACGGACACAGCCAAATTGCAACTTACACGGAAATGATCTCTGACAATGACCTGAAGACTAGCAGGGAAAGTTTTCTGCAACGAAAGACATAAGGAAGGAGAAACCACAAGGCAGGTAGGAGGACTGGAAACGCTCAAGTTAGAACGCACACCTCGGGCACAGTGACCCACAGCTGAAGGATATCACAATTGCATAGGTCCTCCACACGGAGGGAAGGGTCTGAGCCCTGCATCAGGCTGCTCAGCCCAGGGATCCTGCACTGGGAAGAAAAGAAAACAGCAGGTCTGGCTCTGAAAACCTGCAGGGCTTACTGTCAGGACAGCTGGAGGCTAAAGAAAATGGAGACTCGGCTCTCATAGGGCACACACAGATCTCACACGTTCTCAGTCCCTGTGCAGAGCCATTAGTGTGAAAGACACCTGGCTCAGACCCGCTTGCTAATCTCGGAGAGCTTCTTGGAAAGGCAAGAGGCAGCTGGGACTCCCGCTAGGAACTAAGACATTGGCAAGCAACATTTTAGAGTCTTCCCTGGAACTGATTAGAATCAGGGGCCTGCCCCATCTACCACCATGCCCATAGCACGCCTGTACCACAAAGCCTCACAACCAGACACACCGCGGCCCTACCCTGTCTGCCCGTGCACCCGGAGCACCACACAGCCACCCATAATGGAGGGCTGCCTTAGCTACCAGCACCCCCACGGTAATCACATACCGCAGGGCCTCACAGCCATTTAGGCCAGAGTCCAACACCGCCTACCAGCTTGTCCACAGTAGTTGGCCCTGCCGTAAGAGAAAGACGTGTGCAGCCCACACAGGGGACATGCCTGGAGCATGTGGCTCTGCTGGCCAGAGGACAATGTGCTGCTGGGCCCTATCATCGTCTCCTATATAAGGCCACTTCTCCGAGACCCAGGAACGTAGCAACCTGAACCTAATGGATAGAAATGCATAGAGAATTAGGAAACAGAGGTAAACAGAGGAATATGTTACAAATGAAGTAACAAGACACAACATCAGAAACAGAACTAAGTAAACCAGGGATAAGCATTCTACCCGAAAAAAAAAAAAAAAGGGTTCACACTAACGATTATAAAGATGCTCACTCGAGTCAGGAGAATACGTGGACATAGTGAGAATTTCAACAAAGAGTAATACAATGTCAGAAAGAACCAAACAGCTGAAAAATACCATAAATGATATTAAAACACACACACACACACACACACACACACACACACACACACACACGTGGGGAGCAACATTATATTATATGATACAGAAGAACAGATCAGCGAAATGGGAACCAGAGTAGTGAAAATCACCCAAGCTGAATAGCACGAAGAGAAAAGAATTGAGACTATAGGTAAAGGGACCTCTGAGACAACATCAAGAATATTCACATGAGCATTACAGGGGTCCCAGAAAGAGGAGACTAGAGAAATGGGCAGAGAACTTTAATTAGAGAATAGAGTAACTGATAACTTTCCTAACCTGGGGAAGGAAACACACATCCAGCTCCAGGGAACACAGAGTCCCAAGCAAAATGAAGACAAACAGGTCCACACCAAGACATATTATAAAGTGCCAAAAATTTAAGGTACAGTGGGATCACAGAAGCAGTGAAATAAAAGCATCTAGTTAAGTTCAAGGTATTCCCGTAAGGCTGTCAGCAGACTTTTCAGAAGACTTTGCAGACTAGGAAGGAATGACAGGATATATTCAATGGGCTAAAAGGAAAAAGCCTACAACAAGAATACTCCACCAGCAAGATTATGACTCAGAATTGAAGGAGAGGGCTTCCCTGGTGGCGCAGTTGTTGAGAATCCGCCTGCCAATTCAGGGTACACAGGTTCTAGCCCTGGTCTGGGAAGATCCCACATGCCGCGAAGCAGCTACGCCTGTGAGCCACAACCACTGAGTCTGTGCTCTAGAGCCCGTGAGCCACAGCTACTGAGCCCGCGAGCCACCACTGCTGAAGTCCGCACACCTAGAGCCCATGCTCTGCAACGAGAGAAGCCACCGCGATGAGAAGCCTGCACGCAGCAACGAAGACCCAACGCAGCCAAAAATAAATAAATAAATTTATGGAAAAAAAAACTGAAGGAGAGATCAAGAGTTTCCCAGACTAGCAAAAGCTAGAAGAGCTCATCACTAAGAAAACAGCCTTATAAGCAATGTTGCAAGAATTTACTTCATCTTAAAAGAAGTCTCACTAATCATCGATAGTAATCAGAAAACAAACAAAAGTAAAAATCTCACTGCAAAAAGTATACATCGACTAAGAGTAGTAGACCAAACACTGATTAAGCTTCCGTAAAGAATAAAAGACAAAAGTAGTATGTTTTTCTAAAAAAGAGAGGGACCAAATAAATCAGAAATGACAGAGATGAAGTTACAACAGACACCACAGAAATAGAAAGTATCCTAAGAGATCACGACAAGCAATTATACACTAACAAATGGGACAACCTAGAAGAAGTGGATAAATTCCTAAAAACATAAATCTTCCACGATTGACTTAGCAATCAATAAACAATCTAAACAGATCTATTACTGACAAGGAAATCAATCAATAATCAAAAAACCCTCCATAAATAAATGTCCAGCACCAGGTGGCTTTACTAATAAATTCTACCAAACATGTACAGGACAGTTAACATCTGTCCATCTCAAGCTATTCCAAACAACTGATGAAGGAGTGCTTCCGAACTTATTTTCTGAGGCTAGCATAACCCATATATGAAAACCAGATAAACACACTACCAAAAAAGGTAAATTACTGGCCAATATCCCTGGTGAACATAGATGCAAGAAGCCTCAACAAAACACTGGTAAACTGAAATCAACAATACACTAAAAGAACCATACACCGTGATCAAATGGATCATCTCAGCAAGGCAGGAATGACTCGGTCTATGCAGATCAATTAAGTGACACACCAGATTGCCAGAACAAAGGATAAAATAATATGATCATCTTCATATCTCCACCAAATGATTTGGCAAAATTCGACAAAATTCAACATCTGAATTATGATAAAAACTCTCAACAAGGTGGGTATAGAGGAAACATACCTTTCTATAATAAAGGACAGGGACTTCCTTGGCAGTCCAGTGGTTGGAAATTCACAATTCCACTGCAGGCAGTGTGGGTTCAGTCCCTGGTCAGGGAACTAGGGTCCTCCATGCTGTGCGGTGCGGCCTGAATGAATGAACGAATAAATAAATATAGAGGGCATATATGACAAAAGCAGACCTAACATCATACTTAATGGTGAAAAGCTGAAAGCATCTCCTCTAAGAACAGGAACAAGACAAGGATGCCCACTCTCACCACTTTTATTCAACACAGGATTAATAGTTCTACCCACAGCCAAAGACAAAAATAAAAATACAAAATAGGATCTAACTTGTAAAGGAAGTAAAACTGTCACTCTTTGAAGATGACATGATAGTATGTAGAGAAAACTCTAAAGATCTCACCCACAAATTCTTAGCATAGATAAACTCAGTAAATTTGAAGTGTACACAATCTGTTTCTTTTTTTTTAATTAACTTTTTTGGAGTATAGTTGCCTTTCAATGTTGTGTTAGTTTCTACTATACAGCAAAGTGAAGCACCTATACGTTTACATATATCCCCTTTTTTTGGATTTCCTTCCCATTTAGGTCACCGCAGAGCACTGAATAGAGTCCCCTGTGCTACACAGTAGGTTCTCATTAGTTATCTATTTCATGCATAGTATCAATAGTGTTTATCTATCAATCCCAATCTCCCACTTTCTCCCATCCCCCCTTTTCCCCCCTTGGTGTCCATACATTTGTTCTCTACATCTGTGTCTCTATTTCTGTTTTGCAAATGAGATCATCTATACCATTTTTCCAGATTCCACATGTATGTGTTAATATACGATATTTGTTTTTCTCTTTCTGACTTACCTCACTCTGTAGGACTCTCTCTAGGTCCATCCGCATCTCTACAAATAACCCAATTTCGTTCCTTTTTACAGTTGCGTAATACTCCATTGTATATGCGTACCACATCTTCTTTATCCATTACTCTGTTGATGGACATTTAGGTTGCTTCCATGTCCTGGCTATTGTAAATAGTGCCACAGTGAATATTGGGGTGCACGTTTCTTTTGCAATTACGGTTTCCTCTGGGTATACGCCCAGTAGCGGGATGGCTGGATCATATGATAATTCTATTTGTAGTTTTTTAAGGAACCTCCATACCGTTCTCCATAGTGGCTGTATCAATTTACATTCCCACCAACAGTGCAAAAGGGTTCTCTTTTCTCCACACCCTCTCCAGCATTTATTGTTTGTAGATTTTTTGATGATGGCCATTCTGACTGGTGTGAGGTGATACCTCAATGTAGTTTTGATTTGCATTTCCCTAATAATTAATGGTGTTGAGCATCTTTTCATGCACCTGTTAGCTATCTGTATGTCTTCTTTGGAAAAATGTCTATTTAGGTCTTCCACCCATTTTGTGATTGAGTTGTTTGTTTTTTTAATAATGAGCTACATGAGCTATTTTTATATTTTGGAGATTAATCCTTTGTCAGGTGCTTCATTTGAAAATATGTTCTCCCACTGTGAACGCTGTCTGTTCATCTTGTTTATGGGTTCCTTTTTTGTGCAAAACTTGTACGTTTAATTAGGTCCCATTTGTTAATTTTTGTTTTTATTTTCATTGAAATATATGCAATTACTATACAGAAATCTGTTACTTTTCTCAGCACTCATAACAAACTAGCAGAGAAATTAAGAAAAACATTTACAATTGTACCAAAAATAATAAAATATCTGGAAATAAATTTAACCATGGAGGTGATTTATATATTAAAAATTATTAGACATTGATGAAGGAAATTGAAGATGATGCAAACAAATGAAAAGATATCCCATGCTCTTGGATCAGAAGAATTAATCTTTTTAAAAATAGCCCTATTACTCAAAGCGACCTACAGATTTAAAGCAATCCCTATCAAAATACCCATGACATTGTTCACACACAGAACAAATAATCCCCAAATACAGAGCCACAAAACACCCACACTGCCAAAGCAATCCTAAGAAAAAAAGACCAAAGCTGGAGAGAGCATGCTCCCTGACTACAAAGCTACAATAATCACAACAACAGACACATAGATCAATGGAATAGAATAGACAGCCCAGAAAGAATCTCACACACTTATGGTGAATAAGTCTACCACCAAGGTGGCAAGAATATACAATGGAGAAAGACAGTTTCTTCAATAAGTGGTGTTGGGGAAAGTGGAGGGCTACATGTAAAATAAGGATTTTAGGACATTTCCTCACACCAGACACAAAATTCAAAATGGATTAAGGACCTAAAGGTAATACACCAAACCATAAAACTCCTAGGAGAGGACGTAGGCAGAACATTCTTTGACGTAAATTGTAGCAACAGTTTTGGGGATCTGCCCTCTAAGACCAAAGAAATAAAAGCAAAAATAAACAAGTGGAAGTCAAACACAGTGTAAGGGCTTTTGCACAGCCATGAAAACCAGCAACAAAATCAAAATTCAAAGTGCAAAGTATAAGAAAATATTTGCAAATGATATAACTGACAAAAGGTTAATATCCAAAATATATAAATGGTTCTTACACCTCAATAGCAGACACACACAAGATGAACAAACAACACAATCACTAATGGTCAGGAGGCATGAACAGACATCTTTCCAAAGAAGATACAGATGGCTAAAAGGCAGATGAAAATGAGCTCAACATCACTAATTATGAGAGAAGTTCAATTCAAAGCAACAATGAGATATCAACCCCCACCTGTCAAAATAGCTCTCATAAAAATGTCTACAAATACCAAATGTTCGAAAGGATGTGGAGAAGAGTGAACCTCTGTACACTGTGGGTAGGATTGTAAATTGTTGCAGGCACTATGGAAAATAGGATGAAGGTTTCTCAAAAAAGTCAAGGTAGAACTACCTTACGATCCATCAATAACTCTCCTGGGTACCTATCTAGGAAAAAAATGAAAACACGAATTCAAAAAATACGTAAACCCCAATATGCATAACAGCACTATCGGCAATGGCCAAGATACGAAAGCAACCGAAATGCCCATGAACAGACAAATGGAAAAAGAAGACATGGTATATATGTACAGTGGAATATTACACCGCCATAAAAAGAATGAAATTCTGCCATTTGCAGCATCGTGGATGGACCTCGAGAATATTATGCTTAATGAAGTAAGTCAGAGAAAGATAAATACTGTGTGATATCATTTATATGTGGAATCTAAAAATAATACAAATGAATGTATATGCAAAACAGAAACAGACTCACAGATCTATAAACAAACTAGTGGTTACCACTGGGGACAGGTAAGGGGGGAGGGGCAAATTAGGGGTATGGGCTTAAGAGGTACAAACTGCTCTGTATAAAACAGATAAGCCACAAAGATATACTGTATAGGACAGGGAATTATAGCCACTCTCTTGTAAAATCATTTAATCAAGTGTAATCTGTAAAAAATCCCAGATCACCTGAAACTCATATAATATTGTAAACAAATTATACTTTTAAAAATAAGTAAAATAAAAACAACTGGGTAGAGGATCTGAGTACACATTTTGCCAAGAAAAAAAAAGATGCTAAAAATCACATGGAAACATGCTCAACATCCCTAATCATCAGGAGGGAAATGCAAATCAAAACCACAAAAGGAGGGCTTCCCTGGTGGCGCAGTGGTTGAGAGTCCGCCTGCCGATGCAGGGGACACGGGTTTGTGCCCCGGTCTGGGAAGATCCCATGTGCCGCGGAGCGGCTGGGCCCGTGAGCCATGGCCGCTGAGCCTGCGCGTCCGGAGCCTGTGCTCCGCAACGGGAGAGGCCACAACAGTGAGAGGCCCGCGTACTGCAAAAAAAAAAAAAAAAAAACCACAAAAGGAGATCACCTTACAGGTGTCAGAATGGCTATCATCAAAATGACAACAATTAATAAGTGTTGCTGAGGATGTGGAGAAAAGAGCACTCACCTGCACTGTTGCTAAGAATGTAAATCAGTGCAGCCAACTATTGAAAACATTACAGAGGGTTCTTAAAACATTAAAAAAACACTACCATATGAGTTAGCAATTCCACATTTGGTTATTGATCCAAAGAAAACAAAACAAAGCAAAAAACGAATTTAAAGATATACCTGCACCCCTGTGTTAACTGCAACATAACTTACAATAGCCAATATATGGTAGAAACCTAAATGTTCAATGGTAGACAAATGGATAAGTTATATATATATGTATATATATATACACACACACACATGCATATATACACTTACATATCAATATACACAATGCACATATACACACATACACAGGTAAACATATATACATGTATCTATACATATATGTAGGTATATTCATATACATATATATGTATATACAAATGTACACATACAGTTATATATTACTCAGCCATAAAAAGATAAAATCTTGACATTTTGACAACATGGATGGACCTAGAGAGTATTATGCTCAGTGAAGTAAGTCACATAGAGAGAGACAAATACCACATGATGTCACTTATATGTGTAATCTAAAAACAAAGTAAACACAACAAAACAAATCTTACAGACACAGGGAACAAATTGGTGGTTGCAAAAGGGGAGGGGAGTGGGTCATGGACAAGACAAGTGAAAGGGTATAAGAAGTACAAAATTCCAGTTATATGATAAAAATTGAAAAGAATTTAATATACAGAATAAAAAATATGGTTCATGATATTGCAGTAACTGTGGATGGGGACAGATGTTTACTAGACTCATAAAGGTGATCATTTTGTAATATACTCAAATGCTGAATCATTATGTTGTACATCTGAAACTAATGTAATATTATAAGCCAACAATTCTTCGATTAAAAAACACAAAAGAAACAAAGAAAAAGAATGTATACCCTGACAGCATTTCACCTGAGCCATTTCGTGGGAGTGTGTTTGTAATGAACAGCCTTGAGGATTAAGCTAATGTCTCTCCCTCAGACAAACAGGAACCTGCTAACCTCTCATTTTAAAAGCAGTAGAGGGGAATATCGGAAGATGGCGGAAGAGTAAGACGCAGAGATCACCCTCCTCCCCACAGACGCATCAGAAATACATCTACACGTGGAACTCCTCCTACAGAACACCCACGACACACTGGCAGAAGACCTCAGACCTCCCAAAAGGCAAGGAACTCCCCACGTACATGGGTAGGCTAAAAGAAAAAAGAAAAACCAGAGACAAAAGAATAGGGATGGGACCTGCACCAGTGGGAGGGAGCCGTGAAGGAGGAAAGGTTTCCACACACTAGGAAGCCCCTTCATGGGCGGAGACTGCGGGTGGCGGAGGGAGGAAGCTTCAGAGCCACGGAGGAGAGTGCAGCCACAGGGGTGCGGAGGGCAAAGAGGAGAGATTCCCGCACAGAGGATCGGTGCCGATCAGCACTCACCAGCCTGAGAGGCTTATCTGATTACCCACCAGGGCGGGCGGGGGCTGGGAGCTGAGGCTCGGGCTTTGGTCGGATCGCACGGAGGGGACTGGGGTTGGCGGCATGAACACAGCCTGAAGGGGGCTAGTGTGCCATGGCTAGCCAGGAGGCAGTCCAGGAAAAGGGCTGGAGCTGCTGAAGAGACAAGAGACCTTTTCTTGCCTCTTTGTTACCTGCTGAGCGAGGAGAGGGAATTCAGAGTGCCGCTTAAAGAGCTCCAGAGATGGGGGCAAGCTGCGGCTATCGGCGCAGACCCCAGAGATGGGCATGAGATGCTAAGGATGCTGCCGCAGCCACCAAGAAGCCTGTGTGGCAGCACAGGTTACTATCCACACCTCCCCTCTCGGGAGCCTGTGCAGCCCACCACTGCCAGGGTCCCGTGATCCAAGGACAACTTCCCCAGAAGAATGCACAGCGTGCATCAGGCTGGTGCAACGTCATGCTGGCCTCTGCCGCCGCAGGCTCACTGCGCATCCGTACCCCTCCCCCCCCCGCATGGGTGAGCCAGAGCCGCCAAATCAGCTGCTCCTTTAACCCCGTCCTGTATGAGTGAAGAACAGACGCCCTCAGGCGACCTACACGCAGAGGCGGGGCCAAATCCAAACCTGAAACCCGGGAGCTGTGCTAACAAAGAAGAGAAAACGAAATTTTTCCCAGCAGCCTCAGGAGCAGCGAATTAAATCTCAACAATCAACTTGATGTACCCAGCATCTGTGGAATACCTGAATAGATGACGAATCACCGCAAATTGAGGAGGTGGACTTTGGGGGCAAGATACATTATGTTTTCCCCTTTTCCTCTTTTTGTGAGTGTGTATGTGTATGCTTCTATGTGAGATTTTGTCTGTATAGCTTTGCTTTCACCATTTGTCCTAGGGTTCTGTTTCTCCTTTTTTTTTTCTTTTACTGTTTAAAATTTTTTCTTAATAATTATTTTTTATTTTAATAACTTTATTTAATTTTATCTTACTTTATTTTCTTTTATCCTCTCTCTTTCTTTCCTTCTTTCTATTTTTTCTCCCTTTTATTCTGAGCCGTGTGGATGAAAGGCTCTTGGTGCTCCAGCCAGGCGTCAGTGCTGTGCCTCTGAGGTGGGAAACCCAACTTCGGGACACTGGTCCGCAAGACACCTCCCAACTCCACGTAATATCAAACAGTGAAAATCTCCCAGAGATCTCCATCTCAACACCAAGACCCAGCTTCACTCAATAATCAGCAAGCTACAGTGCTGGACATCCTATGCCAAACGAAGAGCAAGACAGGAACACAGCCCCATCCATTAGCAGAGACGCTGCCTACAATCATAATAAGGCTACAGACACCCCAGAACACACCACCAGACGTAGACCTGCCCACCAGAAAGACAAGATCCAGCCTCACCTAAAAGAACACAGGCACCAGTCCCCTCCACCAGGAGGCCTACACAACCCACTGAACCAACCTTAGCCACTGGGGACAGACGCCAAAAACAACGGGAACTATGAACCTGCAGCCTGCAAAAAGAAGACCCCAAACACAGTAAGATAAGCTAAATGAGAAGACAGAGAAACACACAGCAGATGAAGGAGCAAGGTAAAGACCCACCAGACCTAACAAATGAAGAGGAAATAGGCAGTCTACCTGAAAAAGAATTCAGAATGATGATAGTAAAGATGATCCAAAATCTTAGAAATAAAATAGAGAAAATGCAAGAAACGTTTAACAAGGACCTCGAAGAACTAAAGAGGAAACAAGCAATGATGAACAACACAATAAATGAAATTAAAAATACTAGAAGGGATCAATAGCCGAATAACTGAGGCAGAAGAACGGATAAGTGAGCTGGAAGATAAAATAGTGGAAATAACTACTGCAGAGCAGAATAAAGAGAAAAGAAGGAAAAGAACTGAGGACAGGCTCAGAGACCTCTGGGACAACATTAAATGCACCAACATGTGAATGATACGGGTCCCAGAAGGAGCAGAGAAAAAGAAAGGGATTGAGAAAATATTTGAAGAGATTACAGTTGAAAACTTCCCTAATATGGGAAAGGAAAGAGTTAATCAAGTCCAGGAAGCACAGAGAGTCCCATACAAGAAAAGTCCAAGGAGGAACATGCCAAGACACATATTAATTAAACTATCAAAAATTAAATACAAAGAAAACATATTAAAAGCAGCAAGGGAAAAACAACAAAAAACACACAAGGGAATCCCCATAAGGTTAACAGCTGATCTTTCAGCAGAAACTCTCCAAGCCAGAAGGGACTGGCAGGACACATTTAAAGTGATGAGGGAGAAAAACCTACAACCAAGATTACTCTACTGAGCAAGGATCTCATTCAGATTTGATGGAGAAATCAAAACCTTTACAGAGAGGCAAAAGCTGCGAGAGTTCCGCACCACCAAACCAGCTTTACAACAAATGCTAAAGGAACTTCTCTAGGCAAGAAACACAAGAGAAGGAGAAGACCTACAATAACAAACCCAAAACAATCAAGAAAATGGTAATAGGAATATACATATTGATAATTACCTTAGAAGCAAATAGATTTAGTGCTCCCACCAAAAGACACAGGCTGGCTGAATGGATACAAAGACAAGACCTGTATACATGCTGTCTACAAGAGACCCACTGCAGACCTAGGGACACATACAGACTGAAAGTCATGGGATGGAAAAAGATATTCCATGCAAATGGAAATCAAAAGAAAGCTGGAGTAGCAATTCTCATATCAGACATAATAGACCTTAAAGACTATTACAAGAGACATAGAAGAACACAACATAACGATCAAGGGATCAATCCAAGAAGAAGATATAACAATTGTAAATATTTATGCACCCAACAGAGGAGCACCTCGATACATAAGGCAAATACTAACAGCCATAAAAGGGGAAATCGACAGTAACACAATCATAGTAGGGGACTTTAACACCCCATTTTCACCAGTGGACAGATCATCCAAAATGAAAATAAATAAGGAAACACAAGCTTTAAATGATACATTAATCAAGATGGACTTAATTGACATTTACGGAACATGCCATCCCAAAACAACAGAATACACATTTTTCTCAAGTGCTCACGGAACATGTTCCAGGATAGATCATATCTTGGGTCACAAAGCAAGCCTTGGTAAATTTAAGGAAATTGAAATCATATCAAGTATCTTTTCCAATCACAACGCTTTGAGACTAGATATCAATTACAGGAAATGATCTGTAAAAAATACAAACACATGGAGACTAAACAATACACTACTTAATAACCAAGTGATCACTGAAGAAATCAAAGAGGAAATCAAAAAATACCTAGAAACAAATGACAATGGAGACACGACAACCCCAAACCCATGGGATGCAGCAAAAGCAGTTCTGAGAGGGAAGTTTATAGCAATACAATCCTACCTCAAGAAGCAGGAAACATCTCAAATAAAGAACCTAACCTTGCACCTAAAGCAATTAGAGAAAGAAGAACAAAAAAAACCCCAAAGTTAGCAGAAGGAAAGAAATCATAAAGATCAGAGCAGAAATAAGTGAAAAAGAAATGCAGGCAATGATAGCAAAGATCAATAGAACGAAAAGCTGGTTCTTTGAGAAGATAAACAAAATTGATCAACCATTAGCCAGACTCATCAAGAACAAAAGGGAGAAGACTCAAATCAATAGAATTAGAAATGGAAAAGGAGAAGTAACAACTGACACTGCAGAAATACAAAGGATCATGAGAGATTACTACAAGCAACTCTATGCCAATAAAATGGACAAGCTGGAAGAAATGGACACATTCTTAGAAATGCACAACCTTCCGAGACTGAACCAGGAAGAAATAGAAGATATAAACAGACCAATCACAAGCACTGAAATTGAAACTGTGATTTAAAATCTTCCAACAAACAAAAGCCCAGGACCAGAAGGCTTCACAGGCGACTTCTAGCAAACATTTAGAGAAGAGCTAATACCCATCCTTCTTAAACACTTCCAAAATATAGCAGAGGGAGGAACACTGCCAAACTCATTCTACGAGGTCACCATCACCCTGATACCAAAACCAGACAAAGATGCTACAAAAAAAAAAAAAAAATTAAAGACGAATACCACTGATAAATATAGATGCAGAAATCCTCAACAAAATACTAGCAAACAGAATCCAGCAGCACATTAAAAGATTCATACACCATGGTCGAGTGGGGTTTACTCCAGGAATGCAAGGATTCTTCAATATACGCAAATCAATCCACGTGATACACCATATTAACAAACTGAAGGAGAAAAACCATATGATCATCTCAATAGATGCAGAGAATGCTTTTGACAAAATTCAACACCCATTAATGATAAAAGCCCTGCAGAAAGTAGGCATAGAGGGAAATTTCCTCAACATAATAAAGGTCATATATGACAACCCGACAGCCAACATCATCCTCGATGGTGAAAAACTGAAACCATTTCCACTAATACCAGGAACAAGAGAAGGTTGCCCACTCTCACCACTCTTATTCAATATAGTTTTGGAAATTTTAGCCACAGCAATCAGAGAAGAAAAAGAAAGAAATGGAATCCAAATTGGAAAAGAGGAAGTCAAGGTGTCACTGTTTGCAGATGACATGATACTATACATAGAAAATCCTAAATATGCACCAGAAAACTACTAGAGCTAATCAATGAATTTGGTAAAAGAGCAGGATACAAAATTAATGCCCAGAAATCTCTTGCATTCCTATACACTAATGCTGAAAAATCTGAAAGTGAAATTAAGAAAACACTCCCATTTACCACTGCAACGAAAAGAATAAAGTATCTAGGAACAAACCTACCTAAGGAGACAAAAGACCTGTATGCAGAATCTTATAAGACACTGATGAAAGAAATTAAAGACGACACAAATAGATGGAGAGATATACTGTGTTCTTGGATTGGAAGAATCAACGTTGTGAAAATGACTCTAGTACCCAAAGCAATCTACAGACTCAATGCAAACCCGATCAAACTACCACTGGCATTTTTCACAGAACTAGAACAAAAAAATTTCACAATTTGTATGGAAAGACAAGAGACCCTGAATAGCCAAAACAATCTTGAGAATGAAAAATGGAGCTGGAGGGATCAGGCTCCCTGACTGCAGACTATCCTACAAAGCTACAGTAATCAGGACAGTATGGTATTGGGACAAAAACAGAAATAGATCAATGGAACAGGGTAGAAAGCCAGAGATAAATCCACGTACACATGGTAACCTTATCTTTGATAAAGGAGGCAGAAATGTACAGTAGAGAAAAGACGAGCTCTTCAATAAGTGGTGCTGGGAAAACTGGACAGGTACATGTAAAAGTATGAGATTAGACCATTCCCTAACACCATACACAAAAGTAAGCTCAAAATGGATTAAAGACCTAAATGTAAGGCCAGAAACTATCAAACTCTTAGAGGAAAACATAGGCAGAACACTCTATGACATAAATCACAGCAAAATACTTTTTGACCCACCTCCTAGAGAAAGGGAAATAAAACCAAAAATAAACAAATGGGACCTAATGAAACGTACAAGCTTTTGCACAACAAAGGAAACCATAAGCAAAACCAAAAGACAACCCTCAGAATGGGAGAAAATATTTGCCAATGAAGCACTGACAAAGGATTAATCTCCAAAATTTACAAACAGATCACAGAGCTCAATAACAAGAAAACAAGCAACCCAATCCAAAAATGTGCAGAAGACCTAAATAGACATTTCTCCAAGGAAGATATGCAGATTGCCAACAAACACATGAAAGAATGCTCAACATCATTAATCATTAGAGAAATGCAAATCAAACCTACACTGAGATATCGTCTCACACCAGTCAGAATGGCCACCATCAAAAAATCTAGAAAGAATAAATGCTGGAGAGGGTGTGGAGAAAACGGAACCCTCTTGCACTGTTGGTGGGCATGTAAATTGATACAGCCAGTATGGAGAACAGTACGGAGGTACCTTAAAAAACTGAAAATAGAACTACCATATGACCCAGCAATCCTACTACTGGGCATATACCCTGAGAAAACCATAATTCACAAAGAATCATGTCCCATAATATTCATTGCAGCTCTATTTACAATAGCCAGGACACGGAAGCTATCTAAGTGTCCATAAACAGATGAATGCATAAAGAAGATGTGGCACATATATACAATGGAATATTACTCAGCCATAAAAAAACAAAATTGAATTATTCGTAGTGAGGTGGACGGACCTAGAGTCTGTCATACAGCGTGAAGTAAGTCAGAGAGAGAAAGACAAATACCACATGCTAACATATATACAGAGAGAGAGAATCTAAGGGGGAAAAAAAGGTCATGAAGAACCTAGGGGTAAGATGGGAATAAAGACACAGACCTACTAGAGAATGGACTTGAGGATATGGGGAGGGGGCAGGGTCAGCTGTGACAAAGTAAGAGAGTGTCACGGACATATATACACTACCAAACGTAAAATAGATAGCTAGTGGGAAGCAGCCACATAGCACAGGGAGATCAGCTCAGTTGTCTGTGACCACCTAGAGGGGCAGGATAGGGAGGGTGGGAGGGAGGGAGACACAAAAGGGAAGAGATATGGGAACCTATGTATAACTGATTCACTTTGTTATAAAGCAGAAACTACCACACCATTGTAAAGCAATTAGACTCCAATAAAGATGTTAAAAATTAAAAAATCAAAGCAGTGGAGTCCTCAAACTCAGTGTTCCTCAGTGTAACACAGCCGAATACATGCATAGCACTCAACTGCATCCCTCTCTGTCATTCCAGTGGGAACCAGGGTGTGGGGAAGGAGAACCACTACAATATTATGCTCACGCTTGCTGTGCCATACGTAATGAAACCTTTTGTCTCTGAAAAAACACTCAATTAAAGAACCTAATTTTACAACTAAAGGAACTAGGAAGAAAAACAAACTAAGCCCAATATGAGCAGAATGAAATACATAATAAGGATTAGAGAAGTTATAAATGTAATGGAAGGACCTACTGTCTACCACAGGAACTCTACTCAATACTCTGTAGTGATCTATTGGGAAAAGAATCTAAAAAAGAGTGGATATATGTATAACTGATTCACTTTACTGAACACAACATTATACATCAACTATACTCCAATAAAAATTAAAAATAAAGTAATAGAGACTACAAAAACAGTAGAAGGATAAATGATACTGGAGGGTGTTTTTGAAAAGATAAACAAAATTGACAAACTGTTAGCAAGAATAATTAAGAAAAAGAGAGACTGAATGAATGATGAATGAACAAATAAACACACACACACATGCATATAAAGGCATTACAATGATGCCACAGAAATACAAATGACAAGCAGAGACTACTATTGACATTCATATGCAAACAACTTGGATTACTTAGAAAGAGAAGGACAAACGCATAGAAATGTACAACCTACCAAGAAATAGAACACCTGAACAGACCAGTAATGAGTAAAGAGAATGAAACAGTATTGAGGAACCTCTCAATAAATAAAAGTTCAGGACCAGATGGTTTTTTTCGTGAATTATGCCAAATATTTAAAGAGAAATTAAAGCCAAGACTACTCAAATACTTCCAAAAATTTAAAGAGGAGGAAACGCTTTCAACCCATCTTATGAGGCACTACCCCAGACAAGGGTAATGCCAAATCCAAACAAGGGGGCCTTCCCTGGTGGTTCGGTGGTTAAGAATCCTCCTGCCAATGCAGGGGACACGGGTTCAATCCCTGGTCTGGGAACATCCCACACGCCGTGGTGCGACTAAGCCAGCGCACCACAACTACTAAGCCCTCGTGCCTAGAGCCTGTGCTCTGCGACAAGAGAAGCCACCACAATGAGTAACCCAGGCACCACAACGAAGAGCAGCCCCCACTCGCCGCAACTGGAGAAAAGCCTGCATGCGGCAACGAAGACCCAACACGGCTAAAAATAAATAAATAAATAAATGATAAATTAATTTTTAAAAAACAGAGAAAGGCATGATGAGAAAAGCACAGAGCAACATTCCTTAATAACATAGATGAAACACACTCAAAATACTGCAAACTGAATTCAGCAGCTACATTGAAGGGATTCATTCACCATGATTAAGTGGGATTTATGCCTGGATGCAAGGATGGCACAATGTATGCAAATCAATAAATGTGACACATTACATTATGAGAACAAAGGGAAAATATAATATTAATAGATACGTAACATTTTTTGACAAAATCCAACCTCCTTTCATGATAAAGATTGTCAAGAAATTAGTTATAGAAGGAATATACCTCAACACATTAAAAGTCATATGACAGGCCCAAAGCTAACAGTCCCAAAACTGTTTCTCCTAAGTTTCAGCCAAGACAAGGTTACCAAATCTTGCCCCTTCTATTCAACATAGTATGGGAATTCCTAACCAGAGAAAGTAGGCAAGAAAAATAAATAAAATAAATCCAAACCATAAAGGTAAACCTAAATTTTCTGCTTGCAGATGACATGACTTTATATATACAAAAACCGAAAAATGCCACTTCCAAAAAACTGTTCCAACTAATAAATAAATCCAGTTAGTGGCATGACAAAAAATCAACATATAAAAATCACTTGTGGTTCTGTATACTAACAACAGAAACTACCAGAAAAGGTTGAAAAACGTCCCATTTACAATAGCACCCAAAAGAATAAAATATTTAGGAATAAAGTTAACTAAGAATGTAAAAGAGCCATACCCTGCAAACTATAAAATATTGATGAAAGAATTTCAAGAAGACACAAATAAATGGAATGATCGCTCGTATTACTACACTGAATAAATGAACATTGTTAAAAATGCCCATACTATCCAAAACAATCTATAGAGTCCATGCCATCCATGTCAAAATCCGAAGGCAGTTTCCACAGAAAATAGAAAAAGAAATATTACAATTCATATGGAACCATAAAAGGCCCCAATTGTCCAAAGCAATCTTGAGCACAAAGAGCAAAACTGAAGGCATCATTCTTCATAATTTCAAACTATACTACAAAGCATCGTAATCAAAGCAGTATGGTCACAGTACAAAAACAGACATACAGAACCCTGCAACGAAATAAAGACCTCAGAAATAAATCCACATATTTACAATCAATTGATCTTTGACAAAAGTGCCAGGAATATACAATGAGAAAAGGATCTCTTCAGTAAATTCGTGGGAAACTGAATATTCACAAGCATAAGGAAGAAATTAGACTTGTATATCACACCGTGTACAAAAGTTAATTCAAACTGGTTTAGAGAATTAAATATAAGATCGGAAACTGTAAAGTTACTAGAAGAAGATATAGGGGGGATAAAACTTCTTGACAGCGCTATGGGCAATGTATTTTTAGATGTGACCACCAAAGCACAGGCAGCAAAAGCAAACAAAAAAAGAAAGAAAAAGAAAAAAAAATTGAAAACAGATTGCATTAAACTATAAAGCTTTGAACAGCAAAGGAAACAATTTACAGAGAGCAGAGTGTACCTACAAAATGTGAAAAATATTTGAAAAACCTCTCTAATATGTATAATATGCTCAAACAACTGAGTAGAAGACACACAACAAAAAAACTTATTTTTCTTTCAGGGACACTTTTCCTTGTTTTAATATATTTTGTCATTTGCTGCTTTTGAAGCGAGCTCTCAATTACAAAATATCAAACTACACTAAAAAACGCCAGCCACTGGCACAGGATGGAGAAGCTCACAAGTAAGGACAGACAGCAGCAGGTGGCAAGAGGTGGGAAGCGATTGAAGCTGTGGTTACAAATGCTCAAGTGTCAGATAGCTAAAACTATCCAAAAGGTTGTGCCCTAATATTAGCCCAGGTCAGACCCATCACTACCTTGCCGGGTGGCCTCGGTGTGTTTGGGTTCAGATTCCACACGGCAACACAATTTCTTCCATTTACGAGTTCTCGGCTTACACCAATCACAGGATGGCCTGAGGGCACCGGACCGTTCTATTAGTTTTTCAAAACGTTGTCGTAGACCTGATAGATGTACTGGGATGCTTCAGGAGCTAGCTCTACACTTTGGGGGCAGTGTGTAATGGGGGTTTTCTGGCTGGCTATGGAGCTGGGCCAAAACCCAAATGCCATTAGTGAGTCAGAGATTGGTACAGAATCTCCTGCCCTTCCACATTCTTCTTGGCAATAGTATCAACGTTGTTGTTTTGCAACTTGCTGGCAACAGTGTCACCATTTAAATGACTTTCCTTAATCTGAAAGTGAAGCTCATTTTCATTGGGAATATCCTTCCATGTTGCAAGGAAGACCTGGCACTTCATTTTGCCGTCTTCTACAAAAAGCACATTGAGTGGGATGAGGCAGCTGAAGTAGGAGGTATCACGATGGTTTTTCACAGCCACCTGCAGGTTGTTCAGAGGTTCTATCTTCCTGACTGGGTCCAAGGTGTGGAGATGCATGGAGACATCAGTGCTCTGGTTTGGCATCGGTGGTGTAGGGATGGCCAGAGGAATGCTGTGGATGACACCAAAGCTATTCTTGTTAAACTGAATTGCCAAGTCTGTCATGTGCTACAGAGCTTTCTTTATGAAGTTCATTTCCATATAGATGTGCCCTTGGAGGTGAGTAAATGTTCCTGAAATCTACAAGACTTTAGCCTTTACTCCAGGCATCCAGACAGCTTTAGGAGCCCCATATCCACCAGGCGCCATGACTATCCTCATAGAGAGTTCAAGTTGGTTATTCAGACCACTGCTGACCACAGCAGGAGTAGGTGAAGGAGCAAAGGTTGCAGGCACTGATGATGGGGTGAAGGACTGTCCCACCAGACTATGTAGCCCTCCCTCCCCAAGAGGTCCACCTTTTTGAATTAGACTTTTGTCTGGATATAAGCCCAGGAGAGGGGTTGCTGGATCCTATGGCCACTCTTTTTTTTTTTTTTTTTTTTTTTTTTGAGGAACCTCCATATCGTTTTCTATAATGGCTGCACCAATTTACATTCCCACCAACAGTGTAGAAGTGTTCCCTTTTCTCCACCCCCTCTCCAACATTTATTTGTAGAATTTTGAATAATGGCCATTCTGACCGGTTTAAGGTGATACCTCACTGTAGTTTTGATTTGCATTTCTCTAATAATTAGCAATGGTGAGTATCTTTTCATGTGCCTATTGGCCATCTGTATGGCTTCTTTGGAGAAATGTCTATTTCAGTCTTCTGCCCATTTTTTTGATTGGGTTGTTTTTTTTTGTGGTTCAGTTGTATGAGCTGTTTGTATATTTTGGAAGTTAAGCCCTTGTAGGTTGCATCATTTGACAATAGTTGCTCCCACTCCACAGGTTTTCTTTCCATTTTCTTTATGGTTTCCTTTGCTGTGGCAAAGCTTGTAAGTTCGTATAGGTCCCATCTGTTTATTTTTGCTTTTATTTCCATTGCCTTGGGAGAATGATCTACAAAAACATTGGTACAACCTAGGTCAGAAAATGTTTTGCCTCTGTTCTCTTCTAAAAGTTTTATGGTGTCATGTTTATATTTAACTGTTTCAACCACTTTGAGTTTATTTTTGTGCATGCTGTGAGGGTGCGTTCTAACTTCAATGGTTTACCTGTGGCTGTCCAACATTCCCAACACCACGTGCTGAAGAGACTGTCTTTCTTCCCATTGTACATTCTTGCCTGCTTTGTCAAAGGTTAATTGACCATTGGTGTGTGGGTTTTTTCTGGGCTCTCTAGTCCGTTTCATTGAGCCATGTCTGTTTTTGTGCCAATACCATGCTGTTTTGATTACTGTCACTTTGTAGTAGTCTCTGAAGTCTGGAAGCATTATGTCTCCTGCTTTGTTCTTTTTCCTCACAATTGTTTTGGCAATTCTGTGTCGTTTATGGTTCCATATAAATTTTAGGATTCTTTGTTCTAGTTCTGTGAAAAATATCATGGGTAATTTGATAGGGATGTCATTAAATCTGTAGATTGCTTTGGGTCCAACGGCCATTTTAAGAAGATTTCTTCCAATCCAAGGGCATAGGATATCTTTGCACTTCTTTGAATCCTCTTCACTTTCCTTTATTAATGTTTAATAGTTCTCAGCTTATAAGTCTCTCACAACCTTGGTCAGGTTTATTCACAAGTATTTTATGTTTTTGGATGCCATTTTAAAAGGGATTTTTTTTTCCCCATTCCCTTTCTGCTATTTCATTGTTAATATAAAGACATGCAACCAATTTCTGTATGTTCATCTTGTATCCTGCTACCTTGCTGAATCTGTTGATCAGTTCTAGTAGTTTGTGTGTGGAGTCTTTAGGTTCTGTATATTGTATCATGTCATCTGCCTATAATGAAAATTTTACCTCTTCCCTTCCAACTTGGATATATTTTCTTTCCTTTTCTTGTCAGATTGCTGTGGGTAGACTTCCAGTATTATGTTGAATAGAAGTGGTGAGACTGGGCATCCTTGTCTTGTTCCAGATTTTAGTGAGAACACTAAGTGCTTTTCACCATTAAGTATCATACTGGCTGTGGGTTTCTCATAAATAGCTTTTATTATGTTGAGATATGTTCCCTCTACCCCCACTTTCATGAGTTTTTATCATAACAGTGAAATTTGTCAAATGCTTTTTCTGAATCTATTGAGATGATCATGTCATTTCTGTCATTTTTGTTGTTGATGTGGTGTATCACACTGATTGATGTGCATATGTTGAAACATCCTTGTGACCCTAGGATAAATTCAACACGTTCATGGTGTATGATCTTTTATATGTGTTGTTGGGTTCAGTTTGCCAACATTTTGTTGAGAATTTTAGGTTCTATATTCATCAAAGGTTTTGGCCTGTCATTTTCTTTTTCGGTGGTGTCTCTGTCTGGTTTTGGTATCAGGTCGATAGTGGCTTCATAGTATGTCTTTGGGAGGCTTCCTTTCTCTTCGGTCTTTTGGAAGACTATCAGAAGGCGTACGTGGTGACCAGAGCTTGCACTGGATGTTGAACGGGGCCTCCTCTTTGCTCTGTGGTTGACACAGCTCTCTCGGGGGCAGGGTCTGCCCCCTAGTTGTTGGAATAGAAGCCCCCAGGTGTGTTTCTATGCTGGATTAGAGAGCAAAATGAGGTAGGCTGGATTGGAACACTCCCAATGGGAGGGCAATCACTGAGCATTCCTCTGCCAGAGCTGTCCACCAGGAAGTGTGCTCTGTGGTGTCACCTGTCACCCACGGTGCGGGCTCACAAAGTACACTGTTGTTGGCACAACCCTCAGCCCCGCCTCAACTGTGGGAATGCAGGCCATCAGCCCTGGTGTCCCTTAGGCACAGTGTTCACAAAGCCACCAGTGCAGATCCATAGGTGCTAATCCACTGATGTCAGGTTCCAGGACCACAGTAGTCCCACAGATGGACCCACCGTGGGAGCTATGGAAGCAGATTAGACCCCAGCGCGGCCTAGCCTTCATGTGCCCGTGCCCACGAAGCTCTCTGTTTTGCCTGCTGCAAACTGACTGCTGTTCTCTCCTCAAAGCCTCTGCAGCTCAGTTTCTGTCCCAGCTCACATGCCCACGGGTGAATGGGGTTCCCAGGGTGAGGGAAACTGTCCTCTTTCACAGCTCCCTTCCAGGAGGGAGCTGCTGCTTCTTTTTTTGTTTCATCCTATCTCATCTCATAACGTGGAGATCTTTCTTGCATGTCTGGGTGTCTGAGATATTCTGCAGGCATTCAGTAGGTATTCTGTGAGGATTGTTCCACATGTATATATTTTTGATGTAATTGTTGAGAGGAGATGAATTCCACATCCTTCGGTTCTGCCATCTTGACTCGACCTCTATATAATTTGTTTGCCTTTTTTCTTCTACTTCAGGAAATAAAATGATCAACGCCTGAAGGAGGCTGACCAGAGGCCCAAGGACACAGGAAATATCAAGGTCACTACACAAACATCAGCCCTACAGAACCCCTAAATCCAAGATCCTGAAGAAGCAAAAGAGGAGATAAACTGCCTCAAAAGGGATAGTAGTCATGTATACTCCCTGCAAGCATACATCAAAGGGCTTGTTTCCACTGATGATGACAAGACATGCTACAATGATACTTTAAGTTTTCAATATAATGGAAAATAAACCGATTACATTGGCATTGTAATTTTTTCCCTGGACATCATTGAGGTTGGGCGCCTCTTCATATGTAAAATGATTGTTTTTATTTCTTTTTCAGTGAAATTGAATTTCATAGGTTCCAAATATGTTTATTTGGTTGCTTCTAGTTTTTCTCTTGACTGAGAGGTAATTTGAATATACTGTATATCTGTGGTATCTTCTCGCACAGCATTCTTCCAAACCAAATACTGTCCACACAGTCACTAACAAATTTGTCAATAACTTGTTGTCACAGGTCATCCACCACGCAAGACACTTGATATGAGGTCCACCGGCCATGCACAGCCTTACATCAAGAGCTCTGTACTGAGCTCTTTGCTCTCAACTTGTGGACCAGATAAAGAACAGGATGAGGATATCATTATTCCCTCACCTGCTGCACTCAAGCACATTGGTCACTGCTCAAATGTCATTGCCAAGCTGACAGACAACAGGCCTGGGATCTTCTCCTATGAACAGGATGAGGATATCATTATTCCCTCACCTGCTGCACTCAAGCACATTGGTCACTGCTCAAATGTCATTGCCAAGCTGACAGACAACAGGCCTGGGATCTTCTCCTATGATTTTCCCTAGTTTGCCACCAAGACTTTTGATCTGGACCATATCACCATCACCTTACCCTGAGTTTTTTTTTTTTTTTTTTTTCTAAATGAACCTGAAATACTGTATTTTTCTCCTTTCACGTCTAGGGAGAAACAGCTCTAGTTTTCTAAGTCATAAAAAAAAAGTTATAAATACGAGGTTTGGGGCAAGAGATAGAAAAGCAACATTTGGGGGCTTCTCTACACCACCACCCTGCAAGTCACGTGATCGGGCTTTAAATCAATCAGCTGACCCTTGTACCTCACTGAACAGCTTTAAATCACCTCCACACCCTTTAATTTACCTGACCCTGTATGAACTAAGAATCTGCCCCTGAAACCTGCACCTTCCAAAGTCAGGAGCTTCACGTTGATCCCAGCACTGAACATAGCTCTGGGCATACAGGCCGTGATCACTGATGGTGCAACAGATAAGTAAGTGAGACCCTTCTGCTGAGGTCAGGGGTGTGTTGACAAAAAGGAAGAGGTTCGGATCTAAAGAGAAGAAAGAAGTTTGGGGAGAACTCTGGAGAGCTCGGGCACAGGGTGGAGTACAGGCTGCCATCAAAAATATCACTGGTTTTATATACTCCACATTCACAACCACCTGCCCTGTTTTCCAGGTTCAAACACTCAGGCAGGCCTGTAGCGAGTAAACTCTCAGCCCAAGATTCAAACAAGGTATTTCTGAGTCCAGAATCCTACCTCTGGTGAAAACAAAGGCAGTCATAGTGCAGAGAGCATTTGTAGTGTCTGGCCACTGTGCCACACAATCAGGCTCTAAGTTCACAATTGGATATTGATGGCAGACCTATGTCCCCTCTGTGAAGGGACACAGTTTAGGCCAGAGAGTCAGAGGTGTCAGGTATATGTAATCCTGTATCCACCAAGTGCACAGCAGGTTGATGGAAAGGGGTGAAAAGCATATGTTCTCTCAATTCACGTTAGTTTATCAAAAGGATAGAGCTTTGTTTTAGTTAAGCAGAATACTTTTAAATAGCTTAGACAGCTCAAAACTGCTGTTTAGGGGACTGAAAACGACGTCAGCCATAAACAGTGCTTTAAAATCCTTGGAAATCAGTAAGAGGTGAGGATTTGGTTTGGCATAGTATTGAGCGCAGGAGTAAAGAAGCAGAGACATCACCTACCAAAAGGCACTGAAATCCCATGGCATCAATGGATAAGCTGCAGGAGCAGGGGTTTTGGGTGGAGGGTATTTCTCTCAAAATCTCCCAGGGTACTCACCCTGCTCTATGCCACCCCTCTACTCCATTCACTTTTCCTTTCTCAATTTCTGGAATCCCTGGGGCAGCACTTCTTAAACTGGAGCCCACAGGGACCACCTCTGCAGTCCAGATTTTTCATGGATCTTTACAAGATCTTGACCGGAAGCCAGGTGGCAAGGCCCCCACGTGTGTGGCTGGACCAGGAGTGCAAGGGAGAACTGGAGCACTAAAGCACACTGAATGATGAGAAAGAAAAATGAAGGAAACAATCCTATTTACCATCACATCAAAAGAAATAAATACCTAGGAACAAACCTACCTGAGGAGACAAAAGAACCATACTCCAAACACTATAAGATGCTGATTAAAGAAATTAAAAAGGACACAAACAGGTGGAATGATACACTATATTCTTGGACTGAAAGAATCAGTATTGTTAAAATGATCATATAACCGAAGACAATCCACCTATTAAATGCAATCCCTATCAAATGACCAATGGCATGTTTCACAGAATGAGAACAAAATAAATTTACATCTGTATGAAGGCACAAAGACCCCTAGGAGCCACACTAACCTTAAGAAAGAAAAATGGAGCTGGAGGTATCAGACTTCCTGACTTCTGGCCATACTACAACTTCACAGTCCTGAAAACAACAGGATACTGGCACAAAGCAGAAATATAGATCCACGGAGCAGGAAAGAAAGCCCAGAAGTAAACCCAATCACCTGTGGTCAACTAATCTATGACAACAGAGGCAAGAATATACAGTGGAGAAAACACAGCCTCTTCAATAAGTGGTGCTGGGAAAACTGGACAGCTACATGTAAAAGAAAGAAATTACAACATTCTTTAACATCATACACAAAAATAATCTTAAAATGAATTAAAGACCTAAATGAAAGAATGGATACTATAAAACTCCTAGAGGAAAACATAGGCAGAAGACACTTTGACATAAATTGCAGCAAAATCTTTTGGGATCCACCTCCTAGGGTAACGAAGATAAAAACAAAAATAAACAAATGGAACCTAGTTAAACTGAAAATCTTTTGCACAGCAAAGGAAACCCTAAACAAAATGAAAAGACAACTTGTGGAATGGGAGAAAATATTTGCAAACGATGTAACCCACAAGGGATTAAACTCCAAAATATACAAACAGTGTATGAAGCTCAATTAAAAAAAAAAAACCTCAATGAAAAAAGTTGCAGAAGCTCTAAATAGACATTTCTCCCAAGAAAACATACAGAGAGCCAACAGGCATATGAAAAGATGCTCAAATTGTTAATTATTAGAGAAATGTAAATCAAAAGTACAATGAAGGGAGAAAATAAAAGGAACGTTTAACAACGACCTAGAAAAAGTAAAGAGCAAACAAACAATGATGAACAGCACAATAAATGAAATTAAAGATCCTCTAGAAGGAATCAATAACAGAACAACTGAGGCAGAAGAATGGCTAAGTGACCTGGAAGATAAAATAGTGGAAATAACGACTGCAGAGCAGAATAAAGAAAAAAAGAATAAAAAGAATTGAGGACAGTCTCAGAGACCTCTGGGACAACATGAAATGCACCCACATTCGAATTATACAGGTCCCAGAAGAAGAAGACAAAAAAGAAAGGGACTGAGAAAATATTTGAAGAGATTATAGTTGAAAACTTCCCTAATATGGGAAAGGAAATAGTCACTCTAGTCCGGAAAGCACATAGAGTCCCATACAGGATAGATCCAAGGAGAAACACGTTAAAAGATATATTAATCAAACTATCAAAAATTAAATACAAAGAAAAAATATTAAAAGCAGCAAGGGAAAAGCAACAAATAACATACAAGGGAATCACCTTAAGGTTAACAGCTGAACTTTCAGCAGAAATTCTGCAAGCCAGAAGGGACAGGCAGCACATCTTTAAAGTGATGAAAGGGAAACACCTACAACCAAGATTACTCTACCCAGCAAGGATCTCTTTCAGATTCGATGGAGGAATTAAAAGCTTTACAGACAAGAGAATTCAGCACCACCAAACCAGCTCTACAACAAATGCTAAAGGAACTTCTCTAAGCAGGAGACACAAGAGAAGGAAAAGACCTACAATAACAAACCCAAAACAACCAAGAAAATGGTAATAGGAACATACATATCGATAATTACCTTAAATGTAAACGGATTAAATGCTCCCACCAAAAGACATAGACTGGCTGAATGGATACAAAAACAAGACCTGTATATATGCTGTCTACAAGACTCCCACTTCAGACCTAGGGACACACACAGACTGAAAGTGAGGGGATGGAAAAAGATATTCCATGCAAATTGGAAATCAAAAGAATCTGAAGTAGCAATTCTCATATCAGATAGAATAGACTTTAAAATAAAGACTATTACAGGGACAAAGATAGAACACTACATAATGATCAAGGGATCAATCCCAGAAGATATAAAAATTGTGAACATTTATGAACCCAACACAGGAGCACCTCAAAACATAAGGTGAATGCTAACAGCTTTAAAAGGGGAAGTTGACAGTATCACAATAATAGTAGGAGACTTTAACAAGCCACGTTCACCAATAGACAGATCAACCAAAATGAAAATAAATAAAAAACACAAGCTTTAAATCATACATTAAAAAAGATGGACTTAATTGATAATTATAGGACATTCCATCCAAAAACAACAGAATACACTTCCTTCTCAAGTGCTCATTGAACATTCTCCAGAATAGATCATATATTGGGCCACAAATCAAGCCTTGGTAAATTTAAGGAACTGAAATTGTATCAAGTATCTTTTCCGACCACAATGCTATGGGACTAGATATCAATTACAGGAAAAAAAAAATCTCTAAAAATACAAACACATGGACGCTAAAGTAACCAAGAGATCACTGAATAAATCATAGAGGAAATCAAAAACTACCTAAAAACTAATGACAATGAAAACACGACAGGCCAAAAGCTATGGGATGCAGCAAAAGCAGTTCTAAGAGGGAAGTTTACAGCAATACAATCCTACCTCAAGAAACAAGCAAAATCTAAAATAAAAAACCTAACCTTACACCTAAAGCAATTAAATAAAGACGAACAAACAAAATCCCCAAAGTCAGCAGAAGGAAAGAAATCATAAAGACCGCCTCAGAAATAAATGAAAAATAAGTGAAGGAAACCATAGCAAAGATCATAAAACTAAAAGCTGGTTGTTTGAGAAGATAAACAAAATTGATAAACCAGTAGCCAGCCTCATCAAGAAAACAAGGGAGAAGACTCAAATCAACAGAATTAGAAACGAAAAAGGAGAAGTAACAAAGGACACTGCTGAAATACAAAGGATCATGAGAGATTACTACAAGCAACTCTATGCCAATATAAGGGACAACCTGGAAGAAATGGACAAATTCTTAGAAAAGCACAACCTTCTGAGATTGAACCAGGAAGAAATAGAAAATATGAACACACCAATCACAAGCACTGAAATTGAAACTGTGTTTAAGAGTCTTCCAACAAACAAAGGACCAGGACCAGATGGCTTCACATGTGAATTCTATGAAACATTTATAGAACAGCTAACACCTATCCTTCTCAAACTCTTCCAAAATACAGCAGAGGGAGGAACACTCCCAAACTCATTCTACAAGGCCACCATCACCCTGATACCAAAACCAGACAAAGATGTCACAAAGAAAGAAAACTACAGGCCAACATCACTGATGAAGATAGATGCAAAAATCCTCAACAAAATACTAGCAAAGAGGATACAACATCACATTAAAAGGATCATACACCATGATCAAGTGGGGTTTATCCTAGGGATGCAAGGATTCTTCAATACACACATATCAATCAACGTGATACACCACATTAATAAACTAAAGGATAAAAACTATATTATAATCTCAATGGATGCAGAAAAAGCTTTTGACAAAATTCAACACCCATTTATAATAAAAACTGTCCAGAAAGTAGGCATAGAGGGAACATACCTCAACATAATAAAGGCCATATATGACAAACCCACAGCCACCATCATTCTCAATGATGAATAACTGAATCCATTTCCTCTAAGATCAGGAACAAGAAAAGGTTGCCCACTCTCACCACTATTACTCAACATAGTTTTGGAAGCTTGAGCCACAGTAGTCAGAGACGAAAAAGAAAAGGAATCCAAATCAGAAAAGATGAAGTAAAACTGTCACTGTCTGCAGATGACATAATACTATATATAGAAAATCCTAAACATGCTACCAGAAAACTACTAGAGCAAATCAATGAATTTGGGAAACTAGCAGGATACAAAATTAATGCACAGAAATCTCTTGCATTCCTATACACGAATGAAGAAAAATCTGAAGGAGAAATTAAGGAAATACTCCATATATCATTGCAACAGAAAGAATAAAATACCTAGGAATAAAGCTACCTAAGGAGACAAAAGACCTGAATGCAGAAAACTATAAGACACTGTTGGAAGAAATTAAAAATGATACAAACAGATGGAGAGATATGCCATGTTCTTGGATTAGAAGAATCAACAGTGTGAAAATGACTATACTTACCCAAAGCAATTTACAGATTCAATGTAATCCCTATCAAACTACCAATGACATTTTTCACAGAAGTAGAACAAAAAATTTCACAGTTTATATGGAAACACAAATGAGCCAGAATGGACAAAGCAACCTTGGGAAAGAAAAACGGAGCTGGAGGAATCAGACTCGCTGACTTCAGACTATATTACACAGCAGCAGTAATCAAGACGATATGGTACTGGGGAAAAAAATATGGATCAATGGAACAGGATAGAAAGCCGAAAGATATACCCATGCACAAATGGTCACCTTATATTTGATAAAGGAGGCAAGAATATACAATGGAGAAAACACAGCCTCTTTAATAAGTGGTGCTGGAAAAAAAATGGAGAGCTACAAGTAAAAGAATGAAATTAGAACACTCCCTAACACCATACACAAAAATAAACTCAAAATAGATTAGAGGTCTGAATGTAAAATCAGACACTATCAAACTCGTAGAGGAAAACATAGGCAGAACACTCTATGACATAAATCACAGCAAGATCCTTTTTGACCCACGTCCTAGATAAATGGAAATAAAAACAAAAATAAACAAATGGGACCTAATGAAACTTAAAAGCTTTGGAACAGCAAAAGGAACCATAAACAAGATGAACAGACAACCCTCAGAATGGGAGAATATATTTGCAAATGAGGCAACTGACAAAGGATTACTCTCCAAAATATACAAGCAGCTCATGCAGCTCAACATCACAAAGACAAGCAACCCAATCCAAAACTGGGCAGAAGACCTGAATAGACATTTCGCCAAAGAAGATATACAGATTTCCAACAAACACATGAAAGGATGCTCAACATCACTAACCATTAGAGACATGGAAATCAAAACTACAATGAGGTATCACCTCACACCGGTCAGAATGGCCATCATCAAAAAATCGACAAACAATAAATGCTGGAGAGGGTGTGGAGAAAAGGGAACCCTTTTGCACTGTTGGTCGGAATGTAAATTGATACAGCCTCTATGAAGAACAGTAAGAAGGTTCCTTAAAAAATAAAAATAGAACTACCATATGACCCAGCAATCCCAGTACTGGGCATATACCCTGAGAAAACCATAATTCAAAAAAAGTCATGTACCACAATGTTGATTGCATCACTATTTACAATAGCAAGGACATGGAAGCAACCTAGGTGTCCACTGACAGACGAATGGATAAAGAAGATGTGGCACATATATACAATGGAAGCAAAATTGTTATCTGTAATGAGGCGGATGGACCTAGAGTCTGTCCTACAGAGGTAAGTCAGAAGGAGAAAAACCAATACCGTATGCTAACACATATATACGGAACCTAAAAAAAAAAAAAAAAAAAAAAACCTTTCTGATGAACCTAGGGGAAGACAGGAAAAAACACAGACATAGAGAATGGACTTGAGCACACGGGGCACGGGAAGTGTAAACTGAGATGAAGTGAGAGAGTAGCACTGACATATACACACTACCAAATGAAAAACAGTTAGCTAGTGGGAAGCAGCCACATAGCACAGGAGATCAGCTGGGTGCTTTGTGACCACCTAGATGTGTGGGATAGGGAGGGTGGGAGAGAGATGCAAGAGGGAGGTGATATGGGGATATATGTATAAGTATAGCTGATTCACCTTGTTACACAGCAGAAACTAACAACATTGAAAGTAATTATAGTCCAATAAAGATGTTTAAAATTAATTATTTATTTATTTTTAAAGGAAACAAAGGATACATGTACCCCAATGTTCACTGCAACACTGTCTACAATAACCAAGACATCGAAGCAACGTGAATATCCACTCACAGAAGAATGGACAAAGAAGATGTGGTCACTACTCAGACATAAAAAATGAAATAATGCCATTTGCAGCAACATGGATGGACCTAGAGATAAACATACTAAGGTAAGTAAATCAGACAGAGAAAGACAAATACCATATGATATCACTGGTATGTTGAACGTAAAAAAAAAATGATACACATGAACTGATTTACAAAATAGAAACCAACTCACAGATAAAGAAAACAAACTTATGGTTACTATAGGGGAAATGTTGGGGGGAGGAATACAGTATATTAACTATACTTCAGTAAAAAATATAAAAAATAAAGTGCATTAAAAAAGTTATATGAGTACAAGGACAGTTTGGAAAAGGAGTAATTTTTCACTGCAGAAGATTTGCTTTAACATTATACTTTAACTGGTGATCTCTGTTGTAATGAACCATATGTTTCAGAATGTTATTGATAATTTGTTGATTAAATCTAAATTTGTATGGAAATGCAAAAGAACCCAAATAGTCAAAGCAATCTTGAGAACGAGAAATGGAGCTGGAGGAATCAGACTCCCTGACTTCAGACTATACTACAAAGCTACAGTAATCAAGACAGTATGGTACTGGCACAAAAACAGGAAGGCAGATCAATGGAACAGGACAGAAAGCCCAGAGATAAACCCACGCACATATGGTCACCTTATCTTTGATAAAGGAGGCAGGAATGTACAGTGGAGAAAGCACAGCCTCTTCAATAAGTGGTGCTGGGAAAACTGGACAGGTACATATAAAAGTATGAGATTAGATCATTCCCTAACACCATACACAAAAGTAAGCTCAAAATGGATTAAAGACCTAAATGTAAGGCCAGAAACTATCAAACTCTTAGAGGAAAACATAGGCAGAACACTCTATGACATAAATCACAGCAAGATCCTTTTGGACCCACCTCCTAGATAAATGGAAATACAAACAAAAATAAACAAATGGGACCTGATGAAACTTCAAAGCTTTGGCACAGCAAAGGAAACCGTAAACAAGACCAAAAGACAACCCTCAGAATGGGAGAAAATATTTGCAAATGAAGCAGCTGACAAAGGATTAACCTCCAAAATTTATAAGCAGCTCATGCAGCTCAATAACAAAAAAAACAAACAACCCAATCCAAAAACGGGCAGAAGACCTAAACAGACATTTCTCCAAAGAAAATATACAGACTGCCAACAAACACATGAAAGAATGCTCAACTTCATTAATCATTAGAGAAATGCAAATCAAAACTACAATGAGATATCATCTCACACCAGTCAGGATGGCCATCATCAAAAAATCTAGAAACTATAAATGCTGGAGAGGGTGTGGAGAGAAGGGAACCCTCTTGCACTGTTGGTGAGAATGTAAGTTGATACAGCCACTGTGGAGAACAGTATGGAGGTTCCTTAAAAAACTACAAATAGAACTACGATATGACCCAGCAATACCACTACTGGGCATATACCCTGAGAAAACCATAATTCAAAAAGAGTCATGTACCAAAATGTTCATTGCAGCTCTATTTACAATAGCCCGGAGATAGAAACAACCTAAGTGTCCATCATCAGATGAATGGATAAAGAAGATGTGGTCCATATATACAATGGAACGTTACTCAGTCATAAAAAGAAACGAAATTGAGCTATTTGTAATGAGGTGGATGGACCTGGAGACTGTCATACAGAGTGAGGTGGGTCAGAAAGAGAAAGACAAGTACCGTATGCTAACACATATATATGGAATTTAAGGGGAAAAATGTCATGAAGAACCTAGGGGTAAGACAGGAATAAAGACACAGACCTACTAGAGAATGGACTTGAGGATATGGGAAGGGGGAAGGGTAAGCTGGGACAAAGTGAGAGAGTGGCATAGACATATATCCACTACCAAACGTGAAATAGATAGCTAGTGGGAAGCAGCCATATAGCACAGGGAGATCAGCTCGGTGCTTTGTGACCGTCTGGAGGGGTGGGATAGGGAGGGTGGGAGGGAGGGAGATGCAAGAGGGAAGAGGAATGGGAACATATGTATATGTATAACTGATTCACTCTGTTATAATGCAGAAACTAACACACCATTGTAAAGCAAGTATACGTCAATAAAGTTGTAAAAAAAGAAAAGTATAATACACTCCATAATTGACTGTTTCACCAGGCTGTACTCAGTGCTCGAGAATTCATTCACCCTTCACAACCGAAGTTTTATACCATTTGAACAGCATCCCCCGTATCCCCCACTTCAACTCCTGACAATCAAGATTCTTGTCTATACATTACACCAAGTGGACTTAACAGACATATATAGAACATTTCATTCAACAACCTGTCCTCGTGGAACATATTCCAGGATAGGTCATATCATAAAACACAAATACGTCTTAGTAAACGTAAGAAGATCAAAATCATATCAATTGTCTGGACACAATGATATAGAACTAGAAATCAACAAGAGTCTATCTGGAAAATCTACAAGAATGTGGAAACTAAACAGTACACTTCCTAAAAATCAATGGGTCCAAAAAGAAATCAAAAGTGAATTAAAAGGACTTGTGGTGGCGCAGTCCTTAAGAATCCGCCTGCCATGTAGCGGACACAGGTTCGAGCCCTGGTCCGGGAAGATCCCACATGCCACGGAGCAGCTAAGCCCATGCGCCACAACTACTGAAGCCCGCACACCTAGAACCCGTGCTCCACGAGAGAAGCCACCGCAACGAGAAGCCTGCGCACCGCAATGAACAGTAGTGCCTGTGCACCGCAGCGAAGAATAGCCCCTGCTCGCCACAACTAGAGAAAGCCCACACGCAGCAACAAAGACCAAACACTGCCAAAATTAAATAAATAAAATGAATAAAATTTTTAAACAGCGAATTAAAAAAAAAAACCGGCACAACAAATGAAAATGCAGACACGACCTACCGAAACCTATGGGATGCTGCAAAAGCAGTTCAGAGAGGAAAGTTTACAGCCATAAGTGCATATGACAAGAAATCAGAAAGTGCCTAAATAATCTAACTCTACACGTCAAGGAACTAGAAACAGAAGAAATGTATCCCAAAGTTAGCAGAGGGAAGGATACAATAAAGACTAGAGTGGAAATAAATAAAATAGATAAAAGAAAATCAATAGAAAGGATCAACGAAATAAAAGCTGGATTTTCAAAACCATAAAATTCACAAACTTTCAGCTAGATTAGGACAAAAGAGAGAAGACAAAATCAGAAATGAAAGAGGAGACATTACCACCGATATGACAGAAATACAGGATAATAATAGACTACTATGAACCAATATATGCCAAAAAATTAGATATCCTAGAAGAAACTGGTAAGTCCTAGAAACACACTACTTACCAAGACTGAATCAGGAAGAAATAGTAAATCTAAACAGACCGATAACAAGGGATTGAATCAGTAATAAAAAAAAACTCCCAACACAGAAATCTGAAGGACCAGATGACATTACTGTACCAAGCCTATGAAGAAAAATTAGCACCAGTAATAACTCTTCCACAAAATTGAAGAGAAACGAATACTTCTAAACTTGTTTTATGAGGCCAGCGTTTCCAAAACACCAAAGTCCAATAAAGACTCTGTAAGAAAAGAAAACTACAGGTCAATAAAACTGATTAACATAGGTGCAAAGATTCTGAACAAAATATTAGCAAATCAACTTCAACAATATATTAAAAGGATCATACACTATGACCAAGTGGGATTTATCGCTGGGATGTAAGAATGTTTCAACATAACAAATGAATATGCAAGATACGTCACATTAAAAGAGTAAAAATAAAAAACACATAGTCGTTTCAGTACATGCAGAAAAAGCAATGGGCAAAATGCTATCCTTTTATGATTAAAAACTCTGAACAGATTGAGTATAGGGGGGAATGTACCTCAACATAATTAAGGCCATATGTAACAAGCCCACAGCTAACATCATACTCATTGGTAAAAAGGTAAATGCTATTTTTCTAAGGTCAAGAACAAGACAGTGATGCCCACTTATTCAATCACTCTTATTCAATATAGTACTGGCAGTGTCAGCTGGAGCAATCAGGCTAGACAAAGAAAGGTGTCCAAATAGGAAAGGGAGAACTAAAATTATCATTATTTGAAGATGGTACGATTTTGTATATAAAAAATCCCAAGGAATTCACCAAAAAGTTGTAACTGATCAACAAAGTATGTAAAATTGCAGTATATAAAATCAACATACATCATCGGTTGTATTTCTATATACAGATAGTAAAACATCTGAAAAAATAAAGAAAACAATCTAATTGACAATAGAATCCAAAATAATAAAATATTTAGAAATAAATTTGACAAAGTTGTTGAAAAGTCTCTACATGGGACACTGTAAGACATTAATAAAATACATTGAAGTCACTAAAAAATGGAAAGGTATCCTATGTTCAAAGATTGGAGGGATTTCTAAGATCAAAAGTCCTTAACACCATCTGTAGATCCTAACAATCTCTCTCAAACATCCAATGACATTCTCCACAGAAATAAAAAATCAATTCTAAACTTTCTACGGAACCAGAGAAAATCTGAATAGCCTATACAGTCTTGAGAAAGAAGACCAAAACCTGAGGCATCACAGTTCCTAATTTCAAACTATACTGCAATCTATATTAATTAAAACAGTACAGGGCTGGCATCAAAATAGACACCCAGATCAGTGCAATGGAACAGAGAGCCCAGAATTAAACCCCTACATATGAGGTTAACTAATTTTTGACAAGGTAGGCAAGAACAACCATAGAGAAATAATAGTGTCTTCAATAAATGGTGTTAGAAAACCTGCATAAGCACAAGCAAAACAGAAATTTGAACCCCTATATTACGTCAGTCACAAGAATTAACTCAAGATGGATCAAAGACTTGAATCTAAGAACTGATACCATAAAAGTCTTAAAAGAAAGAATAAAAAACTCTTCCACACTGGTATTGATGATTATTCTTTTAATATGATGACAAAAGCACAAACAACAAAAGCAGAAATCCACAACCAAGAAGAAATCAAACTTAAAACTTCGAGGGGGCTTTCCTGGTGGCACAGTGGTTGAGAGTCCGTCTGCCGATGCAGGGGACACGGGTTCGTACCCCGGTCCAGAAAGATCTCACATGCCGCGGAGCGGCTGGGCCCGTGAGCCACTGCCACTGAGCCTGCGCGTCCAGAGCCTGTGCCCTGCAACGGGAGAGGCCACAACAGTGACAGGCCCGCGTACCGCAAAAAAACAAAACAAAACAAAACAAAACAAAAAGCTTGTAGGGCCTTCCCTGGTGGTCCAGTGGTAAAGAATCTGCCTTACAATGCAGGTCATGCGGGGTTGCCCCTGGTCAGGGAACGAAGGTCCCACATGCCACGGGGAAACTAATCCCATGCGTCACAACTAGTGAGCTCACCTGCCTCAAGTAGAGAGCCTGTGTGCCACAAACTACAGAGCCCACGCACCATGGATCCTGCGCACCACAACTACAGAGAGAGAAAAAAATGAAAAACCCGCATGCCACAGCTAGAGAGAAGCCTGCGCACCATAACGAAGGGCCCGCATGCTGCAACTAAGACCCAACGTAGCCAAAAAAAGTAACAAATAAATAAAATAAAATACATGAATAAATAATAAATAAAGCTTTAAAAAAGCTACTGTACAACAATGTAGACAATCAACAAAATGAAAAGTAAACCTACCAAATGGGAAAAAAATGCAAACCATAGGTTGCATAAGGGGCCTGTAATCAAAATACAGTTTTAAAATAACTCATAAAATGCCACAAGAAATCAAACAATCCCTTGTATGAATGGGCAAAGGAAACATTATTTTTCCAAAAAGACATATAGATGGCCAATAAGCATACAAAAATGTACTCAACATGACTAATCATCAGTACAATGCACATAAAAACCACAATGAGATATTATCTCACACCTGTTAGCATGGCCATCATCAGAAAGATGAGAAAATAAGCGTGGGTGATGATGTTGACAAAAGAGAACACATGTGAACTGTTAGTGGGGTTACAATTTCACAGCAACTGTGGAATACAATATGATGGTTGCTCAGAAAAGTTAAAAACAGATCTGTTACATGATCCAGCAATTCCATTTCTGGGTATTTATCCAAAAGAAATAAAAGCACTTACTTGAAAAGAAATATGCGCCCCCATATTTCCTGCAGCATTATCCACAATAGCCAATATATGGAATCAACCTAAGTTCCTATCAAAAGATGAATGGATAAGAAAGATATGATATCTATATCTATCTACTTATCTATATTTACATACACACAGTGGATATAATTTAGCCATTAGAAAGAAGGAAACGCTACCATTTTTCACATTGATGTACCTTGGGTAAATTACGCTGATATAAGTCAAAAAGAGAAAGACAAATACTATGTGATATCCTTTATATATGGAAATAAAAAGAAGCCACACTTATAAAAATAAAGAGTAGAATGTTGGCCATGAGGGGCTGGGGTGTGGGGAACAGGAGAGATGTTGTTTAAGGATACAAACTTTTAGCTAATAATTCCTCAAGATCTGATGCACACGATAGTCAATACAGACCATGGTATTGTATTATAATCATCATACTTGCTCGGAGACTAGATCTTAATTTTTCTAACCATAATAAAGAAATAATAATTATGTGACATGACAGGGGTGATAGCTACTGCTACAATGGCAAAGAATAACACCTAAATGTAGCAAAGCACCATAAAATCCAAGTAATATTTTATGTTAAATATAAGAAGAAAGGAATGCAATAAGCATCAATCAATATACAAACAGATCAAGCAGAGTAGATTTTCTGTAAGTTAGAAGACAGTAAGTTGAATATATCCTCTCAGAGGAGAGCAAAGAAAAAAAGAGTGAAGAAGGATTTTGTGATCTATAGGACACCATCAAAAGAAACCTTCTGTGAATTATGGAGTCTTAAAAGGAAAAGATATAGAGAGAAGGCTTATTTAAAGAAATAGTTGCTGAGAACTTTCATAATCAGGGGAGAGATTTGGATATCCAAGTTCACGAAGCTCATAGGACACCAAACTAAAAACAACAAAAACAAAGGAAAAAAAAAAGAAAAACATTCCCCAAAACACATTATAGTAAAACTGTCAACAATCAAAAACAAAGAATCTGAAAAGCAGCAAGAGGAGAGAAGCTTATAACTTACAGGTGAAACCTCATAAGGTTATCAGTTGATTTCTCAGGAGAAACCTCACAGGCCAGGAGACAGTGGGATAATCCATTCAAATTACTCAATGAAAAAAAAAAAAACTGTCACCAAAGAATATCCTCTCTGTCATAATTGTCCTTCTTAAATGAAGAGATTAAAAACTCTCCCCAAAAGCTGAGAGAGTTCATAATCACTATATCTGTGTTAAAACAATTCTAAAAGAGTTCCTCAAGCTACAATAAAAGTAAACTAAATAGTACCATGAAAACATACGAGAATACACAAGACTTGTAAACATAAGTATATAGTTAAGGTAAGAATACTTTCAATAATGTGATATGGTGGTGTGTTACCCGGTTAACTTTAGTATAAAGGTTAAAGTATGTGATTATTAAAATAACTGCAGCTATAATAATTTGAATATATAAACAATATACAAAGAGGTAAGATGTAACACCATATACAAAAATTCATGGAGGGGAGTAAAAGTGTAGTTTTGTGTTTGTGGCATGGAATTATATTATTATCAACATAAAATACTCTGTTAAATCTGTAAGATGTTTTCTGTACACCTCATGGAACCACAGAGCAAAAGTCTTATAGTAGATTCAGAAAACATAAAGAGAAGGGAACCATAACATACCACTACAGAATATCACTAATTCACAAAGAAAGGCAGCAACAGTGGAAGGAACAAGAAACAATAAAATATCCAGAAAACAATAAGATGGCATTGTTAAGTCCTTAACTGTCAGTAATTACTGTAAACATAAATGTATTAAATTCTTTCGTCAAAAGTCATAGAGTGGCTAGACAGATAAAAATACAAGATCGAACTATATGCTGGCTATCAGAGACTCACTTCAGAGTTAAAAACACAAATAAGCTCAAATTGAAGCTCTGGTACAAGATATTCCATACAAGTGGAAACCAAAAGAAAGCAGTGGTAGCTAGAGTTATACCAGACAGAATAGACTTTAAGCCTAAAGCTGCAACAAGGAAAAATAAATAAGGTCATTATATAATGATAATGCTTTCAATTTATCAAGACAAAAATCAAAAATAAATATGCACCCAACAGTGAAGGATCTAAATATATTAAGCAAACACTAACAGATTCGAAGAGACAAATAGACAATACTAAAATTAAAAAAGTGAAGGGATCTTTAATACCCAACTTTCAACAATGAATAGGTCATCCAAAAAGAAAATCAATAAGGAAGTACCAAACCTGAGCTGTATATTAGACCAAATGGACCGAACAGACAAAAAGAGAACAGTCCATCCAACAGCAGCAGAATACATATTCTTCTCAAGTGCACATTGAACAGTCTCCAGGACAGACCATATGACGGGTCACTAAACAAGTCGTCGCAAATTTAAGAAGACTGGCATTGTACTAAGTATTTTTTCAACCATAATGGTAAGAAACCAGAAATGAACAGGACAGAATCTGGAAAATTTACAAATATGTGGAAATTAAACAACATGATCCTAAATAATCAACTGGCCAAAGAAAAAAAGTAAAAAGACCAGGGGCTTCCATGATGATGCAGTAGTTAAGAATCTACCTGCCAATGCAAGGGACACGGGTTTGAGCCCTGGCCCGGGAAGATCCCACATGCTGCGGAGCAACTAACCCCATGCGCCAAACTATTGAGCCTGTGCTCAAGAGCCCACAAGCCACAACTACTGAGCCCACACGCCACAACTACTGAAGCCCGTGAGCCTAGAGCCCATGCTCTGCAACAAGAGATGCCACCACAATGAGAAGCCCGCACACTGCAACAAAGAGTACCCCCCATTCACCGCAACTAGAGAAAACCCGCACACAGCGAAGACGACCCAACATAGCCAAAAATAAAAACAATAAATACATTTATTTTAAAAATAAATTAAAAGACTGAATCATGAAACCATCTGAACACACCAAATTACTATTAAGGAGACTGCATCAGTGCTTAAAAACCTCCCAATAAAAAAATACCAAGACTAGATGGATTCACAGGTGAATTCTAACAAGTGTTTAAAGAAGAATTAATACGAACCATTTTTAATTGGGTAAATCATATAAATCTACTTGTGGGTGATACACTTTGTATATTATAAATACACTAAGGGAGACATAACCACAATGATATAAAATTAGTTAGAGCTATTGGTTCTTAATCTCTGATTTCTTTGAAAAATTATTTATCATTTGAGTTGAGCTTTATTTCATAAATTAAACACAGTTGAGCATACATTAATAATGAGATTCTTGTAAACATTTTTGAAAATACAAAGAAGTGATAAAGAAGAGTATGTCTGTTACCTGAGTATGGAGTACAACGGAAACTTCCAAGAACAAGGCTCGGTCAATTACAACCTCCAGTTGAAAGGCCAATATCTTTAATAAACAAAGGTGACAATGTTCATTTTCCAAAGAAAACTACAAGCAAAAAAAACAACAAAAAAAACAAACTAAAAAGAAATGGAATTTTCCAGATTTACCTTGATGGTTTATGCACAGTTTCTCAGAGAATCACACCAGACATTTACTAAAGATAAAATATATGAACTTCATAGTGGAGGAATCTTGCAGAAAGCACCTGAACCAGTGAACATCAGGGGTAATGGGACAAATGATTATCAGGTGACTGAAGCTCACAAGAAACATTATCACTACTGTGGTATTCTGGGTGAAAATACATAAGAAAATCATAATCTGAAACTGTCATGAAAAAAATGTCACTTTCAGTCCACATATACCTCCCATGTTCCCCGACTGTTACACTGTTTGTAAGTAGTCTTTCTTATCAATATACAGAGCAAATCTCTCCTAACTACTTTTTCTCCCAGAACCTTGGGTCATCTGGGCCACTAATGTCATCACACTTAAAAGAGCATTTTCTTAATCCTGCTGTGATAAGCTGATGTTTCTGTTGTATTCAGATGTACATTAATCATTCCACTTTCCCTTCTTCACTAATATCCAGCATCTGAAATTATGCCATAGGGCATTTTAGATATTACTGCCTTCCCATGTTGATCTTTCACAAAGAGAATCATTTCAATAGTTGAATGTCATTTATTCATAGTGAGAATTCTCCATGCTCTGTAGGGAGCCTGGATGCAGACAATGGAGAAAAGGCTCTGGATCACAGGGGAGAGGTATTCTAAAGACTGGACTTTGATTATCATAAGAAGGAAAAAAATAAGTAGTTGAAAACAACTTTGCAAGGCAGCAACATCAGAAGTAGAATATTAAAAGTTTGTAGGTTCGTAATCCATGAAATTTCCGGAGGAAAAGCAGACACAGCCTCTGACCCAGGACAGGACAGTCACCTGAGAAGCTGCCATTCCCTCCTCAACTTCTTCCTGCTCTGGTCGTTTTCTCATGGACATTATGTTGAGGAA
This sequence comes from Lipotes vexillifer, assembly GCF_000442215.2. Taxonomy (NCBI): domain Eukaryota; kingdom Metazoa; phylum Chordata; class Mammalia; order Artiodactyla; family Lipotidae; genus Lipotes; species Lipotes vexillifer. The sequence goes on from NW_006771758.1 coordinate 56,750, forward strand.
CCACATCAGCATGTTGAGAATATGCCTTCAGCACCATCAGCACAGCTCCTTCACCTGTTCCCACCACAGCCACAGACAAAAGGACCTTGAAACGCTGAAATGCCAACCTCTTGAAAAAGAGAGATTCAGGAACGATGAGCCCCTGAATGGAGACCAAACTGTGAGCTTTTTCTTTCCTGTCTACACATACTCTCCCCTCAAGCAGATGCTCAAACACTCTGCTACAGCACAGAGTAAGTGGACTATAATGCTCTGCCCCTTCCAGTCCCATGTAGAGGAGACACCAATGCCTCCCCAAAGCAAGAAGGACAAAAGACTGGAAGCAACTCTCACCCACTACCCAGCAGCCCTCAGGCTTAAACCTGGCCTCACATTAGAATCACCTAGAGTTAAAACAACACAGATGCTCCCACCCAGATCAATAGACAGACTCTGTGGGGAGGGCACAGATGATGTTATTTCTAAATACTCATCAGGTAGTACTAATGGAAAACTGCACGGGAACCACGTAGCAAACATTTCTTCTGCAGCTTCAAAGTGCACACAAATTTGGGGGGAATCAGGGTCCCACTCTAAGTTATGATCCTCCTGTGGGGCTGATGAAATGGCATCCTTAACAAGTTTTTTTGTTGGAGCAGATGTTACTCCCTCAGACCCGTATTCAACAGCACTGAGCTAGAGATATCAGGCATAGCACACCTGAGACTACTGCGTAGCATAAAGGTTTGGGTTAAGAACTTCCAGAAGTGCAGGTTCCCTGGGCCTGATTCCTAGGGGATGAGCTCCTCCAGGAATGGGTGTGGCCTTGCCGTTGCCTAGGGTAGATGCTGCTGTGTTGGTGGACATCGCGTGGTGGGTTTAGGGATGACTGAGGGGTCACTCTTAGAAATCTACCCCAAGTTACCCTTAGTCCTCAGGTCTTCTAGCCCCCTCTCCTCTCAGGGCCCACTTAACCCACAACACTTCCCAGGGGCAGAGCATGATCACCAGTCCTCAGGTGAGCTGAGACTCCATACCCTAAAAGATGCAGGGCACAAAGTTGTTTACGTCACAGATTTGTTTGAAAATAAACCAAAGGCAGTGATGGAGGGTGGATTAAAATTTGGGGTTGGGAATGGACAGAAACTTTTGAAAATAATGCCATGAATGCACATCTGACGATTAACAAAAAAAGTCGTGATCTATATTAAGTAATAAAGCACATTATAAATGAATCAACAGATCAGAATAATTTGTTTACTGTGTGTGTTATAAACTGTAGTGTCACAGTTTGTTCTCCCAATCCCCACTTTATACTTTCGCACATCTTTAAAGTGCACTACTTAAATAAAAATTAGGGAAAAGCATATCTACTTTTTCAAATATTCTTTGAGAATACTGAATCATCTAACATTTTTATTTTATTCTTTTCTAAAAATTAAATTTTTATACAATTTAAAAAGTTTAGCCAGGTCATGGAAGCAACCTTAATGCCCATCGACAGACGAATGGATAAAGAAGATGTGGTACATATATATACAATGGAATAGTACTCAGCCATAAAAAGGAATGAAATTGGGTCTTTTGTAGACACATGGATGGATTTAGAGACTGTCATACAGAGTGAAGTAAGTCAGAAAGAGAAAAAACAAATATCGTATATTAACGCATATATGTGGAACCTAGAAAGTGGTATGGATGAACCAGTTTGCAGAGCAGAAATTGAGACACAGAAGTAGAGAACAGACGTATGGACACCAAGGGGGGAAAGTGGCGGGGGTGGTGGTGGTATGAATTGGGAGATTGGGATAGACATGTATACACTGTTGTGTATAAAATGGATGACTAATAAGAAAAAAATAAATAAACATTAAAACAAATAGAATTCGGAGGGGGGAGGGATATTTAGGGAGTTTGGGCTTGACATGTACACACTGCTATGTTTAAAACGGATAATCAACAAGGACATACTGTGTAGCACAGGGAATTCTGCTCAATAAAATAAATAATTTTTTATACAATTTAAAAAGTTTACTTTTCATTTACAGTTATTATAAAATATTGGCTATTTTCCCTGTTTTGTAAAATACATGCCCACCCACGGCCAATATTTGTACCTCCCACTTCCTAACCCTTGTACTGGTCCTTCACACTCCCCAGTGGTAACCACTAGTTTGTTCTATATATCTGTGAGTTTTCTTTTTTGTTCTATTTACGGATTTGTTGTACTTTTTAGATTCCACATATATGTGATATCACACAGTACTTGTCTTTCTCTGTCTGACTTATTTCACTTAGTATAATGCCCTCCAACTCCACCCATGTTACTGAAAATGGAAAACTTTTATGTTTTTTATGGCTGAGTAGGATGGCACTGTGTGTATATGTATCACGTCTTCTTTATCCATTCATCTGTTGATGAACACTTAGCTTGCTTCCATATCTTGGTAGTTGTAAAAACTGCTGCTATGAACATTGAGGTGCATGTATCTTTTTGAATTAGTGTTTTGGGGTTGTTTTTGTTATCCACCCAGGAGTGGAATCACTGGGTCATACGGTAGTTCTATTTTTAGTTCTGGAATCTTTTAATATACGCCAATAAGTATTTCATGCTCCACATACCAATGTAAATATTTAAATTTTAAGTGATTGTTTAAAAAGCCATCTAGGTTCATAGAAAAAGTGAAAACATGACAGAGATTTCCCATATGCTTCCTGCTCCCACACAGGTATAGGCCCCTGATGCTCAACACCCCACAAAAGAGTGGTACATTTGTACCATCAATGGATCTACACTGATACATCATACTTGTTCAAAGACCATAGTTTACCTTATGGTTCTTCCTTAGTGATGTACATTCTGTGGGATTGGACAAATGCATAATGACAAGAATCCATCATTATATCAAAAGTATTATACAGATTATTTTAATTATCCTGAGAATTCTCTAGACTTAAGCTATTCATTGCCCCATCTCTGCCACCCTGGGCAACCCTGACCTTTGAACTGTCTTATACATATATCTTTAACATAATATCATATCTTTGGAATCATATATCTTGTACCAGTTTCATACTGGTTTCTTTCACCTTGTAATATGCATTTAATTATTCCAGGGCTTGCCTGGTGGTGCAGTGGTTTAGAGTCCGCCTGCCGATGCAGGGGACACGGGTTCGTGCCCCAGTCCGGGAAGATCCCACATGCCGTGGAGTGACTGGGCCCGTGAGCCATGGCCGCCGAGCCTGTGCATCGGGAGCCTGTGCTCCACAACGGGAGAGGCCACAACAGTGAGAGGCCCGCGTACC
>NW_006771758.1:60044-64047 GCF_000442215.2 Lipotes vexillifer
AAAAAAAAAAAAAGAATTCCAGCCACTATGGAAAAGAGTTTGGAGATTCCTTAAAAAACTAAGAGCTACCATATGATCCAGTAATTCCACTACTTGGTATAAATCTGAAAGAAACAAAAACACTAATCTGAAAGGATACTTACACCCCTATATTGATGGCAACACTATTTACAGTAGCCAAGACACTGAAAAAATCCAGGTTACCATCAACAGACTATGGACTTCAGAAGATGTGGTAGGGGGCTTCCCTGGTGGCGCAGTGGTTTAGAATCCGCCTGCCGATGCAGGGGACACGGGTTCATGCCCTGGTCTGGGAAGATCCCACATGACGCGGCACGGCTGGGCCCATGAACCACGGCCGTTGAGCCTGCACGTCCGGAGCCTGTGCTCCGCAATGGGAGAGACCACAACAGTGAGGGGCCCGCGTACTGAAAAAAAAAAGAAGAAGAAGATGTGGTAGGGACTTTGCTGCTGGCACAGTGGTTGAGAATCCATCTGCCAATGCAGGGGACACGGGTTCGAGCCCTGGCCTGAGAAGATCCCACATGCTGTGGAGCAACTGGGCCTGTGAGCCACAACCGCTGAGCCTGCGTGCCACGACTGCTGAGGCCCATGTTCCTAGAGACCCTGCTCCACAACATGAGAAGCCACTGCAAGGAGAAGACCACACACACTATGACAAAGAGAGGCCCCTGCTTGCTGCAACTAGGGAAAGCCCGCACGCAGCCACGAAGACACAATGCAGCCAGAAATTAATTAATTATTTTTTAAAAAGATGTGCTTCACGTACCTGTATAATGGAATATTACTCAGCCATAAAAAAGAATAAAATAATGCAACTTGAAGCAACGTGGATGGACCTAGAGAGCATTACACTTAATGAAATAAGACAGAGGAAGACAAATGCTATATGATCACGTATAGGTGGAATCCAAAAAGAAATACATAAATTTATATACAAAAGAGAAACACACTCACAGACATAGAAAAAAACTTATGGTTACCAAAGGGGAAAGGGAGGGGAAGAGGAACAAATTAGGGTAGGGAATTAACATATACAAACTATTATACATAACATAGATAAGCAACAGGGATTTCCTGTATAGCACAGGGAATTTTATTCAATATCTTGTAATAACCTATAATGGAATGGAATCTGCAAAAAAAAAATTCAGTATACTGTGCAACAGAAACTAGCGTTATTTTAAATCATTTATACTTCAAAAGAGAAAAAAAAGAATTTCCCATGTATTTTTATGGCTTGATACTTTACTTTTTTAGTGCTGAATATTATTCCATTCCCAGAATACACTAGAGCATATTTTTCCATTCATCTACTGAAGGACACCTTGGTTTCATCCACGTTTTGGCAATATTGAATAAAGGTGTTAAAAATATCCATATGCAGATTTTGTATGAACAAATGTTTCTAACTTTCAGTATACATCCATGAGAATACTTTCTGCATGGTATAGTAACAGTATGCTCAATGTTGTAGAAAGCGTCAATCTGTCTTCCAAAGTAGCTCTATTATTTTTCATTTCCACCAGCAACGAACAATAGTTCCTATTGCTCCACATCCTCTACAGCTTTTGTTGCTGTCATTGTTCCACATTTTGGCCAGTCTAAGAGTTATGTAGTGGTATAACACTGTATTTTTACTTTTCATTTTAATGATAGCATGCAATCTGGATTATTCTTCCATATACTTACATGCAAAGTGTCTGTGTTCTCTGGTGAGGTGGCTGTAAATTGTGTTGGTCTACTTTTTAACTGAGCTGCTTTTCTTATTATTTTTCTACACAATCTGTATTTTATTTCTTTTCTTGCCTTATTGCATGAGCAAGGGACATCCTTGATTTTTAACTGAATTTAGTGGGAAAGTTTCATGTTTCTTACTACTAACCACAATGTGAGGTGAAAGTTTTGGTAGATTTTTGTTATCAACTTGAGAAAACTCCTATTTATTTCTATTTTACTGAGAGTTTTCATGAAGAGTGTTGGATTTTTTAAAAAAGTCTTCTGCATCTATTGATATGATAATATAGTTTTCTTCTTTAGGTTGTTAATATGATGGTTGTAATTTGATTTTAGAATGTGGAACAGGCCTTGCATACCTGGGATAAATCCTTCTCATTCATGGTATACAAGTCTGTCAAAACATTGTTGGATTCCATTTGTTAATATTTTTTGAGGATTTTTGCATCTATGCTCTGGAGAGATATTGGTCAGTAGTTTTCTTTACTATTCATGTTTTTGTCTCAGTTCCCACGTTGTGTTTCGGGTCAGGCATTCATTTGAGGAAATTCTCAGTCATTTAAAAATATTTTCTGTTTCCTACCTTTATTCTTCTCTTGCTATACCCATTATGTATATGTCATAGCATTTTTAGTTGTTCCACAATTATTGATTATTAGGTTCTGTTGGTTTCTTTCCATCCCATTTTCTCTTTTCTTTTGAGATTTGAAGGTTTCTTTTGATAGGTATTCAAGCTGAGGGATATTTATCCTCAGCCAGCTCTTTGGCTGCTAAAATGAAATACCAGAGACTTGATAGTTTATAAACAACAGAATGTTTTATTGTCATAATGGCTGAGGCGCTGTTTGTAACTAAGGCCCTGATGCTGATCCTAACTAGATGCTGATGCTGTCCCTAACGTAGGCCCTGATGCTGTCAATAACTAAGGTCCTGACACTATCCCTAGCTAATGTCCTGACGCTGGTCCTAACTAAGACCATGACGCTGTCTCTAATTCCCTAAGTCTGTCTTTAACTCATGGCCTAACTTTTTCCCTAATTATGCTATGACACTGGTGCTAATAAAGGCCCTGACACTTTCCCTAAGGCCCTGACATGTCCCTAAATCGATGCTGACACTGTCCCTAATGTAGGCCCTGATACTATCAATAACTAAGGCCCTGACACTGTCCCTAACTAAGGCCCTGACAATGTCCCTAACTAACACCTGTACTGTCTCTTACTAAGGGTCTTAAGTTTTCTCTAACAGAGGCCCTGATGCTGTCCCTAACTAAGGCCCTGAAGCTGCCCCTAACGAATGTCCTGACAATAGCCCTACCTAACACTCTGAGGCTGGTCCTATTAATGTCCAGACAGTGTCCCTAACTGAGGCCCTGATGCTCTTCCTAAGTAAGGACTTGATGCGATGTCTACCTAAGGCACTAACATTATCTGTAACTAATTACCTGACTCTTTCGCTAACACCCTAACTTTGTCCCTAACACCCTGACACTAGTCCTAACTAAGGCGCCCTGATAATGTCCCTAAGTAACAGCCTGAACTGTGTCTAATTAAGTCCCTCAAGTTATCTCTAACTGAGGCCTTGACATCCTCCCTAGCCAAGCCCCTGATGCCATCTCAAGATAATGGCCTGAGCTATAACTTATGAAGACCCAAACCCGGTCCCTAAGACCTTGACAGTCTCCCTAACTTGGGCCCTGATGCTTTCCCTCACAGACTAGTCTGACACTAAATAACACCCTGATCCGGTCCATTAGTAAAACCCTGAATATGTCCCTAAGAAAGTCTCTGAAGTGTCCCTAACTAACGGCCTGAACTGTCTCTTACTAAGGCCCTCAAGTTATTTCTGAGGTTTCGACAACACAGTCCCTAACTAAGGCCCTGTTGCGGGCCTTAACTAACGTCCTGATGCTGAACCTAGTTGAGGCCCTGATGCTCTTCCTAACTAAGGCCTTGATGCTGATTCTATCTGAGGCCTGAAAACTGCCTGTAACTAATGACCTGATTCGTTCCCTAACTAACACCCTAATTTTGTCCCTCATTAATGCCCTGACACTGGTCGACAAAACAACCCTGATGCTGACCCAGTCTAAAGCCTTGACAATGTCCCTAATAGCCTTAGATACCCTCACTGTTGGCCTGACGCTGTCCCTAGCCAAGGCCCTGACCCTCTTCCTAACTAAGGTTATGGTGATGTCTCTACCTAAGGCACTAACACTGTCTGTAATAATGCCCCAACTCTTTCC
>NW_006771758.1:64057-94851 GCF_000442215.2 Lipotes vexillifer
GCTGTCCCCAATAGCCTCATATATCTCTCAATAATGCCCTGATGCTGTCTATAACTAAGGCCCTGAATATGTCTCTAAGTAAGTCTCTGACCCTGTCCCTAAGGCCCTGGTGCACATTCTACCTGAGGCACTGACACCATCTATAGTAATGGCCCGACTCCTTCCCTAACTAACACCCTGATGCTGTCCCTAACTGACGCTCTGAAGATGTCCCTAAGTAACAGCCTGAACTGTGTCTAATTAAGGCCTGCAAATCATCTCTAACTGAAGCCTCGACATTCTCCCTAACGAAGCCCCTGTTGCTGTCTCAAGCTAATGGTCTGAACTATAACTTACATAGTCCCTAACCCTGTCTCTAAGACCCTGATGGTCTCCCTAACTTAGGTCCTGATGCTGTCCCTCAGAGCCTAAGTGGTCACTAAATAATGTCCTGATCCTGTCCATTACTAAGGTCCTAAATATGTCCCTAAAAAAGTCTGTGAGGTGTCTCTAACTAACAGCCTGAACTTTCTCGTACTAAGGCCCTCAAGTTTTCTCTGAGGTCCTGACACTGTCCCTAACGAAGGTCCTGATGCTCTTCCTAACTAAGGCCTTGACGCTGTCTCTACCTGACACCCTGACACTGTCTACAATAATGGCCTGCCTCTTTTCCTAACTAATACCCTGACAATGTCCCTTATAGCAGACATCGCCAATAACACCCTGACACTGGCCCTACCTACAGCTCTGATTCTGGCATTATTTAAGTCCATGAGAATATACCTAAGGAACAGCCTGAACTATTTCTAACTATGTCCCTGACAGTGACCCTAATAGGCTGAGATATCCGACACTATCGCCCTGATCATGTTCATGACTAAGGTCCTGAATATGTCCCTAAGAAAGTCTCTTACGATGTGCCTAACTAACGGCCTGAATCCTCTCTTACTAAGGCCCTAAGTTATCTCTGAGGCCCTGACACTGTCCCTAACTATGGCCCTGAAGCTGTCCCTCATAGCATTTACTGTCACTAAATAACACCCCGATCCTGACCATTACTAAGGCCCTGAATATGTCCCTAAGAAAGTCTCTGATGTGTCTCTAACTAATGGCCTGAACTGTCTTATACTAAGCCCCTCAAGTTTTCTCTGGGGTCCTGACACTAGCCCTAACTAAGGCCTGGTGGCTAGCCCTAACTAACATCCTCATGCTGTCCCTTACATCGGTGAAGCTCCGATGCTCTTCTTAACTAAGGCCTTGATGAAGGCTCTACCTGAGGCCCTGCCACTGTCTGTAACTAATGACCTGACTCTTTACTTAACTAACACCCTAATTATATCCCTCACTAATGCCCTGACAATGGTCTTAACTTTGGCCCTGATGCTGCTGGCCCTAACTAATGACATGACGCTGGCCCTTACTAAGGCCTTGCCCTGGGGTTGTCCCAGGCTGATGGGCAGTTTTCTCTTGACCGCATCTCTAGCCAGCTGCCTGCCATTGGCCACTCGAAATAAGATTCTGCGATGCAGTGGTCCCACGTGGGATATAGCTGAGTAGGCTGACCTGCGGGAGGAGGGTCAGGGCCACTCCGCCCTCCAGGGGACTGCGGCTCAGGGTAGCAATCGCTCAGCCAGTGTCTGGACACAGGGTTCAGTGTCCTTGTTTGTTGTAAAACCCTTGGAGTTACCTCTAACATGTTTTAGATGGATCTCCCCCTCGGCGTATTTATAATATAAATTATTTGCCACCTTAAAATTCTAATGAAAACACTCATTCTCATCACCCTCTTGGGCATCAGCACAAGGCAGAAATCATCTGCATTCTTTATTTATCCCTCTGATTTTTCCATAACCTTTCTTTCGAGGAGAAATCTCTGCATTATGAGGGAACTGTGAGTGGCGACCATCAGGTAAACCAGATTCTGAAAAGCAAGAGGAAAAGAGACAGGGCAGGAGATGAGAATTCGTGATGGGGAGAAGCAAGGGCGTCCAAGTTTAATCTCAGGCTGAGAGTCTGGGTTAATCTCCAACGGAGCTAAGGACCACCAGGAGCTGGCCCCACTGGCCTTGTCACCTGGTGTGGGGATTGGGGACAGCCAAACCACCATGCCCACTTTCAGAGAGATAAAGAAGGTGAGAGGGCACCCCTGGGAGCCAGATTGAAAATGTTCATCTTGTGAAATAATAAGATGCCCTTTTCAGAAAAGTGAAGACTCTTCTCTTGGTTCTCAAAGATTGGCAAATACTCTGTGTTCTTCTGGAGGCATGCTGAAGCCTTCAGCCTTTGAGGGCTGTAATGGGAGGGAATGTGAGCTCAAAACAATCCATCACTCACTCCTTTAGGGTGCTGATGAAGACCAGTGCCCGGCCCTTGGGTGCTGTGGGGTCTGAAATCTCCTGATCACCTAGGATGGGAGGGGCCACACAGACACTCCACTGGACCACCAGGGGCTTGGCTGATGGGCTACAGTCCTTTATCAGACACATGGTTTGCAAACATCTTGTGCCATTTTGGATGGTTGGATTATCTTATTCCTTGCTCCTTTTATACACAATAGTTTTTCATTTTGAGGAAGCCCAATTCATCTATTTTATCTTTTGTTGCTTGTGCTTTTGGTAGCAGATCTAAGAAATCATAGCCAAATCCAAGGTCATGAAGATTTACTCTCATGTTTTAAGAGTTTTATAATTTTGGTTCTTACATCTAGGCCTTTGATCCATTTTGTGTTGATTTTGTATATGGGATGGGGGGGAGGTAAGGGTCCAACTTTATTCTTCTGCGTGTGGGTGATACAGCTGTCCCAGCACCTGTGCTAATTGTTTGGGAGAAAATATTAGCAGATGATGTGACCAACAAGGGCCTAATTTCTAAAATATAGAAACAGCTCATACAACTCAAAAAACATCAAAAAGTAGGCAGAAGGTCTAAATAGACATTTCTCCAAAGAAGACATACAGATGGCCAATAGACACATGAAAAGATGCTCCACGTCGCTAATTATCAGAACAATGCAATCAAAACTATAGTGAGGTATCACCTCATAGTGGTCAAAATGGCCATCAATAAAAAGTCTACAAATAAATGCTGGAGGGGGTGTGGAGAAAAGGAAACCCTCCTATGCTGTTGGCCAGAATGTAAATTGCTGCAGCCACTATGAAAAACAGTATGGAGGTTCCTCAAAAAACTAAACATAGAGTTGCCGGGGCTTCGCTGGTGGCGCAGCGGTTAAGGATCCACCTGCCAATGCAAGGGACACGGGTTGGAGCCCTGGCTCGGGAAGTTCCCACATGCTGTGAAGTAACTAAGCCCATTCGCCACAACTACTGAGCCTGCGCTCTAGAGCCCACAAGCCACAACTACTGAGCCCATGTGCCACAACTACTGAAGCCCACGTGCCTAGAGCCCATGCTCCCATCAAGAGAAGCCACCACAATGAGAAGCCCGCACACTGCAACAGAGAGTAGCTCCTGCTCGCCGTAACCAGAGAAAGCCTGTGCACAGCAACGAAGACCCAATGCAGCCAAAAATAAAAATAAAATAAATAAATTTATAAAAATATAAATAAAATAAAAATAGAATTGCCATATGAACCAGCAATCCCACTCCTGGGCACATATCCGTACAAAACTATAATTCGAAAAGACACATGCACCACTATGTTCATAGCACCACTATTTACAATAGCCAAGACTTGAAAGCAACCTGAATGTCCATCAACAGGTGAATGGATAAAGAAGATGTGATAAATATATACAATGGGATATTACTCAGCCATAAAACAGAGTGAAATAATGCCATTTGCATCTACGTGGATGGACCTAGCGATTATCATACTAAGCGAAGTCAGACAGAGAACGACAAATACCATATGATATCACTTATATGTGAAATCTAAAATGAGACACAAATGAATCTACAAAACAGAAACAGACTAACAGATATAGAAAGGAGACTTGTGGTTGCCAAGGGAAAGACGGGGGGAGGGAAGGATTGGGAGTTTGGGATTAGCAGATGCAAACTATTATATATAGGATGGATAAACAACAAGGTCTTACTGTACAGCACTATATTCAATACCATGTAGTAAACCATATGAATATATGTAATAAACAGTATGTGTGTGTGTGTGTGTGTGTGTGTGTGTGTGTGTATGAATCACTTTGTTGTACAGCAGAAATTAACACAACATTGTAAGTCAACTATACTTCAATGAAGTAAATTTTTAAAAAATTAGGTGGAGATTATACCATCAATTAGTTTGAAGGCACTTTTATAAAGTAGGCCTTGTTTTTCTTGTCCTTTCATCCTGGGACAAATGTATAACAGATAGAAACTAACCAGGATTAACTCCAGGCTGAACTCATATCACACAGAAATTTAATTGTTGAACAAACCATTAATACCAATTATACCATGGGATGTCCTGATCCAATATCGTCTGTAAAACTTGTATCAAGCCTGCAGAATCCACTGAATTTGGAAATTCAAACAGAAATGAAGCCAACTATCCCATGACTTCTCCGAAACTAGTTCTAGGACAATCAATTGGAAACCATATGCAATCAAATGAATGCAGACAGAAACAACCATACCCTTCCTTTTTTTTCTTTGAGATGAAGATGGTATTTAAGGTGATGTCTTAGGCCATTTCTGGGTGTTACTCAATTTCCTGGGTATCTCCCATGCACACAGGAGCTACACATGTTAGTTAACTTGTTTGTGCAACTATGCGAAGGCAGTCAATACCACAAAAGTGTATACGCAAAATGAATTAAATGGTAAATGTCATGTTTTGTATTTTTAATGACAATGGGAAAAAAAAGTGTAGTGCTGATAGTTCTTAAGATATAAATATACATTAAAAACATCCTTAGTGAAACAAGCCATTACAGGAAAGGCCACCCAGATCCCATACTCATGTTGCCTGCTTTAAATCCATCAAGGTTGTCCAAATGAGGGAAAAACTCAGTAACGGTTCCAGAAAAAGAAAACTGTATCGGGATGGAAAAAGACATTTTTATACAGTTGGGACAACAGGCAAAAGTTGATGTGGGCCTGTGTGCTAAATTATAATGTAGACATCATGATTTCCTCATTTAGGGGTTATGTGTTGATTCCTCAGGAGAGTATCACTGTTTTGGGTAAAACACACTGAGCATTTTGTGTGAAGTGGCAAATGTGAGTACTTTTGCCATCGCTGAAACTTTTCTGTACATTTTAAATTACTGGAAAGTAAATTATTTTTCAAAACAACCATGTCAGTACCACGCCAGAAAATCAGATAAGACAGCCATCAAACTTTGTTATAGAGGCCAAGACTTACCCAGACAAAGTTCAACCACGGTTGTGATTATTTCCTTTGTAGGAGTCCACATGGTATTAAGAGGCACAGTGGGAGGGACTTCCCTGGTGACACAGTGGTTAAGAATCCATCTGCCAATGCAGGGAACACGAGTTCAACTCCTGATCCGGGAAGATCCCACATGCTGTGGAGCACTAAGCTCCTGTGCCACAACTACTGAGCCTGCGCTCTAGAACCCATGCACCACAACTACTGATTCCTCGTGCCTAGAGCCTGTGCTCCACAACAAGAGAAGCCACTGCAATGAGAAGCCCGTGTAGCGCAACGAAGAGTAGCCCCCGCTCACCACAACTAGGGAAAGCCCATGCACACCAACAAAGACCCAACACAGCCAAAAATAAATGAAATAAATAAGTTTTTTTTAAAAAAGTCACCATGAGAGGAGTATATTAGTAACTACCATGTATTGGGTCCTGCAGATTACCGGGGATGCAGTAGAAACAGTGAGATTCTAACATTACAATTTTTCCCATTACTTCAAAAAAACGTTAAAAAGTAAATTCAGTAAAGTTGCAAAATATGGAATCAATATGCACAAATCAGTTTTGTTTCTATACACTTAAAACGAATCATCAGAAAAAAAAATTAAGAAAAGAATCTCATTTACAGCTCCATCATAAGAACAAACAATTTAGGAATAAATTTAACCAAGGACATGAAAGACCTATACTCAGAAAACTATGAAGCATTGATAAAGAAATTGAAGACACAATAGAAAACAATATTCCACGCTCATGCATCAGAAAAATGACTATTAATAAAATGTTTATTCTACCCAAAGCCATCCACAAACAGTGCCAGGAAAACTAGACACCAGGCTCCAAAGAACGACACTGGTCACTATCTACACTGCACATAAAACTAACTAAAACCGCACAGTATTCCACATTAAACCCTTTCTCTCCTAAGTCTCTGAAGATGCACCCTACCCACACAGCAGTCAGCTGCACTGGAAGATTCTCCACACTTTCTCATTTTTTCCTCTCATGGCATCTTCTCACCAGTGGGTCCTAAGAAAAGCCAGCTCCAGTCAGTGTAGACACTGGCCCGTGATCCAGAAACCTAAGCCCTGACAGGAGACAAACTCCTGTCTGCTTGTCACAGAGCAAAGTCTGTGTGCCGGATGCACCTGTGGCCCCAAGGTCAGACAGGTGGGTTCGTTGCCCCCTGTGGGATGTCAGAGAAGTGCCAGGAGCACCACACTCACAAACTCAGAGGTCTCACCCAGAATGCTGTTTTGCTGTATATACTAAGTTTGGAAATCCAAACTGAAATGGAGCCAAGTATCTCACTGTATCTTCTCAAAACATGGTTAAGGAACAATTAATTAGAAACCATATGTAATGAAATGAACGTAGATATAAACTTTACAACGTAAACCAAAATTCACTCAAAAGTGCCCATAGACAAGTTTAAATTACCAAACTATAAAAATTCTACAAGAAAAAAGAAAATCTAGGACTTCCCTGGTGGTGCACTGGTTAAGAATCTGCCTGCCGATGCAGGGGACATAGGTTCGAGCCCTGGTTCGGGAAGATCCCACATGCCACAGAGCAACTAAACCTGTGCTCCACAACTACAGAGCCTGCACCCTTGAGCCCACGCACCACAACTACTGAGCCCACATGCCACAACTACTGAAGCCCGCACACCTAGAACCCATGCTCCACAACTAGAGAAGCCACCGCAATGAGAAGCCTGCGCACGGCAATGACGAGTAGACCCCGCTCGCCACAACTAGGGAAAACTCGCATGCAGCAACGAAGACCCAACGCAGCCATAAATAAATAAATAAATTTATTAACAAAGAAAAAGAAAATCTACATGACCTTGGGTCTGGTGATGCGTTTTAAACACACAACACCAAAAGTCTATCAACAAAAGATAAATAATTGATAATGTGGACTTCATAACATTAAAAATTTCGACTCTATGAAAGAACTTATTCAGAAAACCAAGACAAACCACAAACTGGAAGAAAGTATTTCCAAAACACATATCTAATAAAGGGTGTGTACTCAAATTATACCAAACAATGCCATTAAAATCTGACAAAGAATGAAACACACACCTGTCCAAAGAAGATAAACAGATACTAAATAAGCATACAATAATATACTGAAGATGCTGGTAGAATGCATGTACAACCAACTTTGGAAGATGGTTTGGCAGTTTTTTCCAAATCTAAAGAGTCTCACCTTAGGATCCAGGAAGAGTACCTCTTGTATTTAGACAACCGCTTTGAAACCCTGTGTTCAAACAAAAACTAGCATCAGGTAATGCACAGCAGCTCTATTCATAATGGCTAAAAGCGTAAAGATATCAGGATGTCCTTCTGTAGATGAATTCGTAAGCAAATTAGGGCACGTACATGTCAAGGGGAGCAGAATACACCACCCCAAAATATGCCCATTTGACAAAAGGATTATTTTGGACTGATTAATTTAAAAAACAGCAGACCCAGGAGAATCTTTGAAAACCAAGTAGAAAATGCACTTTTATGAGGTAAGTTTACATTTATTAAGGATATCTCCATTCATAAGGGTATGTCCCTCTCTGGACCAGGAATTGAATGATGACTAAACAGCCAGAAAAACTTGTTGGGACTTCCCTGGTGGTCCAGTGCTTAAGACTCCACACTCCCAATGCAGGGGCATGGGTTCGATCTCTTGTCAGGGAACTAGATCCCACATGCTGCAACTAACACCTGGCACAGCCAAACAAAAAATATTTAAAAAAAAAAAAGCTTGTCAATGAAATAGGTCTGGATGTAAATCTGCGTAACAACCATACGCGTGTTTACTGTGCTTTGCTTAATAACCTCCCTTAAATGGCTTCCTCCATTCCCTAACATCTTTCTTCTGTTCTTAGCTGAAGGTAGCCTTTAAGGTAATGGCTTGAGCCAGACTAAGTTTTCCTGGGTATCTTTCAAGTATACAGGAGGTATGCATGGTATATATGAAACTTCTGATGGTTTTTCTCTAGTTCATCTCCCTTTCATTACAACAGGAATCTCAATAAAGAACATAGAAGGGTAGAGAGAAAATTATTTTTCCTCTCATATACACGCAATGCAATAGTATTCCGAGATACAAAGGAATGAAACATCAACCCACGCAAAAAAAAAAAAAAAAAAAAAAAAAATTAGAATCATCAACCCGAGCAAAAAAAAAAAAAAGATGAATCTAACACTTATATTGCTAAGTGAAAGAATCCAGTCTGAAGAGCTACGCACTGTATGACCTCATTTATATGACATTCTAGAAAAGGCAAAACAGACATGGTAAACAGTTTATGGAATATGTGGTTGAAAAGGTCCGTATGATACTTTAGTGCTGAATACCTGTCGTTATGCATTTGTCTACACCCACAGATTTTTACAACCCAACAAGTAAATTATAATCTATTCAAATTTAGATACTTAGGGTATGGGAGTGTCAAAGACTGGCATACAGAATGTAACAAACAATCTAACTGATTTAGAAAGGTATGAAAAAAACTCACTGTTGGTGGTGGGACAAAATGCACTGACCTAAGTTAACTCTGGAAATGAGCAGAGTCTGTAGGCCAAAGGCAAAATATGCCGTACACACACAGTGGACTCTGTAAGTTCTTTCCCATTGACAGTGGTAACTAATAGTACTGAAACTACGACGTCAGTAATCAACGGGAACAAGCACTGAATTTAATGACAAATGGTGGAAGCCAGTTTTCTTACCACTGGAGTGGGAAGTCACAGACAAACAAAGGGAGAAGGTTACAATATCCGTGTCATAACAGATCAGGTAGGAGACATCAGTATAAACTATGTTTAGCCTAATAGAGATACACATAGTTCCACATGGAAATCTTTATAATTATGTGTATATGTATAGGCTGGGATACATGCATATATTTCCATGCACTGTCAGCTGAGCATATTTAGCTCCCACATGTAATTTTTTAATACCATTCTCTAATAAAAGGAACGAGGGCTCTTTGAAGAAAGGGATGATGCTAGGACTGAGACAGTAAATATACGAAGCAGGATAATCTTAAAATATCAGAAAGTAAAGAAGTACCAAAAATTTTAAAAACCCACAAAAGAAAAATTATGTAAAATGAAAACAGGAGCAAGTGGAAAAAGCGCTCAACAGCCAAAGCAAGAATGAACTAAGCAGTCTAATAATGTAGTGCTGGATTATACCCCAAAATTCACAATAATTATTCATGTGTCCAAACTGGTAAAAATAGGTTACATAGTTTATGATGAATGATGTTAAATAGAAATCTCCTATGCAGAAAGCTTCTAACAATTCATATAAACACTCAGCTGTCCATCAAGGATGTGAAGCTAACCACTCTGTCCTCAAGTGTGGCTTCTGCATTATGACTTCCTCCTAAATAAGACACACAGGATGAACATGGGAAAAAATTAACTTTACTGTGTGGAAACTTCACAAACACTACCTCAGACTGGTGACCAAAGTTAAGGATATAAGTGAGAAGTTCCCTTAAGAGCCTGTTCTCTTGATACATAGTGAAGAGGAAGCACTTTACCTCTGTGGTCTGCTTTTACAAAGCCAAGTCTAATTACAACAAAAACACTAAGCAAATCCCAGTGCAGGGCAGTTTACACAATACCTGACCAATCCTCCTCCACACTGTCAAGGTCACAGAAACAAGGAGAGTCTGAGCAACGATCAACGCCCAGAAGAGACTAAACAGACATGATGACCCCATGTCCTTTGGGACCCTGGAACAAGGAAAGGTATAAAAAAGGGAACATGAATAGGGACTTCAGTTACTAAGAAAGTATCAATATTTGTTCATTAGTTGTGATGATTCTGTAGAAAATTAGACTGGAAAAATTAAAAGTCAAATAAGAGAAACCTATTGTAACAAACTGGAAATCTAGAGGAAATGGGTGATTTCCTTGTAAAAACACATTACCAAAATGGACGCTAAATTAAGGAAAATACAAAAAGACTAATTAACCTCTGAGGAACCTCTTCGCCTACTGGTTATCCTATCACTGTTCCAGGGTTTCCGTCTCCCAGGACAGGGAAGGAACAGGGACAGAGTTGTTTGGCAGCTCCCCTAGTATATGACCCCAGCCAGTGTCTTCATCTCCCCCAGCCATGCCTACCCAGTGAGGACACCTGAGGGTGCATCAGGGATTACTGATTCGGATGTGTCAACTAGGACTTTTTTTATTCCCAGCAACTGGACACACTTACTGAAGTAAAATAAATTGGTATGTATTGTAAGGGTAGAAATAAATTAATACTTGCAAGTGGCAAGTTTAAGAATGGATTTGGGGCTTCCCTGGTGGCGCAGTGCTTGAGGGTCCGCCTGCCGATGCAGGAGACGCAGGTTCGTGCCCCGTTTCGGGAAGATCCCACATGCCGCGGAGCGGCTGGGCCCGTGAGCCATGGCCACTGAGCCTGCGCGTCCGGAGCCTGTGCTCCGCAAATGGGAGAGGCCACAACAGTGAGAGGCCCGCATAACGCAAGAAAAAAAAAAAAAAGAATGGATTTGGACCTGGCAGGTCCAGTGTCTCACACTCTCTCAGTGTGACCTTGTTTCTCTCCAAATCTTTGTCCTGCTCAGTGTCTGTGGGGGACCCCATTCACAGGCACAGTCTCTCTCACTGCCCTTGGGCCAACAGCAATTCTAGGCTGACAACCACTCACCATCCTTCTTCCAAGAAAAAGTTTCTCCTCTTCTTGGGTTGTAAGAAAAGTCAGGTTTTGAATACCTTTGGCCTGGCTTGGGTTTCATTCTCATCCTTGACCCATCACCAGAAGATGGAAAATGGGACTGGCTAGATGTGGGTTGTAAACCCATCTTTGAGCTGTGTGGAACATGGGCTCATCCTTCTGGAACTATTTGGACTGGAAGCAGGTGAGATGTAATTCCCAAAGGAAAACTGAGGTGCTAGACTTGGGCATGAGAACAGATGCTGGCTGGGAGAAAGCACCAGATTCTATGTCAATGAGAGCTCACTGCACAGCACAGAATCTGACACAAAAGGAAGGAAGGGGTTCACTTAGGGTCAGGGGCTTCAGCTACTCATCCAGTGCTCTTACCGTCCTCCCAAGACTGCAAAGAGTTCTTTCACTTGCTGAAAAGGCAGGATAATTGTTGTTGGTAAACTCAAGTCTCCTGCCTTGGGGCATCGGGTCCTCACATCTCAGAGGCTGGCCCAAAACAGACCATGTGCCCTGAGAAGACACAAACACCTCATTCCTGCCCCTGAGAGGTGGGAGCCCTTGAGTGATGGCATCTCCCTGGTCATATTAATTACCCATCCCTGAAAAACAATACTGCTCCTTTTCCAGTTTCTTCTATCTCCTTTACTAAGGGAAGAAACCAAGTGCTAGGGTGGTTAGGAAACTCTTGCACAACGAAGTAACGGGAGGCTCAAGAATTATTCCATGCCATGGAACCCATAATTGGCAGGATTTCCAGGGGCCACATGGATGCATATGGCTCTCCAAGACAATGCAATCTCAGTGTGAACCTCCCATTGGGAGGCCCAGTTACTCCCATAACTTTGATTCTTAATGAATATGAATGTCAAAATTTCTAACAACTAAAAGGACAAAGGATTGCAGGGCCATGGTCTGCTGTACGGTTGCTGTGTAATGGACACATTCAAATATTTAGAGGGTTATTACCTCTCTTGGCAGGCTATGAGGCTGTGAAGGGGAGGCCCTTTTCTCAACCACATGGATGTTGGTAGTTGAAACATCTCAAAGAAATACCTACAGTGCCCAGGTAGCTGTTCCATTGCTCAGCAGCATGGTCAGCTCACTAATTGTCCATGGGGTCTTGACAGGGCCCAGGCCGAACTGAGCTAGAGGACCACAGATGCCTGCCTGAATGGTCAGAGGTCAAGGACTGTCCTGCCTGAGACTTGATGGTCTATTGACACCCACTCAGATGGGACAAAGGATACCTGCAGTCCCAGGAGGGCCCAAGTAGGCAGGGGGCTGGCAGGTTGCTATACCCAGTCCTGCCTTAATCCACACATGTCCACTGAGTGCCCTCCTGTCTGGGCACTCTGCTGGAACTGGGACTGCCCAGGCAGAGTAGGGCCAGCACTACCTTTCCCAGATGGGAGGGCAGGAAGAAACCATGCATGACTTCTGACACCCTCCACAACCCTTGACTGACATTGAGTTCAATTTGAAACACTCAGAGACAGTACAGACATTTCATTCTTCTCTCAGAGCCCAGGACTGGGGGGGGTGGGTAGAAAAACAGTGGTCCAGCTCAACTCCCCGACTCATGTGTGACCCTGGGCAAATCCTATCCATCCTGGAGACCTCAGAGAGGAGAAAGGAAGGGCAATGGGGGCCAGTTATGCTTAAACCTAACCCTAAACCTAAGGAACCCTAATCTCTAACCCTAACACCCTAACCCCAGACCCCTAGACCCTCTACTCTGACTCTCAAACCCTGACCCATAACCCTGAC
This sequence comes from Lipotes vexillifer, assembly GCF_000442215.2. Classification (NCBI taxonomy): domain Eukaryota; kingdom Metazoa; phylum Chordata; class Mammalia; order Artiodactyla; family Lipotidae; genus Lipotes; species Lipotes vexillifer. The sequence goes on from NW_006771758.1 coordinate 76,862, forward strand.
TGACCCCTGACCCTTAGACCCTGACCTGACTCAAATGCCAGACCTAAACCCTAGCCCAGTGGATACTGAGGGATGACAGTACTCTGGAGTAAACCAAGGGATTCATGACCTTACATTTAGCAATAGTTTCTTAGATCTGCCACTAAAGCACAAGCAATGAAAGAAAAAAAACAAATAATCTGGAGTTCCTCAAAATTACAAACCTCTGTAGATCAAAAGAGGCTATCCAGAAAGTAAAAAGACAGCCCACAGAATGGAAGAAAATTTAGGCACATTATATATTTGATAAGAGTCTTTATCCAGAATATATCAAGAACTTTTACCACTCAGTAAAAGAGCAACACAATATTTGAAATGCACAAAGGACTTGCATGGACTGCTCTCCAGACAAGGCATACAAATGGTCAACAAGCACACGAAAAGATGTCAAACATCAGTAGTCATGTTGGAAATGCAAATTAAAGCCACAATGTGATACCCCTTCACACACAGTAGAATGGTTATATTAAAAATAAATAAAAGTAACAAATGTTGGCAACAATGTAGGGAAATTGGAACCCTTAGGGAAATAGGGACCCTTAAACTTTACTTTTGGAAATGTAAAACGGAGCAATCTATGTGTACAAAACTTTGGCATTTTCTCAAAAATATAAAAATGTAATTATCATATGTTTCAACAACTCCACTCCTAGATAGATATATACCCAAAGAACTGATAACGGGTGTTCAAATAAAAACTTGTACACAAATATTCATAGCAGCACTGTTCACAATAGGCCAAGGTAGAAACAATTAAAATGTCCGCCAACGGGTGAATGGATAAGCAAAATAAGGTAGATCCATAAGCTGCATTATTCTGTCATATAAAGGAATAAAGTAAAATTGTGCAACCACTGTGGAAAACAGTATGGCGGCTCCTCAAAAACTTAAACATGGAATTAACATATGATCCCTCAATTCCATTCCATGGTATACACCCAAAATATTAGAAAGCAAGGACTGGAACAGATATCTGTACCCCCATATTCATAGCAACATTATTCACAATAGCCAAAATGTGGAAGCAACACAAGTGTCCTTCAACAGATGAATGCCTAAGTACAATGTAGTATATACACAATGGAATATGATTCAACCTTTAAAACTAAGGTAATTCTCACACAGGTTGCAATGTGGATGAACCTTGAAGTCATTATGCTAAGTGAAACAAGCCAGACACAAAAGGACAAACATTCTACGATTCCACTAGTATGAGGTATCCAGATAAGTCAAATTCAAAGCCCAAAAGTAGAATGTTTGCCAGGGGTTGAGGGGAATAAGTATTTAATGGTTACAGTTTCACTTGGGGAGAATGAAAAAGTTCAGGAGATGGATGGTGAGGATGTTTTTACAACAATGCGAATGTATTTAATGCTATAGACGTGTATACTTAAAATGACTTAAATGATAAATGTTACGTGTTTTCAATCACAATGAAAAAAATGATACATGTTACAACATGGATAAACACTGAAAACATCCTAAGTGAAAGAAGCCATACAGGAAAAGCCACCCAGATCATTCTCATCTGGTACACTTTAAATCCATGAAGGTTTTTTAAATGAGGGAAAGCCCCAGGGATGGTTCCAGAAAATGAAAACTGGATTAGAATGGAAAAAGACATTTCCACAAAGTTGGGGCAGCTGGTGAAAGCTGAAGTGGTCCTGTGGATAGGATTATATTGTGGAAACCATAATTATCCCTCATTTTGAGGTTATGTCCTGGTTCCCTGAGAGACTGGCCCTGTTTTGGCTAAAACACACTGCAGTATTTGGTGTGAACGTAGAAAACTTTGTACTGCTATTTAAAGTTTAAACATTTGAAATTTACTAGAAAATACTTTTCAATACAGCCATGTCAGTAACATGCCAGAAAATCAGAGATGACATCAAACATTGCTAGAGAGGCCAAGACTTACCCAGACCAAATTCAAACAAAGTGGTGATGCTAATCACTTTGTCCACATGGTATTAAGAGGCACCATGGGAAGATAATATTAGGATTCACTAGGTCTTGGGTGCTGTGGATGACCTGGATGTAGTGGAAAACAGTGGGATTTGTGAATTCTAGGTTTCCACATAAAACCACCAAAAAAAAAAAAAATGGTCAGAACTAAAAAAATGAATTCAGTAAAACTGCAGGATCATTTGTGATTCTATACCCTAATGATGAACTATCAGAAAGAGGAATTAAGAAAACAATTCCATTTATAATTTCATCCCCCAGAAAACTAGGAAAAAATTTAACCAAGAACTTGAAAGACCTGCACACTGAAAACTAAGACATTGATGAAAGAAACTGAACAGACACAACTCAATAGAAAGATATCCCGTGCGCATGGGTGAAAATATTGTGAAAATGTCCATGCTACTCAAAGCAATGTACACATACACGAAACCACTATCAAAATTTCAATGACATTTCATAGAAACAAAACAATCTTAACATTTGTGTGGAGCCACAAAGGACCCAGAAGAGCCAAAGCGACCCTGAGGAAGGAGAACGGGCCGGAGGTATCTCGCTCCCTGACTTCACACTTCATCACAAAGCTACAGTCCCAAAAAAGTGGAATTGGCACAAAAACAGGCACACAGACCATAGGAACAGAGCAGAAAGCCCAGGAATAAACCTGAAGGCATGTGGTCAGTTAATTCACAAGAAAGGAGCCAAGAACATACACCAGGGAAAGGACAGTCCCCTCAATAAACAGTGCTGGTTAAACTGGATGCCACACGCCAAAGAACAACACTGAACTCTGTCTATATCACAACAAAAGCGGCCAAAAACCCAGTTTTCCACATCAAGCCCTTCCCCTCCTGGGTCCTCTGAAGACAGACATCCTCAGCGGTCAGCCACACACAGGAACCTTCTCCCCACTTTTCCTCCACCTTTTCCCTCAGCACCATCACCTCCCGGCAGGTCCTGAGGAGACCAGGCTCCTGTCAGAGAGAAACGGACTCCACGATGTCCCAAAGCTGAAGGGCTCCACGACTTCCGTCAGTGCGGACTCGACCCCAGGTTGTCCCAAAGCCCAGCCGTCAGCATGGACTCAGCCCCGCGTGTTCCAGAAGCCAAAGGCCCAGCGGGTCCTGAGGAGACGGGGCTACCATCAGCTGCGCGCGGGGCCAAGACCGCAGGCTGAACGCACATTCCAGCGGAGGGTCAGGGAAGCGGGCTCACGTTCCCTGCCAGCCAATGGGAACGTGCAGACCAAGCCACCTCCCCAATTCAGTGGAGGCCCCAGCCCCTGAGGACACTTCTGAGGCATCCACTAGACTGTGGAAATTCAAACTGAAATACCGTCAAGTATCCTATGACTTCTCCAAAATAGTTAAGGAACAATTAACTGGAAACTGTATGAAATGAAATGACTGCAGACACAAACTTTAAAACTTACGCCAAACTCAAATTTATTAACAGACATTTAAAATGTGAAACTGTAAAAATTACAGAGATAATCCTAGAAAATCTACATGACCTAGGATTTGGTGTGGAGATCATGAGCTTTGAGTTATAACACACAACACAAAAAGTCAATCCACAAAAGAAAAAAGTGATCATATGGACTTTATGAAATTAAAAATTTCTACTCTCAAAGACCTTCTTCAGAAAATCAAAAGACAAGCCACAAACTGGGAGAAAAATATTTGCAAAACTTGTATCTGATAAAGGATTTGGACTTAGAATAGACAAAGACCTCTAAAACAACCCCATAAAAAATGGGTTAGGATCTGAGCAGACATCCAGCCAAAAAAGATATACAGATAGTAAAAGTCATAAAAAACATGGTCAACATCGTACACCATTAGGGAATTACAAATTAAAGTCATGAGATATCACAGCACACCTATTAGGACTGAGGCAGGAGATAGATGGGCTCCAGGTTAGACATTTACAACTGGCCACCTGTTCACACTTCATAGGGTGAGAAGAAGATGGGCTCCAGGCCAGACATTCATTACCAGCCCCCTGTTTACATTTCCTGAAGCAAGAGACAAATGGGCTCTAGGACTACATGTTTATGACTGGACTCTTGTCTATATTTCGAGATCTGCACCTCGATATAAAATCCAGCAACAGAAACAGGGTAAATAACTGGACAATGGACATTTTTATGGCAAGGACAGAGTGGGACTAAACCCTGTTAAAAGATCAAGAGGGCATACATTTTCCATCCTTGGGGCAAGGGAGACATTGCACATGTGCAGAAAGGCTCCTTGGGCGTCAAAAAGGAAGGGGCACCACCCCGTAATAGATGATGCTAAGGCCACACCATAGGTCTCTGGGCTGTAATCCACCTTGGAAAAATGTTGCACACATATGTTGGGCAGGGTCCTAGGGCAGGGCAGGTGTGGAAAAAGAAACCAGGTAATTGGCCAGAGGTAGACAGAGACCCGGAAGAACTGCCCTATATAAGTGACTTAACCGCCTCTTTACAGCGCTCCTCCTCATCGGGGGGTGCCCACACCCTTCCTCTCTGGGTGTGCATCTCTGCCTTAACAAACTGTTTCTCTGTGTGCTCTCCCACCTGTTGTTGTGCTATGTCTCTAATAATAAACTTTGTACCTGTTTTTACAGTTTTGTCTCTGTAAGAAATGCAATTTTCACTGGGGGCAAGAGCCAGAGGGTGTAGTGGCCAGGATTCCTAGTTTTCATCCAGGCTAGCCAGGTTCAGTTCCTGGGCAGGGAATTAAGATCTCACTTCACGCCACCACTCACTGGTGCCTCTCCAACATCAGGACAGCCAAACTCAAAATAATGACAAGACCAATTGCTAGAGGGTGAGGAGCAACAGGAACTCTCCCTGCTTATTGGTGGGATGCATGTACAGCCACTTTGTAAGACAGTTTGTCACTTCTTTCCAAAGCTAAACAAGTCTCACCTTGGGATCCAACAATCGTGCTTCCAGTATTTAGGTAACTGCTTTGAAAATCTATGTCCAAATGCAAACAAAGATGCAATTATGCACAGCAGCTCTACTCATAATGGCTAAAAACTTGAGGAAATCAGAATGTCCTTCAATAGATGAATGCATAAGCAAACTGGGGTACATCCATGTCAAGGCAAGTAGAATATGCCACCCCAAAATATGCCTCTCTGGCATAAGGATTATTTCAGTCTGCTTTAAAAAAAAAAAAAAAGGAATCTCAGAAAACTGAGTAGAGATTACCCTTTTCTGAAGGACATTTACAATAGAGAAGTCTCCATTTATAAGGGTATGTCCCTCTTTGCACCAGAAATAGAAGGATAATGAAATCTCAAGTAACTGTTATCAGTGAAGAAGTCCTGACTTAAATGTGCAAACAATCATACCCTTGTTTACTGTGCTACGCATGATAACCTGCCATAACTGGCTTCCCCCTTCCCAACATCTTTCTTCTGTTTTTAGCTGAAGATGGTATTTAAGGTGATGGCTTTTGTCATTTCAGGGAGTGACTCATTTTTCCTTGGTATCTCCCCTGTATACAGGGGGTATACATGTTATTAAACTTCTTTTTTCCTCCTGGTAACCTGTCTTTTATTATTGAGGGGCGGGGGGGGACATCAACCAAGAACCTAGAAAAGTAGAGGGAAAGTTGTTTTTCCTCCCATACACGTGCAGTGGAATACTACTCAGCAGTAGAAAGGAATGCACCATCAACCTATGGAAAGACATGGATACATCTTCAGTATATACTGCTAAGTGAAAGAACCCAGTCTGAGGAGGCTGCACACAGTATGATCCCATTGATGACATTCTAGGAAAGGCAAAGGTACATACATGATAAGCAGATCATGAGGTGGGGGCGTTGAAGTAATCCACGTGATACTCTAGGATGGATACCTGTCACTATGCATTTGTCTAAGCCCATAGATGTGTATAGTCCAAGGGGTCAATCATATAATCTATTCAAATTTAGTTACTTAGAATGTAGGAGTGTTGCAGGATGGAATACATAATGTGACAGACTCTAACTGTATTAGAAATATACGGAAAAAAACTCACTGTAGGTGATGGGGTGAAAGGTGCTGACCTAAGTTACCTTTGGAAATGAATGGAATCTGTAGACTAAAGGCAAAATGGACTGTACGTAAACAGAGGGCTTTATTTTATGAAATTCTTTCCAGGGTATAGTAGCTAACAATTCTGAAACCTCTGCACATGTAACCTGGAAAGGAGCAGTGCATAGTTAAATGGCAGATGCTGGGAGCCAGGCTCCTTGCTGTGGGAGTGGGAAGTTACAAGTTATCAAGGGGAGAGCCTCTGCCCTGGTAATCCTGGATCTTCCTGGGCTTCCTGGGAGGATGCTGACTGGCCTGGGGAACTTCACACCCCATCTTTCCACCCATGCCTTCTGGAAACACTCAGTCCTTCCTAATCAGTCAGTTGCAGATTTTAAGACATTATCACCCCTAGGCAGATAAAGGAGCATAAGGGTCTTGCTTACCCATAAGCTGTCCCAGAATCCAGGCCCTGGGAATGGAGCCAGGTTGGGGATTCCTGGGCCTCTGACCAGCAGGTGAGAGGAAGGAGGAGGACCAGTCCTGAGGGCAGAGGTTCCCTGAAGTCTGTGAGCCACGGTGCCCCGAAGGGATACATTCCCAGTGCAGACGTGGGCGGGGCCTGCAGTGGTTCTGTGTTCCCCCTGGGCCCTTTGATGAAGCCATGGCAGCACTGGCCCGAGAAGTCTCCTGGTGCTATCTCAAACTCTGACACAGTGGTTTTACAAAAGAACAAGAGAATGAAGCTGAGCCCCTGAAGGTCACCCCTTTCTGGCTCTGAGTTGCTTCCAACAGGACCGCAGTCATCTGCACGTAGTCTGCTGTGACTTACCTGCCCCCACTGGCCTTTCCTCTCCCTCCCTGTGATGATTCCAGTGACATTTCCAGCCTGGATCCCTCTCCCAGGCCAGACACCTCTGTCCAGCCACTGCATCCCCATCTCACCTTGGGGGCTAACAGGGCCCTCAGAGGACTGTGATCCTGCATCTCTCCACACCCAGGAGCAGCCCCACCTTCCCAGGTTGCTGAGCCCAGGCACCAGGTGTAACCGAGCAGGACCCTATGGGGCCTTCCCAGGACAGACCCCTCCCCCATATCCACTGCTGTAGCTCCTGTCTGAAGTACCTGGATAATAGTATCTAATGCACGCTTCCTGAGTTGTTTTACAGATGCTAAAACCACCACCAAGTGGAAGAAATTAACTACTTGATGATGACGAACAGGTAGCCCCAGAGCTTCTGGTGCCTAAGAATTTACAATGTTAACTGCCTGTTACCTCACCATCAACCAGAGAATTGTGCACCAGCTGATCACACACCCTGTGACCCCCCTCCTTAAACTGGCCTTAAAAATGCTTTGCTGAAATCCTGCAGGGAGTTGGGGCTTTTAGAGCACAAGCCACCTGTCCTCCTTGTATTGACACTTTTACACTTAAAGTTCTACTTTCCTTCACCACAACCGGTGTCTGTTGATTGGCTTTACTGCACTCGGGCAAGCGGACCCAAGTTTGGTTCGGTAACACTGGGGCCTCCCAGGCTCTCACTGTCCTTGTGCCCCGGTGACTGTCAGCTCCTTCTCCAGAGTCTGTGGCCAGTCCCCACACTATTTCACCTCTACACCCACAGCCCTGGCCCAAGCCCGATCCCTCCGGTAGGCCCTGACAATGCTCCCTGTCCCCAGGTGCCACTCACATCCCACCCCAAAGAGTGGTCTTTCTGAAGCATAAATGAGACTTTGACTCTCTCCCACCTGTATACCCCCGCAAAGTTTTTCTCACTTTTTCTGGTGTGTCTGGTGAGAGAGGCATCCATCATGGCCCTAAGAGTCCCCGGCATCCCCACTAGGCTGTTGGCTCCTGGATTCCCTGACAATGAACATCTCAGCAGGCCAGGCGACATGGCACAAAACCACAGAATTACTCACCTCAGGACGGGACTAGCAACACACTGTCACTGCCTGATCAAAGAGAGCAGAGAAGGGCTCCCCAGCTGGGACACAAACTCTGCACAAACTCTCCGAGCCATCGCATGATCCCTGTGAGACTTGAGGGAAGGAGAGACCGAGGCACATATTGGCTCCTAAGCAGAATGGTGTGGGCTTAGCCATGTCCCCCACAAATTCACATGTTGAATCCCTAACCCCCAGGACCCCAGGATGTGGCTGTATTTGGAGACGGGGTTTTCAAAGAGGCGATCAAGGTAAAAATGTGGTCACTAGGGTGGATCCTAATCCAATAGAACTGATGTCCTACACGAGGAGACTAGGACACAGATAGGCACAGAGGGAGACCATGTGAGGACATGGGGAGAAGATGGCTGTCGACATGCCAAGGGGAGAAGCCCCAGAAGAAACACCTTGATCTCAGACAGCATCCAGGACTGGGAGATGTCTGTCGTTTTAAGCTGCCCTGTCTGTGGTATTTGTTATGGCAGCCCCGAGCAGACTCACACACAGGGTAACTCAGGGCTCAGACTGGACAGGGCCCACCCTCCATTCCCCTGTACATGAGTTACCGGAGCCTCAGGAACTTAGGAGGGGGTCCCTGAGGGGAGGCACAAGATAGAAGATGTTAGGCATTAACATGATTGCATTCTTGTTAAACGTGCCTGAACTACATTCACACGAGATGGTTTTGTCCTGTATGTACATCGGCACCTTTAGTCTGAACTGCGGATATTTGGCTTCACCACCTCCACTGACAGCATTAGCTTTACCTGCTGTGGACCGTCTCCTATAGGATTTCCAGAACCACAAAGCATCGAAGCTTCACAGGACCCAGAGTCTGTGCTAGCATCTGGGCAACCCTCAGAGGAGAGCCGCCCAGCTGTCCATCAGAACCCATTTCCCTTTTTCCTGTTCATGGCTACCCTGCACCCCCAGCCTTCCTACCCCTTACAGCTGAGACCCAGTGTCTCGTGTTACCAAGGGGAAAGGGTGGAGGTGGTGAGGGGCTTGGCCAGCCTGCATCCTAGGATGGAGGGCATGATGTCCCCATGGTCACCCCATCCTGCTGGTTAGAGCCCTCACCTGGAAGCAGGGAGGAGAAACAAGGGGGACAGGGCCTGGCCTCTGACACCCACCTGCCCTGGACTCTAACAAGAAGGGGATAGAGACATCTTCAGCTTCGGCCCATTTTGGGGAGACACTTTGTTCCAGCAACGAACCTTTGCTCTAAAAGCCAAGGTGCTTTACAAACCCCTCCCCAGCTGTCACAGAAAGTCAGGCTTGATCTCATCACACTTTTCGCAAACTCCAGTTCAAGATGAGACCACCACTCAGGTGATGGTGCTTCAGAGCATACCATTTAAAGGACCCCTGGAGTTCAGCTCTCCCAGCCCTGCCTTCAGTTTAGAAGAGAAGTTTTTTTGATGACCTTGAAAAACCTGCTCAGTTTCCTTGACAACCAAGCTTCGCAATCTCTCACTCTTCTTCTAATCTAGGCTTGCTGCGCCTAAACTGACAGTGCTGTCATCACGTACCAGAAAGCAATTCCTCCAAGCCCATAGTTATTGGTTACATGATGCTATTGACTGTGAAATCCCACAAGAGCCAGCTTTGCAAGGTAACCACTTCAGGACTTGGCACTTGGTCCCTTTCCACAGACAGAGTGGAGTGGCTGTTTCCACAGGCCCCATGGTGGAAGAGCTCACTTGCTGATGAACCCAGGCTTTGATCCTTTCCAGGTGACTCTAGGGTCCTCATCATCACCAGACACCCCCACCCACATGGCTGTTGCCTGTACCAACCTATATGAGACCTTGGTAATCTCCTAAAATGAGGGTTATTTTATACACAGATAATGGATTGAATGGTGGCGCTAAAAGATGTGTCCCCCCAGAACACGTGAACAGGACCATATCTGGGTAAAGGGTCTTCGCACATGTAGTTAAGGATCTCGAGGGAGGTCATCTTGGGTTAGAGTGGCCCCCAATCCAATGACAGCATCCTTGTAAGAGACGAAAGAGGAGAGACCCAGATACAGGAGATGCCACGTGAAGACAGAGGCAGGGACGGGAGGGATACCACCGCAAGCCTGGGGATGCCTGGAGCCCCCAGTAGCTGGAAAAGGCAGGGAGAACCCTATCCTGGAGCCTCTGGAGGGACATCAATCCTACAACACCTTGATCTCAGATGTCTGAACTCCAGGACTGGGGGAGGATGAATTGCTGTTGTCTTAAACCACCCAGCTTGTGGTCATTTGTTAGAGAAGACACAGAACAGTCACACAGAACCTGTTCTGTAAGATTCTGGAAATGTGGGTCTCACTGAAGGCAGACAGAGGCTGGATTATGGAACCCTTCGAGTCATCAGTGGGCCCCCAGAAATCCTAAAGCCGTGGTTGGACACCAGAATGTGGAGGGGTCAAGTCGGAAGCCCTAAGGGTGCTGTGTGCAAACGGCCTCCCCAGGTTCTTACACCTGTACATGTGGGGTTAAGTATTTCAATCCTGATTCAGGACTTTTAACATTACCATTCACATTGTTAATTAAGAACCCACCAGTAGAGATTGGTTCAAAATGGTGGAGTAGAAGGATGTGTGCCCACTCCCTCTTGCGAGAACGCTGGAATCACAACTAAATGTTGAACAATCATTGATAAGAAGACACTGGAACTCACCGAAAAAGATACTCCACATACAAAAACAAAGGAGAAGCCGCAATGAGACAGTAAGAGGGGCGCAATCACAATCAAATCAAATCCCATAACTGCTGTGTGGTTGACTCACAAACTGGAGAACACTCATACCACAGAAGTCCAACCAATGGAGTGAAGGTTCTGAGACCCATGTCAGGCTTCCTAACCTGGGGGTCCAGCAACGGGAGGAGGAATTCCTAGAGAATCAGACTTGGAAGGCTAGTGGGATTTGATTGTAGGACTTTGACAGGACTGGGGCAAAAAGAGACTCCACTCTTGGAGGGCACACACAAAGCAGTGTGCACACTGGGACCCAGGAGAAGGAGCAGTGACCCCCACAGGAGACTGAACCAGACAAACCTGCCAGTGTTAGAGGGTCTTCTGCAGAGGCGGGGGATGGCTGTGGCTCACCATGGGGACAAGGACACTGGCAGCAGTTCTGGGAAATACTGCTTGGAGTGAGCCTTCCCAGAATCTGCCATTAGCCCCACCAAAGAGCCAGGTAGGCTCCAGTGCTAGGTTGCCTCAGGCCAAACAACCAATAGGGAGGGAAACCAGCCCCACACATCATCAGACAAGTGGATTAAAGTTTTACTGAGCTCTTCCCACTGGTGCAACAGCCAGCTCTACCCACCACCAGTCCCTCCCATCAGGAAGCTTGCACAAGCCTCTTAGATAGCCTCATCCACCAGAGGACAGACAGCAGAAGCAAGAACTACAATTATGGAGCCTGTGGAAGGGAAACCACATTCACAGAAAGATAGACAACATGAAGAGGCAGAGGATTTTGTACCAGATGAAGGAACAAGATAACTCCAGAAAAACAACTAAATGAGGTGGAGATAGGCAACCTTCCAGAAAGAGAATTCAGAATAATGATAGTGAAGATGATCCAGCACCCTGGAAAAAGAATGAGAGCAAAGATGGAGAAGATGCAAGAAATGTTTAACAAAGACCTAGAATAAAGAACAAACACCTAGAAGATTTAAAGAACAAGCAAACAGAGATGAACAATACAATAACTGAAATGAAAAATACGCTAGAAGGAATCAATAGCAGAATAACTGAGGCAGAAGAACGGATAAGTGACCTGGAAGACCGAATGGTGGAATTCACTGCCACAGAACAGAATAAAGAGAAAAGAATGAAAAAAAAATGAAGATAGCCTAAGAGACCTCTGGGACAATATTAAATGCAACAACATTCGCATTATAGGGGTCTCAGAAGGAGAAGTGAGAGAGAAAGGACCCAAGAAAATATTTGAAGAGATTATAGTCGAAAACTTCCCTAACATGGGAAAGGAAATAGCCACCCAAGTCCAGGAAGCACAGAGAGTCCCAGTCAGGATAAACCCAAGGAGAAACATGCTGAGACACATAGTAATCAAATTGACAATAATTAAGGACTAAGAAAAATTACTGAAAGCAACAAGGGAAAAACGACAAATAACATACAAGGGAACAGCTGATTTCTCAGCAGAGACTCTACAAGCCAGAAGGGAGTGGCACAATTATACTTAAAGTGATGAAAGAGAAAAACCTGCAACTCAGAGTACTCTACCCGGCAAGGATCTCATTCAGATTCGACAGAGAAATCAAAAACTTTACAGACAAGCAAAAGCTAAGAGATTTCAGCACCACCAAACCAGCTCTACAACAAATGCTAAAGGAACTTCTCTAAGTGGGAAAAACAACAGAAGAAAAGGACCTACAAAAACAAACGCATAACAATTAAGAAAATGGTAATAGGAACATACATATCGATAATTACCTTAAACATGAATGGATTAAATGCTCCAACCAAAAGACACAAGCTTGCTGTATGGATACAAAAAGAAGAGCCATATATATGCTGTCTACAAGAGACCCAAATCAGACAGAGGAAGACATACAGACTGAAAGTGAGGGGATGGAAAAAGATATTCCACGCAAATGGAAATCAAAAGAAAGCTGGAGTAGCAATACTCATATAAGATAAAATAGATTTTAAAATAAAAAATGTTACAAGAGACAAGGAAGGACACTACATAATGATCAAGGGATCAATCCAAGAAGAAGATATAACAATTATAATTATATGTGCACCCAACATAGGAGCACATCAATACATAAGGCAACTGCTAACAGCTATAAAAGAGGAAATCGACAGTAGCGCAGTAATAGTGGGGGACTTCAACACCTCACTTACACCAATGGAGATCATCCAGACAGAAAATTAATAAGGAAACACAAGCTTTAAATGACACAACAGACCAGATAGATTTCATTGATATTTATAGGACATTCCATCCAAAAACAGCAGATTACACTTTCTTCTCAAGTGCACATGGAACATTCTCCAGGATAGGTCACATCTTGGGTCAGTAAATTTAAGAAAACTGAAATCATATCAAGCAACTTTTCGACCACAATGCTATGAGAATAATAATCAATTACAGGGGAAAAATACGTAAAAAACACAAACACATGGAGGCTAAACAATACGTTACTAAATAACCAAGAGATCACTGAAGAAATCGAAGAGGAAATCAAAAAATACCAAGAGACAAATGACAGCAAAAACACGGTGATCCAAAACCTATGGGATGCAGCAAAAGGAGTTCTAAGAGGGAAGTTGATAACAATACAAGCTTACCTGAAGAAACAAGAAAAAATCTCAAACATTCTAAACGTACACCTAAAGGAACTAGCAAAAGAAGAACAAACAAAACCCAAAGTTAGCAGAAGGAAGGAAATCATAAAGGTAGAGCAGAAATAAATGAAATAGAAATAAAGAAAACAATAGCAAAGATCAATAAAACTAAAAGGTGCTTCTCTGAGAAGATAAACAAAAATGATAAACCTTTAGCCAGACTCATCAAGAAAAAGAGGGAGAGGACTCAAATCAATAAAATTAGAAATGAAAGAGGAGAAGTTACAATGGACACCACAGAAATACAAAGCATCCTAAGAGACTACTACAAGCCACTGTAGTAGTCTCTATGCCATTAAAATGGACAACCTGGAAGAAATGGACAAATTCTTAGAAAGGTATAACCTTCCAAAACTGAACCAGGAAGAAATAGAAAATATGAACATACCAATCACAAGTAATGAAATTGAAACAGTGATTTAAAATCTTACAACAAACAGAAGTCCAGAACCGGATGGCTTCACAGGTGAATTGTATCAAACATTTAGAGAAGCGCTAACACCCATCCTTCTCAAACTCTTCCAAAAAACTGCAGGGGAAGGAACACCCCCAAACTTCTTCTATGAGGTCCCCATCACCTTGATACCAAAACCAGAACAAAATACTACAAAAAAAGAAAATAACAGACCAATATCACTGGCGAATATAGATGTAAAAATCCTCAACAAAATACTAGCAAACAGAATCCAACAACACATTAAAAGGATCATACGCCATGATCAAGAAGGGTTTATCCCAGACATGCAAGGATTCTTCAATATACACAAATCAATCAATGCGATACACCATATTAACAAATCGTAGAATAGAAAACATATGATCATCTCAATAGATGCAGGAAAAGCTTTTGACAAAATTCAACACCCATTTATGATAAAAAAAAAAACTCTGCAGAAATTGGACATAGATGGAACCTACCTCAATATAATAAAGGCCATATAGGACAAACTCACAGCAAACATCATTCTCAATGGTAAAAAACTGAAAGCATCTCATCTAAGATCAGAAATAAGACAAGGATGTCCACTCTCACCACTATTATTCAACATAGTTTTGGAAGTCCTAGCCACAGCAACCAGAGAAAAAAAAGAAATAAAAAGAATACAAATTTGAAAAGAAGAAGTAGAACTGTCACTGTTTTCAGACGACATGATACCATAGATAGAGAATCCTAAAGATGCCAGCAGAAAACTACTAGAGCTAGTCAATGAATTTGGTAAGGTTTCAGGATACAAAATTAATGCACAGAAATCTCTTGCATTCCTATACACTAACAATGAAAGATCAGAAAGAGAAATTAAGGAAACATTTACCACTGCAACAAAAAGAATAAAATACCCTGGAAAAAACCTACCTAAGGAGGTAAAAGACCCGTACTCAGAAAACTATAAGACACTTATGGAAGAAATCAAAGATGATATAAACAGATGGAGAGATATACCATGTTCTTGGATTAGAAGAATCAATATTGTGAAAATGACTCCACTACCCAAAGCAATCTACAGATTCAATGCAATCCCTATCAAATTACCAGTGGCATTTTTTACAGAACTAGAACAAAAAATCTTAAAATGTGTATGGAGACACAAAAGACCCCGAATAGCCAAAGCAATCTTGAGGGGAAAAAAATGGGGCTGGAGGAATCAGACTCCCAGACTTCAGACTACACTACAAAGCTACAGTAATCAAGACAATATGGTACTGGCACAAAAACAGAAATATAGATCAATGGAAGAGGATAGAAAGCCCAAAGATAAGCCCACCTACCTATGGTCAACTGATCTATGACAAAGGATGCAAGGATGTACAATGGAGAAAAAACAGTCTCTTCAGTAAGTGGTGCTGGGAAAACTGGACACCTACAGGTAAAATAAGGAAATTAGAACACTCCCTAACATCATACACAAAAATAAACACAAAATGGATTAGAGACCTAAATGTAACACCGGACACTATAAAACTCTAAGAGGAAAACATAGGCAGAACACTCAATGACATAAATCACAGCAAAATCCTTTCTGACCCACCTCCTAGAGAAATGGAAATAAAAACAAAAATAAACAAATGGGACCTAATGAAACTTCAAAGCTTTTGCACTGCAAAGGAAAACATACACAAGATGAAAAGACAACCCTCAGAATGGGAGAAAATATTTTCAAATGAAGCAACTGACAAAGGATTAATCTCCAAAATTTACAAGCAGCTCATGTAGCTCAATATCAAACAAACAAACAACCCAATCCAAAAATGGGCAGAAGACCTACGTACACATTTCTGCAAAGAAGACATACAGATTGCCAACAAACAAATGAAAGGATGCTGAACATCACTAATCATCAGAGAAATGGAAATCAAAACTACAATGAGCTATCACCTCACATTAATCAGAATGGCCATCATCAAAAAGCTCTACAAAGAATAATTGCTGGAGACGCATTAATTGGAGAAAAGGGAACCCTCTTGAATGGTTGGTGGGAATGTAAATTGACATAACCACTATGGAGAACAGTATGGAGGTTCCTTAAAAAACTAAAAATAGAACTACCATACGACCCAGCAATCCCACTACTAGGCATATACCCTGAGAAAACCATAATTCAAAAAGAGTGATAGGGCTTCCCTGGTGGCGCAGTGGTTGAGAGTCTGCCTGCCAATGCTGGGGACACGGGTTCATGCCCCGGTCTGGGAAGATGCCACATGCCACGGAGCGGCTGGGCCTGTGAGCCATGGCTGCTGGGCCTGCGCATCCAGAGCCTGTGCTCTGCTATGGGAGAGGCCACAACAGTGAGAGGCCCACCTACCACAAAAAAAAAAAAAAAAAAAAGAAGAGTGATGTACCACAATGTTCATTGCAGCTCTATTTACAATAGCCAGGACATGGAAGCGACCTAAGTGTCCGTCGACAGATGAGTGGATAAAGAAGATGTGACACACATATACAATGGAATATTACTCAGCCATAAAAAGAAACGAAATTGAGTTATTTGTAGTGAGGTGGATGGACCTAGAGCCTGTCCTACAGAGTGAAGTAAGTCAGAAAGAGAAAAACAAATACCGTGTGCTAACACATATATATGGAATCAAAAAAAAAAAACTTTATGAAGAACCTAGGGGCAGGACAGGATTAAAGACAGACGTACAGGAAGGACTTGAGGACATGGGGAGGGGGAAGTTAAGATGGGACAAAGTGAGAGAGTGGCATGGACATATATACACTACCAAATGTAAAAGCAGTAGCTACTGGGAAGCAGCCACATAGCAAAGGGAGATCAGCTCAGTGCTTTGTGAGCACCTAGAGGGGTGGGATATGTTGGGTGGGAGGGAGACGCAAGAGGGAGGGGATATGGGGATATATGTACACATATAGCTGATTCACTTTGGTATAAAGCAGAAACGAATACACCATTATAAAGCAATTATACTCCAATAAAGACGTTAAAAAAAAAAAAAAGCCCAGAGATAAACCTATGCAGCGAAGGTCCACTAATCTATGACAAAGGACCAAGGATATACAATGGAGAAAAGACAGTCTCTGCAATAAGTGGTGCTGGGAAAACTGGACAGCTACATGTAAAAGAATGAAATTAGAACACTCCCTAACACCATACACAAAAATAAACTCAAAATGGATTAGAGAACTAAATGTAAGACCAGACACTATAAAACTCTTAGAGGAAAACATAGGAAGAACACTCTTTGACATAAATCACAGCAAGGTCTTTTGCGATCCACCTCTTAGTGTAATTGAATAAAAACCAAAAAGAAACAAATGGGACCTAATGAAACTTAAAAGCTTTTGCAAACCAAAGGAAACTGCAAACAAGACGAAAAGACAACACTCAGTATGGGAGAAAATATTTGCAAACGAATCAACGGACAAAGGATTAATCTCCAATATATATAAACAGCTCATGCAGCTCAATATTAAAAAAACAAACAACCCAATCCAAAAATGGGCAGAAGACGTAAACAGACATTTCTCCAAAGAAGACATACAGATGCCCAAGGAGCACATGAAAAGCTGCTCAACATCACTAATTATTAGAGAAATGCAAATCAAAACTACGATGAGGTATCACCTCACACAGGTTAGAATGGGCATCATCAGAAAATCTACAAACAACAAATGCTGGAGAGGGTGTGGAGAAAAGGGAACCCTCTTGCAATGTTGGTGGGAATGTAAATTGGTACAGCCACTATGGAGAACAGTATGGAGGTTCCTTAAAAAACTAAAAATAGAAATACCATATGACCCAGCAATCCCACTACTGGGCATACACCCAGAGAAAACCATATTTCAAAAAGACACATGCACCCCAATGTTCATTGCAGTACTATTTACAATAGCCAGGTCACGGAAGCAATCTAAATGCCCATCGACAGACGAATGGATAAAGAAGATGTGGTACATATATACAATGGAATATTACTCAGCCATAAAAAGGAATGAAATTGGGTCACTTTACAGATGTGGATGGATCCAGAGACTGTCATACAGAGTGAAGTCAGAAAGGGAAAAACAAATATCGTATATTAACGTATAAATGTGGAACCTAGAAAAATAGTACAGATGAACCGGTTTGCAGGGCAGAAATAGAGAAACAGATGTAGAGAACAAACATATGGACACCAAGGGGGGAAAG
>NW_006771758.1:94871-136672 GCF_000442215.2 Lipotes vexillifer
GACTGAGATTGACATATATATATATACACTTATACCATAGATAACTAAGAAGAAACTGCTGTATAAAAATATAAAGTTAAATTCAAAAATTAAAAAAATAAATCAGATTAAAAAAATAAAACAGAAGATAAGTTCTTCCCTTCCCATAGACTTATTTATATGAATGAATTATTTCCATGCTTATATCTATAAATACAAAAACGAGGAATAACACCTACCTTGAACCAAAAAAAAAAGAAAGACAGAAAAAAGAAAAGACAAACCAGAACCCACCAGTTATGCAGATGAAAACGCTATCGGGACACCTGCTCCAGAGGTAAACAATTCTGAAGTTGGTCACAGGTGGGAAATTGTCTCCCATGCAGCCAGCATCCCCCCCGCAAGGAGCGTCCTCATTGCAAAGCTGGGGGACCGTGCCGAGGCGTCTCTGAGTTAACGTGAGCTGAGCCCCAGGCCAGCTGCTGCTGAGCTTTTTCCACCCTTCCCAGGTAAAACACCTGAATATGTACAAAGACTTTAAAGCCTAGAGGAAGGGGCTTGGGGCCACACCAGCAACAGCACGCAGGCCGACTTGGTGCCTGAAGGCCAGGCAGGATGGTCCTGGCCCCGGGCGCTCTTCTGGAAGTTTTCCGTTTCCCTACCTGAGTTACCCGTCCTGTCCTGGCCCCCAGTGCTTTTTTCCTTCCTCACCTCTGCCCGGGGAGAAATTCCAGCGGCAGGTATGGGTGACACATCGTCTTCCTTAGCAGGTGGCAGCCCGGCAACTCCTGCAGAACATCCAGCAGAGCCCCACTCACACCGGCACACCCACAGAGCCGTGGGCCCTACTTCCTCCCACCAGCCCAGCCCTGAGACTGCTGACGGCGCAGAGAATATGACGTCACGCACAGCTGCAGGGGATCTTGCTGCCTGGAGGGGTGTTTATGTTGACCTCAGACCAGGCACACCTGGGGAGGACTGGCTGGCTGAGTCAGGCTGCACAGGTCAGCCAATCCTTGCCCATCAGAGGCTCACAGTTGCAGAAAATGGGCCCTGCTGCACCGACCAGGTCCAAGGAACAGGTGTGGGGTCCTGAGGGTCAGGATAGACAAGGGGCTGCAGCTCTGGCTTGCTTTCTAATTATTTTATCTGGCCCATGAGTGGGAGACAACTTCATGAAGACCCTCTCCTAATGAGAGGAACCCAGGAATCAGGGAGAGGAGCGGTGGTGGGTGGAGACAGAGGCCTGGTGCCCCGGCTGCAGCGGAAGTCTCTGGAAGACCAGGCAGAGGGAGGCCGCACAGAGCTGCTGTTTGTTAGTTCAGGTCCGGCTCTGAGGTGCTCAGGGTCAGCTCTGACCAACAGGTGAGCTGGGGGTGCTCTGTAACGAGGGCTATGAGCACGGTTCCTGTGTGCCCAGCCCTGCTGGGTGCCTGCCCAGGGGAGCTCCGTATCCTGGGCGGGGCCTGACCACGAGAACCCCGTGGGCTGGGAAGGGGGCGTGTGTATGGGCGTCCTCTCTGTGCAGCCTGCACAGAGTTGCTTAGCGACTTCTCTGTTGGCAGCACTGGGATGAGATGAGAACCAGGAGATGCCGCTGGCCCCATGAGCCCCTGTCCATCCAGAGTGATGAGGTCAGTAGGTGGGTGCTGGCCACTGTGCTGCTTGAGGGAGGCCCCAGGGGTACCTCTTGTTTCTTCCACCTGACACCACGGAGGCCTCCCCCGGACAGAGCAGACAGCCTTCCTGGGACAGGTGGGAGCTCCTGGTGACCCTGCAGGGTACACGAGAGGGATGGACCAGGCAGGAGGGATGGAAGCCCAGGCAGAGCCATGGGGCTCGAGCCGAGGGGGCCTTTGTGGGTCTGAGCTGGGAGTGGACGAGCAGGTGGTGAGTGTGATCCAGGAAAGCTGCCCTGGTGACGTGAAGCCGAACCTGCTTCAGAGTGACAAGCTTCCGGATGATCCCAAAACAGGATAGTGAGACGGATCCTGTTAGAAGAAGGTAAGTGAATCCCCCCAAGAGGAGGCTCTGTGAGCTGGCCCTGGGAGTGGGGTGAAGGGAAGAGGTGTGGAACCTGCTGGGAGCGGGCAGTCCCCCTGGGTGGGCAGTGGGTGCAGACCCCACTCCATGGCCTCACATCTGTGCTTCTGCGTGGATTACTTGGCTTCTCAGAGCCTCAGCTTCCTGGTCTGTTTGTGGGGTGATGGTAGCATGGATTGGCTAGTAATCTCCTCAGAACAGGGTAGAAAGGGGTCTAGTGGAAATTTCACGGAGCACCATCAGTATGGAATCGCAGGCCCTGTTTCCTGCAGTTCTGTCTTCAGGATCGGGAGAGCAAATCCAAGCAGACTTGCAGCAGAGCCTGGGATGGGCTCGGTTTGGTGGGTCCCCCTGTTTCTGGAATCTCAGAAGGAGCAGGCTCCAGTGGGCCATGGCAGGTTTGCCCCACCTGGAAGCATCTAGACCTCAAGGCCCAGCAGCCCCCAAGCCCTGTGTCTGGGCCCCCAGGAAGCAGACGGGACAGGCCGTCGTCCTCCTCGGCCCTCTTCCTGCCCAGAACAGGTGAGGTCCAGGCCGTCATTAGGGAGAAGCAGGGATGGGGGTGTCCCATGTGGGAAGAGGCCATGGAGGAGCTTGTGTACGTGGACGTCCACACCAGGAATGTGGGTCGGTGGGACGTGGGCACTGGGAGGGGCAGATGGTGGGCCTGAGTAAGCAGGTCGGGGCCGGGGGTCCTGAGGAGGGGCTGTGACAAGCTTTGCCTGTGCCAGGCCTCAGACTCCCTTGGGCTTCCCTGTCCTGGTCACTGGGGAGGAGCAGCTGAGCAGCGTTGGTGGAGGGACCACTCTTGTCCCCAGGGCCTGGCAGCATCAGTCCTTCAGGCTCTGGGTCAGGGAGCCTGAGGGGCGCAGGTCAAGCTGTGCCTGCCAGGGAGGCCTGGAGGGGCTGGGCGGGAAGCACTGGTGTGGTCATCACCTGTACAGAAGCTTCCGAGCCAGTGTCCAGCGGGAGCTCTCACCTGGCGTGTGGGTTTCAAGTCCACGGCTCAGATCACCTTCTAGCCGCTTGGTTTGTTTTCTAGACACAAAGTCCTAATATCTCCTATGTCCCCTGCCCATGAAAAGGCACGTGTGATCTGGCACCAGGTGCTGCCTCTTGTCCCCCATGACTGGACGCCGAGCAGCCAGTGTCACCGCATCATGACTGTCAGGGGGTGTCAGGCATGGGGGGATGAGAGCACACGGTCCAGGCCCACGAGGGGCCGTGCCGTCCACGGAGCCGGTGCTGTGGCTGTACGTGTTCCCTCCCCCCACCCCATGGGCAGAGAGCACCGTCCCCTTACAGACTGTTACCAAGTTAAGTCATATGGACCCTGCTCAGACCCTAGCCTGGCGAGGCACTCTGCCTCAGAGGGGAAGGTTTCTTTTTTCCGTTTGGGTTCAAGTAGGCAAATAACAAAACCAAAGCTGAGACCACCACAGCACAGGCTCTATTCAGTGGCCAAAGGATGGAGAAACAGGAGCTAAGTTCACAGATCAATTTCTCACCCACCTGGCGAGAGTGGTTTAATTTGAAAGAGGGAGGAGGAGTGAGGCTAATGATGAGGATGAAGAGGCCTTCCAGGGAAGGGACAGGGCTTTTTCCAAGGGAGTGGGGTACCACCTCCTTTTACCCGTTTTTGGTCCTTCATGTTCAGTCATGGCCACCGGTAGGTGTGTCACTTAATATGCTGATATAGTAAATTCAACCTGTGATGAGACACAGGGTCTGTTGGAGGTCAGATTCCGTTGCCATCTTGGTCCCAGCTGGTTCCATCCGTTTTTTTGTTTGTAGCTTCCTTTCTTATCTCTGGACCCTTTCACTTAAATACATAGGTGAACTCCTGCTGAGGGTGGGGTGGAGGACAGCCCTGTTCAAGGTGGGTCCACGGGTTTTGAGCAAGGGCCCGGAGCAGCTCTGACAACAAGGGTGGGAGGCTGAGACGGGTGGTCAGTCTGACGCTCGCACTGGGGCCTGAGGTCGGCATGCGGAGGTGGTCAGTAGGGGGCATGTGTCAGGGAAGGTTCTTGGTGTTCACACAGAAGATGTGAACGTGGGTCCAGAAGCAGAGCTGCCTGGAGACGCTGCTACAGAAACCCCTGATTCTCTCCTGAGAAAACCGGTGGGGGGGCATTCAGGCAACAGGGCAAACTGCTTGCTCTGGATGTTCTTGTGGGGAAGTGAGGGCATAGCAACAGGGGCTCCGCCCACAAAACCCCAGAACCTCTCCTGAACAGCTCCAGAACTGCTTCTGGAATGGCAAGGAGAAGCGGGTCTTCCACCTACTAGATGTGGAGGAAAGGGGTGGGGTCTGCAGGGCCACCCTCACCTTCAGGTACTGGCTGGGAGGCTCACAGGACCCAGCACATACTTGTGGCTTGTGTGCTCACAGCTGAGATGGGTCACAGCACGCAGTAGGGATGCACGGGAGGGAGGGTCCCTGTTCCAGTCAGCTCATGACCCTTCATGCCCCCTCCTTCCCTCGAGGGTCTCTAGGGTGTCTCTTCCCCCAGCGATGAAGGGCAGAACCATGACAGTTACCCCCACCCCCACCCCCCCAGGGAAGCTCACTAGAGACTTGGCACCTGGCTGGGGGCTGGTCATTTGATGTTCTCTGCCCTCACCCTCCAAAATGCCAGTGCCCAGAAGGAGAGCCGGGGTTCAGCATGAACCACATAGTTTGTGCAAACAGCACAGGTGCAGGGCGCTGCCCCTAACGGGAGGCGGGAGGGTTTAGATCAGGGCAGGGAGCTGCTTACCAGCTGCATTAGCTTCCCGGGGCAGCTGTGACAAACGACCACAAACGGAGGCTCAGAACAACAGAAACCTGTCCTCTCTCAGTCCCGGAGACTGGACGTCTGAGGTCAAGGTGTCCCAGGGCTGCGCTCCCTCTGGAGGCTCCAGGGGAGGGTGCTGCCCGCCTCTTCCAGCTTCTGGGAGCTCCAGGTGTCCCTGGGCTTGTGACCACATCTCTCCCGTCTCTGCCTCCGTCTTCACATCTCCTGTCTCCTGTGTGTCTGTGTCTCTCCTCTGGTCTCTTAGAAGGACACTGTCACTGATTTACGGCCAGCCTGATCCCAGATGACCTCATCTCCAGATCCGTAACTAATTATGCCTGCAAAGACCCTACTGCCAAGAAAGGTTTCATTCTCAGATTCTGGCGGGCATGATGTGTACATAACTTTTGGGGGGACCCCCCCCATTCAACCCACTATAGCAACCAGTTCCCAGATGCCAGCCAACCTTCTTCAGCATCAGGCTGGTGATGTTCTATCTGCACGGAGTTGTCTTTTGTTTCTTGTGGTAACAGTGAGGTTGGGCTGGGGGCATTGCTGGCCGACCTCCTGGTCATTCCAGGGACCATGCTGAAGTGTCCTTCCCAGGAGTGTGGGACCATGGCCAGGGCTCCCTGTGAATACCCCACACTGACTGCTTGGTGGTCAGACAGCTGCATGGGCTGGACTGGTCCCCGGCACCTTCTACCACATCCACAGCCTGGTGGACTCTGTGCAGGCCTATGACCAGGAGGTGTGGACCGTTAAGGTCAGTGGGAGCCCTCCTGCCTGCCACGTGGCCTCCAGCCCACCACAGACCCTCCAGTCCTGCCATGGACATCCCCATCTCATAAACCCCCAAGAGGCCTTCTGGGAGGGGTTAGAACTTGGCCATGAAGAAGACAGGGCAGGCCCTAACTGCAGCAGGTGAAGGCAAGTACTAGGGGTGCTTGGCTATTTGTCCCCCAAAGACCCAGAATGTGGGATCTGACTTGAGGGGTCCACCTCCACCTGGGCCCACCTGGGGGGTCGCTGCTGGGAGAGCACATCCTTGGGTGATTTCCCAACTCTCCACACCCCCAGCTTCACCCCCTGGCGCCCCCCCCCCGGCCCCATTAATAGTCTTTAACAGGCCTGCGTGGGAGATTTTAATATTGTGTGGGTGTAGTGGAATAACTGAGGACATGGAAAGGAGACGTGACCCATGAGCCCCACCCCCCAGCAAACTGGGGGCTGGCGAATAAGCCAGAACTGCAAACAGTCCTGGTTGCTTTGAGCCTCCCCGGCAAATCGGGGGCCTGCGAAGAAGCACTGAGTGCTTTGGGCGCTGATCCATGAGATGTCCTCAGTATAATCAGAATGGTGGGAACGCAAGGCAATGTCCTTGTGTTACTTCAGTATAATCGAAATAATGGTGGGAACTTTGCGCTGCTTTTGCGCTCAAGGACGAAGCCCGGCATGTTTTCAAGAAAGCCCATTATTGCTTGTATAATTAATAAAAACATAGGTTGCTGCTTTGGCATTTCTGAAGTGTTAAGAAAACAAGTCTTAAAATGTAAACCTAGATAATGCTTTAATAAAAGCTACCACAGCAGGACGGACGGCGCTGTTTTGCCTGAGCGAGCGGCAGCCCTCTACTGCTGTGCTTCTGCACGATTCATCTCGTGTGATGAGCTTACTTTCGGCCCTGTCATAAGATAAACTACAACATTTGGCGCCCGAACAGGGACCTGAAGGTAAGAATCGCGTGATCGCGGGACCGAAGGGGAAATTGGTCCGCTCAAGAGTAAGCGAAACCTTCGGGAACAGTAGAGTCATGGGAAATTCCCATTCAGTAGAATTTCAATACGTTAAACTCCTGAAACAGTTATTACGGAGTTCAGGAGTGAAAGTGAAACCAGAATCTTTTGATGAACTGTTTGCGCTGGTTCGTAAACATTGTTCTGGTTTCAACCTACTGGTCATAACCAGTTGAATTTAAAAGTTTGGAAACAGGTTATGCGAGCCTTAAGAAGAGCTCATCAACATGGAGACCCTATATCTGTCCGTGTTTGGTCTCTTTGTAATTTAATTTCCCGTGCCCTGGAACCATTACAATCTGAAACGGAAAGTGAAAATGGGGCGCACTCTCAGCGTCCGAATTCTGCTCCCGATCGCTCTGCTGCTTTTCGTACTCTGTCTCGTGAGTCTCCTATAAAGGACCTTCCTCCGCCTCCTCCCCTTGTGTCTGAGACAGGAGAGGATTTTTCAGGTTCGAGGGACGAAGGGGCTTTTTCTGATGATGGTAAAGATCGGGAGCAGACTAGCAAACAAAATGAGATGCCACTTTCTCAACAGAATGAGATTTCTGATATACTTTCAAAGTTAAAAAATTTGATGGGTAAATTGGAAGAAAATAAAAACAATGCTACCACTCCTTTATATCAGGAGCCATGTCCTACTATTCCTTAGGCTCCTCCTTTAGAATTAGCAGCTTATCCTGTTGGAGCCTCTCGTCAGTTTCGCTTTCCTCTAAAACCTGAATCTAATAGACTATTGTTGGAAGAAGAGATGAATAAAGAAAAAAAGCAGTATTCTGAATCATTTTTTGCTTTCCCTATTGTTAGACAAGCTATGCCTGCTAATGATCAATTTCCAAATGGATATGTAAATGTTGAGTATAACCATCATGAAATAAAAATTTTAAAAATGCTAAAAGAAGCCATTAATGCGTATGGGATGCATTCTAATTATGTTCAAGGACTTTTGTCTGGGTATGCTACTGAAAACATGTTAATTCCTCATGATTGGGAAGCGATTGCCAAAACTGTTCTTGAACCTGGACAATATATGCAGTTTAAGACTTGGTGGAAAGAGGAAGCTGAAAACACTGGCAAGGACTAATGCAGCCCGTAATCCTCCAGGGCCACTTTTAGATGAATGAATAGGAGCAGGTGCATTTAGTAATCTACAAGCTCAAGCTCAATTTGACGATTTACAAATCATTCAAACACGTATGTGTTGTTTACGAACATGGTTACGAATGGAACCCCCTGGAAAAACAGCTCAATCTTTTGCTAAGTTAATGCAAGGGCCTGGTGAGCCTTACACTGATTTCGTGTCTAGACTGCATGCAGCCATTCAAAGAGCTGTAGCACAAATAGACGTGCAAGATTTATTATTACAATCTTTGGCCTTTGAGAATGCAAATCCTGAATGCCAGAAGGCATTGTAGCCTTTACGGGCTGTAAACGCTCCACTTGAGGAGTATATAAAAGCTTGCCATGATATTGGATCTCCTACTTATCATGCCAATTTACTTGCAGCTGCCATAAATGAAGGGTTAAAAGATAATCGTACTAAATGTTACAATTGTGGAAAGTATGGACATGTGATGCGAAATTGTCGAAAAGGGCAAGGCCAAATGTCAAAACAGGTTAAGAATGAGCAGCTACCTAGTATGTGTCGCCGGTGTGGTAAAGGATGACACTGGGCTAATAAATGCCGTTCCAAAAGGGATAAGTTAGGAAACCTTTTGCCTCCACGAGATGATGTCTCGGGAAACGGGAAGCTAGGCCCAACCCGGGGCCGCAACAACAATACGGGAAAAATGACAGTAAACTCTCAACAGTATCCAGTAAGCAATGGCAGCTTTTATCAGACATTAGAGGACAATCTCAACATCGGCTCTTAGTCACTGGTCTCATGCATGCTACCAGCGGCAGTGCTGCCGTTGACTTGATTGCTCCTCGAGATCGTATCCTTACGCCAGCAGGACGAATACACAAATTAGGTACAGGAGTTTACGGCCCTATACCTGCAGGAACTGTGGGGCTATTATTAGGACGAAGCAGTCTGACTCTTCAGGGTGTAACAGTTCATACTGGAGTTATTGATGAGGATTATAATGGAGAAATTTCTATTATGATTTCTGTTACAAAACCTATAGAATTTAATAAGGGACAAAGAATTGCTCAATTGTTACTGTTACCATATGTAAAACAAGCAGCCACCCCAGTAAAGCGTACTGGGGGGTTCGGCAGCACAGGAAAAAATGTTTTCTGGCAATCCTTTATCAATGACCAACGTCCTCAATTAACGATTACTTTTAACAATAATGTGAAATTTACGGGCCTTGTTGATACGGGAGCTGATGTGGCTATAATAAAACAGTCTGAATGGCCTTCATAATGGCCTTTAGAAAAGGTGGAAGCTACTTTTACAGGAATAGGAACATTGCATATGGTTTGGCGCAGTAAGGAATTATTGGGGTGTAAAGGCCTGGAAGGACAAAAAGCTGTGTTGCAACCATATGTGGCCGATATTGGAATTAATTTATGGGGAAGAGATATATTACAACAATGGGAAACCTCTATCTCCATACCAACAATTTCCCCTGAAGCAATGCAAATGATGTCAAACATGGAATGTGACTATTCGCAATTAAATGCTACTGAACCCCAATATGTAACTAAAATGGGGACAGATTATACTGGGCTTGGATATCCAAATTTAGTGTAGGGGCCACTGCTTGAAAATTTGCATTACCATTAAAATGGTTGAAAGATACCCCTATATGGACAGAGCAGTGGCCCTTAACTCAAGAAAAATTACAAGCATTGCAACAATTAATACAAGAACAATTAATAGCAGGACATACTGAAGTATCCACTAGCCCTTGGAATTCACCTGTTTTTGTAATCAAGAAAAACTCAGGAAAATGGAGAATGTTGACAGATTTACGAAAAATTAATGAGATTATTCAACCTATAGGGGCATTGCAACCTGGAATTCCATCTGCTGCAATGCTCCCTCGCAATTGGGAACTTATAACTATAGATTTAAAAGACTGTTTTTTTACTATACCATTACAATCTCAAGATTGTGCAAGATTTGCATTTATCGTACCAGCCTTAAATCAAGAACATCCGGCCCAGAGATTTTAATGGAAAGTTCTCCCTCAGGGGATGTTAAATAGTCCAACTATGTGCCAATTTTTTGTTAATCAGCCTCTGGAGGAATTACGTCACATGTATCCTGAGGCACGTATTCTCCATTATATGGATGACATTCTATATGCTCATTCCCATCAGCAAACGTTACAGTGTTGCGGTCCGGGAGCCACACGCCTGGAGTCGAGTTCCCCGGTAAATGCGACCCGTGTCCCAACCAAGGACACCCGAGAATCACCAACGCCAAGTAGAAAGATTAGCAAAGGATTTATACAAGTATAGAAGCTTACACAAACTGTCCGGACAGGGTCCCACTCGGAGAGAAGTGAGTGAGACCCCGACTAACAGTCGGGCGAGGCTTTTATACCCTTCACAGGGCGGGAAGTCCCCAAGGCAGGAAGGAGCTGTTTAATTTTGAATCAGCCAATCAGGAACCCGGTTCTTCCCGCCCCAAGCAAGCAAGCAAGTTTCTTAGAGAAGCCAAAATGTGCTGTTAGCCCTGAAGCTGTTCTTCCGTTTCTTTCGTCACAACAGCAGCTTTTGCAACAAGCAGAGTTAAAATTTAAAGAATGGGGTTTACAAATAGCTCCTGAAAAAATTCAAAAATGTGCTCCCTGACAATATCTTGGACAAACTGTAACCAATACCCAGATTATTTCTCAGAAAGTACAAATTAGATGAGATTCTCTTGTAACATTAAATGATTTTCAAAAATTACTAGGAGATATTAATTGGTTACGTCCTAGCCTAGGAATTCCTACTTATAAGTTACAAAATTTATTTCACACCTTGGAAGGCGATCCAGCATTGAATAGTCACCGTGAACTTTCTCCCCAGGCTGAACAAGAACTTAAGTGGATAGAAAAACGTATACATGATGCACAATTAGATCGGATTGAGTCTCTAGATCATTTACGACTTATTGTATTTCATACTCCTCATTCCCCTACTGGATTATTACAACAACAAGATAATCTCATAGAGTGGATATTTTTAGCTCATAAAGCTCAAAAGAAATTACAATCTTATGTACAAAAAATAGCTGATATTATTATTAAAGGTGGCTTACGATTAAGGCAATTATGTGGTCACGACCCACATGAACTTATAGTCCCTTTTGCAAACAAAGAAATACAAACTCCTTTTCAACTGGAGGATAACTGGCAAATTGCCTGTGCTCATTATCTAGGCAAAATACATAATCACTCTCCTTCTGATAAACGTTTACAATTTTTGAAGAAGACTAATTGGATTTTGACAAAAATAGTTCAATCAGATCCTGTTATAGGACCAACCTTTTTTACTGATGCCAATAAAACGGGAAGATCAGGATATGCTAACAGTCATGATCAAAAGGTGTTACAATCTCCATATGTTTCAGTTCAAAAAGCAGAACTATTTGCTGTAATACTATCGTTAGAAGATTATCCAATTGCTCTTAATATAATTACAGACTCTCAGTATGTGGAATTTACAGTTAAAAAGATTGAGACTGCTTTTATCCCAAATAATGGATCAGAACTGCACTCTTTATTTTTGCAAACACAACATATAATTAGACTACGTACTGCACCACTTTATATTACTAATATTCGTGCTCATACTCATTCACCCAGCCCATTGGTAGATGGAGATGATTTTATTGATACTTTACTGGGTACCGTACAATTAGCTACAGCAGAACATCACAGATATCATACTAATGCCAGAGGATTGAAAAATAAATGTAATCTTACATGGAAACAAGCAAAAACTATTCTCCGTACATGCCCTCAATGTGCTGCTATTAATCAACCTTGTCTGAATATTGAAGTTAACCCTAAAGGCTTATCTGCTAACGCTATCTGGCAAATGGATGTAACTCAATATCCTGGTTTTGGAAAGTTAAAATATATTCATCATTCTGTAGATACTTACTCTCATTTTTCATGGGCAACTCCATTATCTTCTGAAAAAGCTGATGTTGTAATAACTCATTTATTAGAAGCTTTTGCTGTTATGGGAATTCCCGACAGCATAAAAACCGATAATGCCTCTGCATACCACTCTCAAAAATGTCAGACTTTTTTGGCAGCACATAATATACAGCATGTTACCGGCATCCCAGTAAACAGTACGGGACAAGCGGTTATTGAACGACAAAACCTCACTTTGAAAGAAATGCTTATAAAACAAAAACAGGGAGAAGAGATACAAAGTCCTAGGAGAAGAATACATATTGCTTTATTTACTCTTAATTTTTTGAATCATGGAGAAGATGATTTTAGTGCAGCTGACAGACATTGGACAAAAATAAGTACACGAGAACTTAGACAGCCTGTTTTTATATTAAATGAAAATACTAACACTTGGGAACCTGCCGAGGTTCTCCGTTGGGGCCGGGGATATGCTTTTGTTTCTGCAGGAGCTGAATCCTATTGGGTGCCGGCCAAGAAGATAAAGCTTCGGGATGACAACGAAGCGTAGCTTTGGTGTGACGGGAATGACGAAGGGATTTGCGCAGATGGATTTGAGCAAGAGAGCATTCCGTGTGCCATTGGATCGAACAAAGGAGGCGTCTCCATTGACCTGGGGGCAAGTGAAAAAGTTTGCAGGCACTGCCGAAAATCTTGTTATTTCACAGGGTAGACCCCTCAATAGCACTAATCTTTTTGTGGCCATGATGGCAATGTTGTCTGCACAGGTAATAAGCATAACAGCCAATGAGATAAATTGTACTAACCATACTTATTGGACTTATATTCCTAACCCTCCTCTTAATATGGGGGTTACCTGGTGGGATGCTCCAATTCTTGTATATGTAAATGAGTCTGGATGGTGGCCTGGTCCTTTTGATGATAGAGGCCCTTTGAAGCCGGAAGAAGAAGGAAGGATAATAGAGAATTACACGGTGGGTGTTAGTGGACCTCCTATTTGTATGGGAAAGGGAGATCATTGCCTTACAATGAATTATCAAGCATGGTTAAGCGTTGTCAGAAATGAAAACAGATATCATGGGTTATATCTTTTGAGTGCTTATAGTTTTAAAAGTTCTAATTCCACTCTTAATGAGAATGTTTCCGCACCTTACTTGCCCCTATGCCAGGTGCATCTTGTGGATCGATTATTGGATTGGGTCCATTGGACTCGACGCCGAGGAGAAATGGCTCGGGTTCTTATTAATACTTCCTGGGGAAGTGTCATTGATTGGAGCCCTTTTGGCTCCACCCGAGGAAAAAGGGGTCTGAAGAATTTACAGTGGCATAGAGAGGATAACACTATCTGTAGCAATACTATTAATGATACCATAGTATGGCATGCTGGAGGGTTTTCTCCTCCAGGTCCTCATTTAAATGGATATCCTATACAAAAGGACTTGTGGAAGCTTATGGCAGCTTTGAAAAAGATTAATGCCTGGGTAGGACATATGGTTAACAAATCTGGAAATCATAGTTTGACTTTTCATAAAAATGTTACTCGGTATACTCGTAGTTGTGTGAAATTACCTTATATATTGTTGAAGGGACCAGCTGTATGGAATAAGACTCAAGGTGTTATAATGTGTAAAAATTGCTCTCTGTATACCTGCATTAACTCTAGTATATCTTTCAACATATCTACTGAAAGTTTGTATATCTTACGAGCTCGGACAGGTCTTTGGCTTTCTGTCAGTCTTGGAAGGGAATGGCAAGAATCTCTTCCTATGGCTGTTTTG
Source organism: Lipotes vexillifer (assembly GCF_000442215.2). Lineage (NCBI taxonomy): Eukaryota > Metazoa > Chordata > Mammalia > Artiodactyla > Lipotidae > Lipotes > Lipotes vexillifer. The sequence goes on from NW_006771758.1 coordinate 108,293, forward strand.
CAATATTTAGCTGATGCATTAAAAAGAAGTAAAAGATTTGTAGGAATGTTGATTGCAGCTGTCATGGGTATTATAGCCATAACAGCTACTGCTGCAGTAGCTGGAGTTGCTTTAGAACAGTCTATTCAGACCATTGATTATATAACTGATTGGCATAAAAATTCTGAAATGCTTTGGTCCTCTCAACGACAAAGTGATTCGGAAATATATTCGGAAACAGCAGACTTACAACAAGCTGTGGTTATGTTGGGGGACCAACTTGTAAATTTACAAAGACAAATGAAGCTACATTGTGACTGGAATCAAAGTGCCTTTTGTGTCACTTCGCTTCCATATAATCAGTCTGCATTCCCCTGGGCAAAAATAAAAAAGCATTTATTACATCCCAAAAATTTGATGGAAGAAATTGTGAATTTGCAAGGGGAAATTCAACAAACTTTTCAGAAGAAATTACAACGACTTAATTCGCAAGAAATATGGTCTGGAATTATTCAAGGATTTAATAATTTAAATCCCATGTCTAAATTACATGCTTTATTTGGTTCTACTGCAGGATTGCTAATGCTCATTATAATAATAATCATATGTTTAATTGTAGTCCGACGACGAGTGAAAGCTACCTGCCATGCAACATCGCAACAAGCTGCCGTGTTCTTGATGCTGCAAAAGCTGCAAAACAAAAAGGGGGAAATGTAGTGGAATAACTGAGGACATGGAAAGGCGACGTGACCCATGAGCCCGCCCCCCCCCCCAGCAAACTGGGGGCTGGCGAATAAGCCAGAACTGCAAACAGTCCTGATTGCTTTGAGCCCCACCCCCACCCCCACCTCCGGCAAACCGGGGGCCTGTTGAGCCCCCACCCGGCAAACCGGGGGCCTGCAAAGAAGCATGGAGTGCTTTGGGCGCTGATCCATGAGATGTCCTCAGTATAATCAGAATGGTGGGAACACAAGGCAATGTCCTTGTGCTATTTCAGTATAATCAAAATAATGGTGGGAACTTTGTGCTGCTTTTGCGCTCAAGGACGAAGCCCGGCATGTTTTCAAGAAAGCCCATTATTGCTTGTATAATTAATAAAAACATAGGTTGCTGCTTTGGCATTTCTGAAGTGTTAAGAAAACAAGTCTTAAAATGTAAACCTAGATAATGCTTTAATAAAAGCTACCACAGCAGGACAGACGGCGCTGTTTTGCCTGAGCGAGCGGCAGCCCTCTACTGCTGTGCTTCTGCACAATTCATCTCGTGTGATGAGCTTACTTTCGGCCCTGTCATAAGATAAACTTCAACAGTGGGAGTCCAGTGACCAGCGCCCATGTGTCCTGTGTGTCTTGGGAGGGGAAGGAGCCTCGCCCTCACGTTCCTGCCCCAGTGCACCTGGGGGCGGGGGCAGCAGGCCAAAGCTTTGTTTTGGCAGAAGCTCCCTTTCTGTGAACAAGTTTTCCCCCACTCCCGTTATCCTCACTGGAGGCTCAGGAGGCCACAGCTTTGGGGCACCTCCAGCACCAGGACCCCACCCTAGGGAATTTCTCAAGAGCAGGGACCAGGCCTGGGTGCTGAGGGGAGGAGCGAGCCGGCCTCTTGGTGATCCATGGGGGCCAGGATGCCTCCTACCCAGGAGGGCCTTGGACTCAGCTTAACTACCACCCAGGGTCTCCTATCCCTCCCCTGGTAGGGGGGCCCTTCAGATTCTAGGGCCCCAAGATCCTCCCCACCGACTTCTGACCCCAACTGCAGAGTCGGGGACCAAGAGAACGCCTCCCTGGCTCCTTTTTTCTTGGAGGCTCCCGAACTCCCTAAAGCTGTTACAACCTGGGTTTATTACGGTGAAGGATGCAGAGGAAAATCAGCGAAGACAGGGGGGGACGAGCAGGGTCCAGCATCCTTGGCTGTGGCAGCCCAGGGAAGCCCACCTGAGTCCTGAAGTGCAAGGTTTACTGGGGTCTGTCACGTCAATGTGGGGACCACCATGTGCCTGACCTTGGCCTCCAGCCCCTGGGGGGACTCAGGAAGCCCCACTGTGCATAACGCTGTCGGCACACAGCAGCCTGGAGCAAGGTCCATAGAACACGGACACTTGCATCAGACTCAAGGTGACCTCTGGGGCCAGGAGCAGAGGCCCTGCCTACCTGTGGGCAGGTGAACCCACACCGCACGGCCCCTGGTGCAGTGCCCATTCCGTGTGGTCAGCATGGGTGCACGCGGGTCAGCCAGTGTCTGTGTGTCTCAGCCTGTGACCACTGACCATGCTGTCCTGCTCTGCTCACAAGAGCGAGGCCAATGGAGGGACAACGGGGGTGGGAACAAAGCCAGGTCACGGTCAGGCTGGGTGAGAAAGGGTCCATGGAGCAAGAATACTGCTGCCCTTGCCTGGTGAGCTGAGAGCTGCCGTCCGCCCTGTGGTCAGTCCATCTCCCCACATCAAGAGGCAGAGCTGCCTTTCCTGCATCCTGGGGGAGGGTCACGTCTGTGTATACAGAAGGATGCAGAGCATGCAGCAGGCTTGATGCCTGTCCTTGGCATGTACTTGGGGGCTTGGTGAGGGTGGAACATCCTGACAGGTCATGGAGCCGACCCCGGGGAGGATGTTGGGGTGAAGCCTTTGGGAGGATCTGGAGGGGATCCTCACCTGTCTGCACAGGTGGCTTGAAGACACCGACCAAGGCTGGGCAGGTGGGGGGGCCCAGGAAGGGTCCTGGGTCATCCCTGAGGCTGGACGAGGGGTGTGGAGCTGGGGGTGATGGCGGTGGCGAGGAGAGGCTGATCACCGGACAGTGTGGAGAGCGACCATCCGAGGCAGCGGGGAAGGTGAAGACTGTGCCTGATGGGAGGACGGAGAGACCAGCAGGCGGCGCTGCCGGCGGGGTATCAGGGTTGATCTCTGCAGGGTGGCGCCCAAGCCCCACAGGGCTGGAGACCACCCGGTGTCCAGTGGGCAGTGCTGTAGGCGTGGGGATCAGGGCTGCTCCCTGCAGGGCGGCGCCTAGCCCCGCACCGCTGGAAGCCACCTGGTGTCCGGCCAGACCCCCGCCAGGAAGAGAAAGGAAGCCCCGTGTACACTGCTGAAAACACCAGTGCGGGACCTTTGCCCTCGTCTTCACCCGGCGGGGAAACAGGCAAATTGAAGTGGAGAGTGATGGGGTTGAAGTGGGAAATGTGGGTGCTGGGAACCTGGAGAGGAGGGTTTCTGGAGGGGGTGAGACCACAGGGCACAAGAGAAGGACAGGGGGTGGGCAGGGGGACGGGCAGTGAGTGTCCGGCGCTGGAGCACGTGCATCCTCCCTCAGGCCGGCCCCGCCTCCCCCGAAGGCTGGGTCTATTAACTCAGGGGATCCTGGAAGGGGGTTTTCTGTCTGGCTGGTTCACTGAAGCTGGGTGTTTGTGGGGACATGGGCCAGTCTGGAAGCCCCAGTGAAGACATTGTTCACTCTGAGGGAATGAGGCGGACACTCAGTCCCCGGTCTGTGGGTGGTCTAGTCCTCTGGTTGTCATGTCTCTTCTTGGGGGTCACTGGGGCCTTATCCTCACTCTGTGGGGTACAGGCAGGGAGGGATGGATTTGGCCTGGCCTAGCTGTGCCTGGGCTCCTGGGGAGGATCTCTCCGGCCCACATGTTCACAGGCCTCAGTCACCCCTGCTCGACACCCCCCTCCAGGAACTCGGCACAAGGACCTGCCCTGTGAAACGGGGTGCCTGGGTCGGGGGCTGGTGGGTCCCTTCTCAGATGGCCACATTCAGGTCTCGGGGTGGGTGCGGTGGCCTGCGGCCACTCACCATGGTCACCACACCGCTGCAGCTCCTTTCTGGGGTCTGAGATGCGCCAGGGGTTGCTGGGTGAGGGGAGGAGGTCACGGTGACTGGGACGTGTGGGACAGGGGTCCTGGGTCCTGGGTCCCTCCCCGAGGAGGAGTGGGCGTCATGCCCAGAGGGGAGGCGGCCGGAGACGGTCCTGGGTGTCAGCAAGCACAGCGCCGCCCCCCGCAGGCCGGGTGTGGGATTCCTGCGGCCCCGGCACAGAACACCAGACGCGGGGTGGGGTTGGGACAGGGGCCGCCAAATCTCAGGCCTGGAGCCCGAGGTCAAGGTATTGGGGGCCCGCTCCTCTCGCGGGCTCTGGGGTCAGTCGGTCCCATGCCATTCCCAGCCCCAGCTGTGTCTCTGCCGTCACGTCGCCTTCTCCCCCATGTATCTGTGTCCAAATTCCCCCCATGAGGAACCCCCCAATTACAGGTCAGTGACGTCGTCTCAACCCGGCCACCTCTGCGGTGGCCCATCTGCACACAAAGTCCCATTCTGAAGTCCCGGGGAGTCCGTCTTCCGGGGCCTCTTGAGGGGACCAATCCTGGTTGTCGACACAGCTCGTAGGGGCGTGTGGGGGGCGGGGCCCCAGGCCGGAATCCAGGAGCCTCACGGAGGAAGTGGTGTCCTGACTCAGGGAAGGTGGACGGACAGGCAGAGGTGAGAGGGAGGCCGAGGGGCGGTCAGCCTCCGGGGAGTGAGGAGTCTCTAGAGGGCCGGGCCGGAGCTGGCGGGGGGACGAGGCGGTCAGAGGCGGTCAGAGGCGGATGGCCTGGTCTGCGAAGTGCGGGGTCACTTAGGGGCAGAGGCACGGGGGCCTCAGGGATGCCCTTTGTCTGCTCCTACGAAGGCGGCCGTCCGTGGGCTCCCAGCCAGGTTGAGCCAAACGTGGAGAGGTTTGAAGACACATCCCAGGGCCGCCTTCGAGAAGTGCCTAGTGCCTGGGGACACGGAGCCTCCAGCCTGCCGGTGAGTGTGTGGGGTTTGTGGCACGTGGGGCTGAATCAGGGCCCTGAGGAGCTCGAGGTGCCTGCTCCAGGCCTCACCTGGCGGCTGCCCAGGGCCTCCTGGTTCAGGCACCGACCCTGGTCTGGGAGGGGACAGCAGGTCCCCTGACCTGTCATTGCAGCCAAGCTGAGGCTGCTGAGCAGCCACGGCCGGACCACAGCCTGTGGGCGGGATGTGCGTGGGGACGTAGCAGGACAGCTGTGGGACGCCTGCATCAACAGAGGCTGGTCATCCACTGGACATACGACAAGAGTGAGCTGGACAGCAAGGCCAGCCTGAGGCACAGCTCAGGTGGGGAGGAAGCTGCATGTCCTCCATCTTCAGCACCCAGACGTGTGTGTAGAGATGCTCATCCAGATACCGAGGGGCTCTTTCTTCAGATGCCTCGTGTCTCATCATCTGGCAGGTGTGGGGGTCCTAGGGCGACCGTGACAACATGCCACAAGCTGGGGGGTTCACAAGAGCAGAGATTTGCCTCTCGCAGCTCTGGACGCTGGAAATACAAAATGAAGGTGTGGTTGGTTCCTACTGGAACTTCAGGGAATCTGCCCTGGCCTCTCCCGGCTTCTCTGGTTTCCAGAAATCCTTGGCGCCCCTGGACTTGGGGCTGCATCACCCACACCTCTGCCTCCATCGTCACGTGGCTTCTCCTCAGTGTCTGTGTCCAGATTTCCCTCTTCTTATAAGGACCAGCTGTTGGATTTAGGGCTCTCCCTAATCTAGCATGCCTCACGTTAACCACATCTGCAGACACCCTGTTTCAGAAATAAGGCCTGATTCTGGGGTAGGAATGGATATAAATTTGGGGGGAGGATACTGTTGAACCCACAGTAGTAGGTGAGGTGTTAGAGGGTGGAGGGCAAGAGAAGTCCCACCGAACTGACAGGGCATCGTGAGACCGAAAACCGAGGCAGGCAGCTCCAGGTAATTAACGGATCAGTTTATTATTGGGTAGTTTACTCACAGAGTGGGATTGGACAACGATTGGAAGGAAGCATGTGCAGCTGCGCTCTGTATGGCCACAGGGTCACCGGGACAATTTATGGTTAACATAGGGGGGTGCTTGGAAACAGGACGCACATTCCTAAGTCAAGGTTCATGAATGGGTAACTGGCCTCATGGGCGCCGGGAACACGTCAGCAAAGGTCTTCGTTGTTTGGGGACTAACAAAGCATAGAGGCCACCTGGTCCTGATAATTACTAAACAGCCTGTATTAACTAGAAAAGCCTTGAGGACAGAGAAGTGTTTGATCACACAGTACAGTCCTGGGTAAGGTCAGCGGAAGGACGAGCCCAGGATGGCATCAGTTATGCTGACAGCCTTACACGGTGGGGAGGCGGGGCTGGGGAAGGTGCGGGCTTGAGTCCCGCAGGTGCCCCTGAGAAAGGGACGCGGGCCGGGCAGTGGGGTGGGCCTTGCACCTCGAGTGGGACAGGGGCGTGGCCCAAAGAAGTAACCTGACACTTGTTCTTAGGGACCCAGTCTCTGCAGTGTGGACATGCCTGTGTCCAGGGTCACATCCTTGCTGCTTCGGGGCCTGACCTCTGTGTGACCTCTGCAGGCCGGCCTGAGTGGGAGTATATTGTGTCAGGAGCCTCAGGCAGGACACATCCTCAGGGTTTGGGGAGGATCCCCCGGAGGCCTTGGAGGTCAATTCTGGTGGGGGAGGGGTAAGTGTTCAACTCTGCCGCCTTAAGGGTGGCGTCCACACATGAAGGGGGTGGTATTATCGGTTTACCTGAGAAAACACACTTTCAGGTCTCCCGTGCGTTACGGAAAAATCATGTTTCTAATATGCGTGTTTGCAGGTAGCTGGCAGTGCTTCGGCCTTACTCTGTGGCTGTGCCTGTGCTCCAGCAGCTCCCAAGCACTGACTGCAGTGCCGTTTGCTTCACCTGGAAGGTCCCAGTCTTGAGGGGATCGGGCCACGGCCCCGGTGTCCAGGGCTGCAATCAGGCAGTACACGGCCAGCGACCCCATGGGGCTGTTCACAGTGCGACGATAAATCCAAATGGATTCTGTCCTGTGCTACTGGGGACGAGCCCTGGGTCTGCCTCTGGATCATCCCTGTGAGGGGTTGTTCATGCCCTCATTTACACTCCATGGCCCACACGACATCACCCAGGGCCCCAGAAATCACATGGGCAAGCAGACAGGATCTCTTGGCAGAAATGGAAATTCCTTGAGGTGTCAAGATGTTGATGTGACGAATAATTATTTTTTTAGTTGTGATTTAAATATATGTAACATAAAATTCACCATTTACCATTAAATTGAACAACTCAGTGGTATTTATCACATTCACAGTGTTGTGCCAGCACCACCTCCATCTGGTTCTAAGACATTCTCATCCCCCAAAAAGGAGACCCCCTTCCCCCTCCCCTAGCCCACTAACCCACTTCCTGTCTCTGTGGATTTGCCCTTTCTGGACATTTGATATAAATGGAATCAGTTTGTGGCTGTTCTTGGCTGAATGTTTGTGTCCCTCCAAAATTCACATGTTGAAATCCTTACCCCCAAGGTGATGGTATTAGGAGGTGGTGCCTTTGGGAAGTGATTAGGTCATGAGCGTGGAGCCCCTATTATGGGATTAGTGTCCTTATAAAAGAGACGTCAGAGAGCTCCCTAACATCTTCTCCATGACAGGACACAGGGAGAAGATGCCACATACAACCAAGAAGAGAGCCTCACCAGAACCTGACTGTAGTGGCACCCTGATCTCACACTTCTGTCCTCCAGAACTGTAGGAAATACATTTCTGTTGTTGAAGCCCCCAGCCTGGTAGTTTGCTATGGCAGCCCAAGCAGACTAAGACAGTGTTCTTCTGTGTCTGGCTTCGCTCACTGAGCATTGTGTTCTCGAGTTTTGTCAGCACTGCAGCGAGTGTCAGTGCTTCACTCCTTTTCATGGCTGAGTAATATTCTATTGTGTGGATGGAGCACATTGTGTGTATCTGTTCTCTGTTTACCTGTTGATGGTCATTTGGGTGGTTTCCACATTTTAGCTGTTGTAAATCATGCTGCTATGAACATGCATGTACAAGTGTTTGTTTGGACGTGTGTTTTCCTTTCTCTTGGGTTTATACATAGGAGTGGAATTGCTGGGTCTTGTAGTGACTCCATGTTTGACATTTTGAGGAACTGCCAGACTGTCTTCCAAAATGGTGGCACCATTTCACATTCCCACTAGCACTGTTTGAAGGTTCCCAGTTCTTTCCTTTTTATTGTCTGTCTTTTGGATTCTAGTACCTTAGAGGGAATGAAATGCTATATCATGGGTGTTCTGTCAGCCCATAAGACACTCACCCCTTTTATACCAAGTACTTTGTAATGCTCCCCTCACTTTCTGAAATCAGAGGCAGAGATAAGATAATCTCTCTACACATACAGTTTAAGTATAATTATGTATATGTGTGTATGCAGCTACAGTTACAATAGAGAGGAGAATTAAAGTTAAATACATTTTAATGAAATAATACATAATATAATAGGTGAATGCTCGGTTTAAACTACACTAAGTAATCAGATGTTTGCTTAAATTTTTCTTCAATTTAGATTTAAGAAAAGATAGGTAACATTCAACTCGCTTCAAACTTTAATGTTTTTAAATGAGGACAAATAGGCATTGTTGTATATAATTTGAATTACTGTGGTGACAGCAATCCTGGTGCATTAACTGGCAATTTAGAAACTCTGAGCCACTTTACCAGGCAATCGGATTTTCCAAAACGTCAGAGAATTCTTGGTAAAGTTCTGAATAACTGTGAGAACAAGCTTTCCTAGAATCACGTCGTTGTTCTATTCCTGCAAAATTCAGCCTATCTTAAAGCCATATAGAAATAACTTGTGTGTAAAGTAGAACAGAGTCAGATTCTCAGCTCAGAAAATCACGAGCAGGTCCTTCCCAGGAAGGGCTGGCAGGCACAGGACAGTGTCTAAAACAATTGTCAAATACATCGTTCTATAAGATCAGTGATTTTACTAGTATAACTCTAGCTATGGGAAGACGCTACAAGAGGTCTGGACCATAACAGACTAGTAGGACAGGCGACCCAGAGGCTTTGGGCTACTGTTAACAGGGCCTAGTCCAGTAACAGCACATTGAGTGGCCTATCAATGAAATCCTCACCTGAACTGGGAATGAGTATTCCAGGAGCCGTGGGATAAATTGGTCATGAAACGCCTCCTAAACCTGGGTCAAAATTAAGACCAAAAGAGGGGGGATTGTAACATAAAGATTGTTTGCCCACCATTCAGTTGTACAAGAATAAAGTCTTCAACCACCACAATCGCTGACTTACAGGCCACCCTGAAAGGAATTCGGGGCGAAGATCAGGATGAGGCACTTTGTACTCTGGGCCAGAACTGGCTCTCAGAGAGTTCGGTATTTTCAGGAGAAAATTTGTATGAACCTGGATTCTTGCCTCTACCCACATTTAGAAAAGCACTAAAACCATTAGGGTATCTGTCTCTCCTGAATAGCAGTACCCTCCAACCAAGCTGTGTGCTTGGTTGCACGTACCCCTTCGTCAAATTCACTCAAATGTGTCACTTTTTAAATACAAGCAGTTGTTTTCAGCTTTCACGTAGAGAAAAGCCGATCATGAAGAGCATTTCACAGGAGTGCAAACTGAACGGGCCAATCGACAGTGGTGAGATGGTTCTCGACACACGCCTTGTCCTACGTGGTCTGAGGTCCCACATGGCTCGCTTTTCACCCACCATATTGGGGTAAGATGAACCAGAATGTCCGGCCCTGTGTGTCTGACATGGCTGCGCTGGCCCCCCTGGATATGAGGCTCCTGGTGGGAGAAAGCACAGCCCCTCAAGTCCTTCTCTTTGGTCGCAGGTGCAGGAACCAGCCCTCTGTGGCCCGGATGCCTTGGTGCAAACCGCCACTGTCAGGGGCAGCCCCCGCTGAAGCAGCAGAAGAGGAAGGTCGCCGTCACCACGGAGGTGACCCTTTTCAAGAAGCACTTGCCCAAGGGAAGTACTCTGCGCAGGTGCAGCCACTGCGCAGTTGCGGACGTGGGAGCTGCTGGGGCACGTGGTGGGGGAGGGGTGCTCCACACCAGGCAGGGTGGGTGGCTCGAGCCCGTGGCAGCACTGCAGCCCTGTGGTGCCCCGCCGGCTAAGACGCCGCGTGAACCTGATCACATGAGTGTGTACCGCACCTGATCTCAGACATGTATGCTCACTGCTGACCCCTCACGTGTGCCTGATGTCACACACACAGATGTGCTCACCTGTATGTGACTGCAGGCCCGTCACATACACTTCATCACACACCCACTCACTGCTGCCTGTTGCCCCCAGTCCACGTGGGTCGAGTCCTCTAAGGAGCTCGGGGTTGCCCTGCTGGACCTCATCAGCTGGTCCAGTGCTGCAGCTGCAAAGGGGAGCCTCACACCGGTGCTTCCTGGTGTCCTTCACACTGGGGTCCTGAGCCACACTCTCCTGCCCAGTCAGTTTCCAAGAGACCAGGCAGGCTCAGACCTCTTCGAGGGGCTGGCTTAGGTAAGGGGCTGGCTTGTTTCCTGGGCAACATTACTGTTATCTCAGACTGAAGGGGGATTGTGTACCCCCAGGGAAAGAGACATCCATGCCCTGACCAAAGAGACATCCGTGTCCTGACCCCTGGGCCTCAGGACATGACCTCATTTGGAAGTAGGGCCTTGTTGTGTAAGTAGGTAAGACAAAGGCCTTAGGGTGGTCCCAATCCAGTGTAACTGTGTCCTTATAAGAGGAGCAGAGACACACACACAGGGGGGAAACTACATGAAGATGAAGGCCGAGATGGGAGGGATGAAGCTAGAAGCCCAGGGATGCCTGGGTCCCCAAGAAGCTGGAAGAAGCAGGAAGGACCCTCCCCTGGAGCCTCAGCACTTTCCACCTGGACAGTTAGTATGAGTGGGCCTGAACTGAAGGCAGCACCGTGGTCCCTGACCAGTCTGTCTTGCCCGCTTGGCACCGTGGGGAGCACCTCCCACAGAACGCTGGCCAGCAAGTTGATTTCACATGAGACCATAGGACGCTGGTCCTGTAAACAGGCAGGCCCATCTCACCCTTCCTCCTGGGCTCTGGTCACACACGGCAACTGTGCACCCTGTGGGGCTGGGCTTTCAGCCTCTTCACAGGATCCCTTGGTATTGGTTCAAAGTTCAGCTTACACCCCAAGAATGACGGAAGGTGAAATCCTCATCAGCCCTGTGCGGTGCAGGCAGGGAGACACAATTAATTGTAGAGTTAAAAGCAGAGAGGCTAAGGGTTACTCAGCCATGGAAAAGGAGTGAAGCACTGACACAGGCTATGGTGTAGATGAACCTCGAAAACATGATGCTCAGTGAGAGAAGCCAGACACAAAAAGACAGTGGATTCCACTTACATGAGACATCCAGAACAGGCACGCCCACAGATCCCCATCCAGAAGGTGGACTGGGGATACCGGGACTGTGGGAACTGAGGGGTGGTCTCTAAAGAGTGGGCTTCTGGGGAGTGATGGAAATGTTGTAAAATGGATTGTGCTGGTGGCTGCACAACTCTGTGAATATGCAAAACACCACTGAGCTTAATACTTAAAATGGGTTAACTGTGTGGTATAGAAATTCAATCTCAATAAAGCTGTTACCAAAAGTGAAAAAGTGGAGGCTTCCAGGCCCACCTCCAGAATCTGACAGCAGAGGTGCGGGGTCAGACAGGACCTGCGTGTCTTAAAGCCCCATTGTGTCCAACCAGGTGGTCTGAGGGCACCTTGCGAAATTCTCCCTGTGGCATCAGAAGCGTGGGGCACTAGTGTGGCTAGGCCTCAGGCAGAGAAGCTGGATTCTGTGGCCTTGCTGTCCTAAGGGACTGTGGCATCGTCTCCATAGAAGGAGGTGGGTCAGTTTGAAGCCCGGTTCCCTACTCCACACGTTTCTTCTTTCTCTCCCAGCGATGGTGCTGGCCGAGCTGTGCCAGAGCAACCAAGGCAAAAGGGTGATGCACAGAATGACTGAGAACTTTGACCCAGTGCCGTGGGCTCCTCAGAGGCAGTGACCCAGGACTGAGGTCCCAGAGCCTCCTTCTGAGTGGCGTGGCCCTGGTGCCCCTTTCACGGGTGGCATTGTCAGGCTTAATGGTTGAGGCAGCCATGGTATTGAGATTTCACTGGTAGAAACTACTATTTTTCTTCCCTAGGAGAAGCAGGTCTCCGACTTTGTTGGGGAGACCACCTTTTCAATACACAAAAAAGAGAAGCTGTAAGTACATATTAAGGATTAGGTTATACATATGTAAAGAATAGTCATAAAGATCAAGAAACAGAACCTGATGAGTGGACACCCAGGAGTGCCCTTCCCTTGTCACAGCCTCCTCCCCACCGTGAGGTCGCTGTTCTCCTGATTTTGTGTCAGTGACTTGTCCTCATAGTTTACGCCCAGGCACGCATCCCTGCTTTGCCCAGCTTTGCCTAGTTCCAAAGTCTGTAAGTGGGTGTACCGTTCATGCTGCTTTATTGCTCTTGATGGCTCAGCATCGTGTCCATGAGATTCTTTCATCTTGTGAATATAGTTTTTTGAAAAAAAATTTTTTACAGTTTTACTACCTTTAAACAAAATGTACTCCGTTGCTGTGGAATATTCCTTCATCGGAGCGTGCAGGGTTCATTTCTGCATCCGCTTGTGATGGCCTTCAGGTTCTTTCAGGTTTGGCTCCTGTGGCTGCAGAGTCCATGTCCGTGTGTCCTGGTGCAGGGCTGGGGGGTTTCTGTTCAGCTGGGAGGAACACTGTGGGTCTGTGTGCACGGACTTCGCTCTCTGAGGCCCGATTGTTTCAGAAGTGGTTGCACCCCCCCGCTGCGCACCGGGCTTTCCATTGCTCCACATCCTGCTGATATTTGATACTGTGTCTTCATGTCTGCCATTCTGGTAGGTGTGTGCACAGTAGTTTTCTTATGGTTTTAATCCCTCGGTTGTTAGTGAAGTTGTGAATCTTGTGTTATTCATGGATTACTTCTTGTTGTTTTTTAAAAAGTTTTAAAAATTGTGGTCAAAGACACATATAAAATTTACTGTCTTAACCATGTTTAAGCGCACATTTCAGGGTCATGAAGTAATTCGCACTGTTGTACAACCCTGGCCGCCATCATCCTCCAGAGCATGTTCATCTTGCAAAACTGAAACAGTCCCCATTAAACACTCACTCCCCATTCTCCCTCCCTGAGCCCCTGCACCCACCATCCTGCTTTCTCTCTCTATGGTTCTGACTGCTCTAGAGGCCTTGTATGAGTGGATCAAGCACTGTTTGTTTTCTTGTGTCTAGCTTACATCACTGAGCATAATGCCCTCAGGGTTCATCCCTGCTGCAGCCTGTGTCAGAATTGCCTTCCCTTTTAGGCTGAATAACATTCCCTTGTATCGATGGACCATGTTTTGCTTCTCCATTCATCCATTAGTGGACACATGTAATATCTATGTTCATTTCTCATGTCGTATAATATTTGTGGAATAACATTGGAAAGTCCTATGAATCAAAAGTCACTTGCCATTAACTTTTTTCTTAAACTTTTTATTGTGAAAAACAGCAAAGCTAAGAAAAAGGGAAGAATACATGTCAGCTTCACTTGTGTTCAGGAATTAATGCTTTACGGTATTCACTTTATTCCCTGTGTGTGTGCTATGCGTGTGCGTGTGCCTGTTTGCATACATGTGCTGTGCATGTACATAGGTATGTGCATTTGCACATTAGTGTGTGCATGGGCATATGCATTCATGTGTGTTCATATGCTAGTGAATATATTTGTGAATACACTTGTGCTATGCACGTGCATGTGTTTGTGTGCTGTGCCTGCCTGTGTGCACACCTGTGTGTTTGCTGGAACCACTTTCAGGTTGGTTGCAGACTGAATTGTGCCCCACATATGTCCATACGCACCTGCTCAAACAATCCTGTGTAGCCAGGTAAAGGTCACAGATCTCAGGGATTTAAATGGATGGAGCAGGATGTCCTGACACAGAGTCTGTCTTCCAATGACTGTCACTGTCTCAGTAACATGCTTCACACCTTCTTTAAGCCCCATTCAGGGTCCAGCTTAGGCCCCCATTACATTCAGTGACCTGCCCTGGATCCCCTATAAGCTACAATGTCACCGTTGGAGAGTCTGGCCAGGGCTGGGTGTGCCCCTCCTGTTGGCATGGCCTCCAGGTCCTTAACGTGGCTCCTGTGTTCCCATCTCTCAGCCAGGCCCCAACTGGAATGCGGCTGTCACCTCTTTCCTCACAGGGTCCCATCGCCCAGTCAAGGGGGTTCATTCTCCCCAAACACAGCATCAGGAGTGGGGGGGGTGACAGTCCCCGCTGGGTCTCCTTCATGTGAGACCCTGTGCTTTTGAAAGAGCAGGCACTCTGCACTCAGGGGTGGTGGGGTGGTGGCATGCAGCCCACGATGGGCAGGCGAGTCACCAGGTGGGGATGAGCCGCTGTGCAAGGAATTCCACGGTGGGTTCTCCTCTCCAACGGCTTCTGTGCCCCAACCTCTCCCCGGGTCTCCCATCGAAGACAGCTCGGTGCCCGTGCTGGGTGTCAGCCCCAGGGCATGAGGTCACCTGACCGGGAGCCATAGGTGCCATCAGCCACACCCCCCTCCATCCCCCCCGCGCCCCGCACACGCTTCAGGGAAGCAGGACCTGAGTGCAGGGCTCTCAGCGGCCCTGAGCACCCCGCCCGGAATAGGCCAGCAGAATGGACAGACCGGATCTCCCAACCCGGACCATGCAGGACTGTCCTGCCTGGGCTTCCGATGCGGCCGCCTCCTTCTGGAATCCTGGGAGGCTGGAATCAGGCCACTTCTTGTCTGTCCTGGCAGCAGACTGGGCTGCACTCTAAGAAGTTCGTGGCTCACGCGTGGATCCTGACTATCAGGTGGCCAGAGAAATTGGTAACATTTTTGTTTTGCCTGTTGAAATGTTTAATGACAACGATTTTGTTCAGTTTCCTGATGTGGGTGTCCAAAGATGAGAGACCCATGTGTGTGACCTGTACCTCCTGTAAGATCAGCCCTAAGCTAGTTTAAACATGATCGAGTTCTGTCTACACGGTAGATTTAGACCTCTGCATGTCCTGTCTACTGATTATGTTTAGAGCTGACCATGTGTTGTCTATAATAAGAAGATTTAGACCTGACCATGTTCTGTGTACGCTAGGACTATGGGAACCTGGGTAGAGACCCGGCCTGGCCTCAGTACTGGGAAGCTCCGTGCCTGCATCTGAAGGTCAGTGCTTACATGTCTGGGGTCTGGAGCTGAGGTGGGCTTGTCTAAGTAACAGCCTCTCTTCTGAGTGTGGTTACCTGGTCCTCCCAAGGGTCAGTGCTATGGTCGGGGCCTTAGTCTTAATCCCTGCAAGGTTCACCTTTCCTGGGGCTTGTGGAGAATCCACGGGAGGGCTACCTGGCAATAATTCCAATTCATCAGCACGTGCATGGTGCGTAGGGAGGCAGGTTTAGCTGGTGAATTGATTGCAGGGCACGCAGATTGGGCAAAAGGCTGATGGGCAACAGATGAGGCTGCTGCTGAGCTCTCCTTCCAGTCTACCGTCCCTACTCAGAAGCGTCCAGAGCTGCCCCTCGGCTTTCAGCCCTGCTGTCCTGTGAGTTACCTCAACAAGTATATGAGACAAGAAAGGACTGAGCCTGCCAGAACAAAGGTAGTGTGTTCAACTCTAGCATGAAAGCTTTAAAAACACTTAAAATCACACAGAACCAAAGTGAGAAGAGGAGGACTTCTCTGGGACAAGTGTGGGGAGAGGAGACCCACCTTACACTTTTTCCCATCCCAGGAGGTCCCAGGGACCCAGCTTGTTTCCACAGTAGGGGAGCCACCAGCAGAGCCATGGTGTCCTGACCAAGGGGACGTGTGACCCCAGGTGCAGTGTCTGGGGAGGTGGGGTCACCTGGTGAGTGTGGACCTGTGACCCCAGGTGTGGGGGTTCTGGGGAGGTGGGGTCACCCTGGAGGCTGTGCATGTGTGAACCAAGGTGGGGTGTCTGGGGAGGTGGGGTCACTCTGGAGACTGTGCACATGTGACCCCAGGTGGGGGGTTTTTGGGAGGTGGGGTCACCCTGGAGACTGTGCATGTGTGACCCCAGTTGAGGGTGTCTGGGGAGGTGGGGTCACGCTGGAGACTGTGCACGTGTGACCCAGGTGGAGGGCTCTGGGTAGGTGGGGTCACCTGGTGAGTGAGAACATGTGACTTTAGATGCAGGGTCTGGGGAGGTGGGTCACCGTGGTGAGTGTGGATGTGCGACCCTAGGTATAGGGTGTGGGGACTGTGTGGGTCTCACCACATCTGCATGGGTCGGGATCACATGTATGGGGAGACCCCATATCTGCTCTTTGCCTGAAGAGTTTCTTATCCTCCTTGAGATTTCCAACATCTGAATTAAGAGTGTTGCCCTGATTATCCTGTGGTTCCTTTTCTTCTCTTAATCTTGTCACATTCATATGAGGTCAAGCATGTTTGAGTGGGTTGCTGCTCTGTGTTCTGGTGAGTGGCAACCCTTGGTGGTATCATATTAATATCATAGCATATCATATGTCTAATGTATGGGGGTCACCACTGCCTGAGTCCCAATGGACAGAGGTCAGGTGAGCACAGACTAGCCCCGCACTAAGAATGGTCTCCCGTGTGCCATGTGAAGATACTATGATGTCCCCTTAGGTGGGGGACTGTTCGGTCCTCTGACATTTGTGATGAAGGGGAATCGAAATGGCATCTCAATTAACAAGACATTATTTTATGAATTTAAGTGAAATAAAACACACGTCACATACCCTTTACCGTCATCACCATTTTAAGTGCACGTTTCTGAGGCATCAGATATATTTACCTTCTCGTGGAGCCATCACCACCATCCCTAGAACTTTCCATCTTGCAAGACAAACTTCCACAACCATGAAAGTCTCACTCCCCTTCCCCTCCCACTGCCCCCGGCACCAATGTCCACTTTGGTCCCTAAGTTGTCGACTCCAGGATACCCACTGGAGTGGAATCCTGCAGTGTCTGCTGACGGGTCACTTTGCAAGAGCTGACTTTCAGTCTGAAGCTCTGCCTGTTTGCATCTGAAGATCTGCATTTAAGGAGAGCGTGTATGAGGAAGGGGGTGTATGAGGGACAAAGGTGTCCAGGGTGCAGATAAGCCAGGACCTGACCAGCTGCCTTTTGGGTCCTCTGGTTCCATCTCTTGGCCTGGGCCTCATCTGCAGCATCACTGGCCCCGCTGGCACCCCTGGGGTGTTGTTGTCTGAGTGAGATTCCCCTGGTGCCCCTGCTCTCCTTCCCTCCTCCTGCTGGTTGGGGAGGGAACTGCTTGCTGTGTGGTCTCTACTCCTGAGGCACAAAGGACCCTGCAGCATGGACCTGCCGAGTGTGGGTGTGGTCCCAAGAGCATGGGACCCACATAGGACACAGCATTGGGGTATGACAAGTGCTAGGGCTGCCTCATCACTGACAGGGAATGTTGCCAAGATCCTGCTCGGGAGGGCGCAGTGGGTGGCCTGGGACCCCAGAGGCCCCATTCCTATCCTGGAGCTTGGACAGTGCATCCCCATGGGCTCCAGATTCACCCCATATCTCAGTATATCCCTCTGTCCTGTCTTTGAACTCAGGAAAACAACCTCTACTGATCATTGTTCACAGCATAGGCCTGGTCCTGTCGGTATTAAGATTCTTTAATCTAGGCGTCCTGAGATAGCAGCTCTTTTTAGGCCTAAGAAGGAACAGCTCAGGAGTGTACAACAATTTCAGATGAAACTAATATTCAATGACTATCTCTATACTGCTAGGTTGTTGACTTCCATTAGTCATTATTCTCCTGGTTTTAGCTCTGATGTGGGGATTACAGTGGAGTCAACATTTAAATCTTCATAATCTGTGTATTTGTAGCTTCAGTATCATTACTGACCCATAGTCTTTTATGGTTTGGGAAGAGTTATTGATTTCATGCATCATGTAAAGGATTCACAATGATGATAGAGCAGCTAAGATTACAATAATGGCTGGTAAATTGTTCACATTTTCTCTACCTGTGCATCTATTGTACGTATATGAGTTAGTTTAGTTGTCAATATTAGTGAAATAATATAGAGGACTAGAGAACTTCTTTTAAAAATCACTATTAATGTGTGTGATGAAAATGTAAAAGTTCTCCCATAATCGGTGATGTTGTATCTTGAGAGCCTAGATGAAATTGACATGCCTTAGAGATATACAGGATTCTAGCCTATGATTTAACTTTGACAAAGCTACATCACTTTTTACTTTTATCTCATTTATTGAAAAAGACATAATTGTTATGGTGTTGGCTTGAAACTGGTTGAAAAGGACTTGAGTCCTTCCTTATTTTACATTTACATAGGTAGGATCTTGAGACATAGGATATGGTGGAGGGCATCTGTGTAACCATTCTAGGTTAGGAGTAGCAGTTTCCACTGTTGAGACTTCTCATTTGGACACAAAAGCTTTTCAGAGTATGAAGGTTATTAGCATGACTGCTGCTACTGAGATGAATGAGCCAAAAGACAAAATATTTCATGTTGTGTGTGCATCAGGGTACTCAGAGTAATGTAGTGACATCCCTGAGACATCCCTGAGAGGCCAAGTGACATCCCTGAGAGGCCAAGAAAATGCTGTAGGAAGTCATATTTACTACTACAAATATACTTGTGAAGTAAATTTTTGCTCATGTTGAGTTAAGTGTATAACCTGAGAATAGTGGGAATCAGTGTAGGAAGCCTCCTATAATACTGAAGACTGCTCCCATGGACATTACATCATGGAGGTGTGTTACTACATAGTATGTATGCTGGAGGACAATGTCTGGGGATAAGTTGGCTAAGATGATTCCTGTCAAACCACCTATTGTAAAAAGAAAAATCAAGCCTAAAACTCATAATATAGTGGGAGGTCGTATAATATTACTCTACCTCTGTGAAGAGTTGCTAATCAGGGACTTCCCTGGTGATGCAGTGGTTAAGAATTCGCCTGCCAATGCAGAGGACATAGGTTCGAGCCCTCGTCTGGGAAGATCCCACATGCCGCGGAGCAACAAAGCCCGTGTGACACAACTACTGAGCCTGCCCTCTAGAGCCTGTGAGCCACAACTACTGAAGCCCACACACCTAGAGGCCGTGCTCTGCAACAAGAGAAGCCACTGCAATGAAAATGCTGTGCACCGCAGCGAAGAGTAGCCCCCGCTTACCGGAACAAGAGAAAGCCCGTGTGCAGCAATGAAGACCCAATGCAGCCAAAAAAAAAAAAAAGAAGAAGAAAAAAAATTTAAAAAGAGTTGCTGATCAGCTAGAATTTTACTCCTGTAGGGATAGAAGTAATTACAGTAGCTGATGCAAAGTATGCTCCCGAGTCGACAGCTATCCCTATGGCAAACATATGATGGGCCCACAAGAGAAATCCTCAAAAGCCAGTAGACATGACTCATACTATTCCCAAATAGCTGAAAGGCACTTTTTGTCCTAAATAGTATGTAATGATATGTGAGATTATAACAAACCCTGGTAGGCCATGAATACAGACTTCAGGGTCACCAAAGAATCAAAATAGGTGTTGGTATAGGATTTGGTCTTCTCCTGCAGGGTCATAGAAAGTAGTGTTTAGATTTCTATCTCTTAACAGTATGGCAATTCTGGCGGCTCAGACTGAGAATGGTAATTATAGTAATATGGTTATAGTTGGGGAAGGTTAAACAAATACTGGTGTTTGGTATTGGGATATGACTGCTGGTTTTGTATGAAACACTAGTAATAAAAGTAATAGCACCAAGAATTGAAGGGACACCTGCTAAATGTAAGGAGAAAATGCTTAGGTCAACAGAGGCTCCTGTGAGGGTCAGATTGCAGGCTAGAGCTGAATATACGGTTCCGCTTGTACCAGAGCCAGTTTCTACTATTGGTGATATGAGTAGGAGAAAGAATGATGGGGGAAGTCGTCATAAGTTTATATGATTTATTTGGGGAAATGCTACCTCAGGTGCCCCAGTTATTAGTGGCCCAAGTCAGTTTTCAAACCCTGCAATCATAATGGGTACAACTATAAAGAAAATTATTCCATAGTGCACGGACTGTTATGACTACCTTACAGATTTGGGCATCTCCAAGTAGCGCTCCAGGTTAGCATAGCTCAGCCTGCATTAATATGCTTAAGGTGCTGCCTGCTACTCCAGCTCAAGCACCAAATAGTAAATATAAAATGCTGATATCTTTGTAATTTGTTGAAAATAATCAGCAGTGTATGAACAGAGGTAAAATGACTGAGCTAACGTTAGACTGTAAATCTAAAGACAGAGATTGAGCCCTCTTTCTGGCAAACCCAGTGGTGAATCAACAAATTAAATTGTAACTGAGAGAAGCAGCTTCAATTCTGCTGGTGATTTTCCTGCCTTTTTTTTTTTTCTTTCTCAAAGGCAGGAGAAGTAGATTGAAGCCCGTTGACTAGAGGATTGGCCTGTTAACTAAAATTTCCTGAGGTTAAAACTCATCAATCTCGTAAGGATTTGGCTTAATTACATTGTTTGCTTTGCATTCAATTGATGTAGGATAAAGTCCTGCTGTCCTTATTTTTAGGAATTAAGTAAATTGTCCTTTGTTTAGGGTTTTGAAAGCTCTTGGTCTGAACTAACCTAAATTCCTAGTCCAGCAACGATAGAATGGGTGTTATGTGTAGTAATCGTGTGGCTATTATGATTGGTAATGATAGGAAGGTTATTTGTTTTGTACAAATTGTTGTATTTTTGTGTTGTTTATTGAAGGGAATATAGTTAGTGATGTGGAGTGTGTTAGCTGCAAGTAGAAATATAAGCTGAGTACTGCTATGATGGCTATTAGTGTTGGTAGAATGATGTTGTCATTTTTGTTATCTCTTGGATAATTATTCATTTGGGTCAAAACCCTGATAATGATGGGTGATGTCCTAATGATACTATAATGGTGAGGAAAAGGATTGTGATGGGAAGTGTTTTATCTCATGTGTGTGATAATGATACTCTTGTAGTACATGATCTGGGCATAAATAAGAAGAGAGTGTTGTTATGATATAAATTAGTATGTTTAGGATTGCTATGATTGGAATATACATTATAATAGCTGTTATTCATCCTTTATGTGCAACTGATGATGAGGGTGTAATTTTTTCCAGGTGAGTATGGCTAAGTCTGCCTCAACCTCCAGCTATGATTTATAATATCACTATGATTAATAGTATGTTTAGGTTGGTGGATGGTGACATGTGGTATAAAACTGATCGGGGTGCAATTTTGTCATGTTAATAGCATCAGGCCTGCTGTTCATGGAATGCCTTGAGTTACTTCAGACACTCAGAAGTGAAATGGGGAAAGTTCTACTTTTGTGACGAGGACGATTGTCATGCGGGTGGATGCTGCTAGATTAAAGATTTTTGTAATTCATTGTGGTTTTGTTTGTTTGTTTGTTTGTTTTTTTGTGGTACGCAGGCCTCTCACTGTGTGGCCTTTCCCGTTGCAGAGCACAGGCTCCGGACGCGCAGGCTCAGCGGCCTTGGCTCACGGGCCCCGCCGCTCCGTGGCATGTGGGATCTTCCCGGACCGGGGCACGAACCCGTGTCCCCTGCATCAGCAGACGGACTCTCAACCACTGCTCCACCAGGGAAGCCCTCATTGTGTTCTTTGACCAAAGTATATTAGATTAATGCTAATAGCCATTATAGGTAGTATTGATGTGGTGGATTGTTTTAGAAAATATTTGTTGGATGCTTCTGTAGTTTATGGGTTCATGTTTTTTACTAGAATGGGGATACCATTAACCGGTGTGAGCTTGTTATACAAATATATTTCCTGAGATAATGGTCAGTAGAATGATAATAAAAACAATGAGAGTTTATTAGTACAGGAAGGATATACAACAATATTTTGGGGGTATGGGCCTTGAAGCTTTCTTAGAGAACCTTACTATATAGCATGTGGTGTAATGTGGTAGCATGGAGAATGTAAAATTCTTAGGAATAAGTTCAATTCCAGGAATTATTTACTCTATCAAAGTAACTCTTTGTCAGACATATTTCTTAAGTTTGTGGTGGGTTGCCTGGTATGATGACAGGTAGTGAAAACTCATATACATAGGGCTGGGCTTCCCTGGTGGCGCAGTGGTTGAGAGTCCGCCTGCCGATGCAGGGGACACGGGTTCGTGCCCCGGTCCGGGAAGATCCCACGTGCCACAAAGCGGCTAGGCCCGTGAGCCATGGCCGCCGAGCCTGCGCGTCTGGAGCCTGTGCTCCGCAACAGCAGAGGCCACAACGGTGAGAGGCCCGCGTACTGCCAAAACAAAAAACAAAACCAGCATAATACATAGGGCTAATGTTAATAGTAAAAAAATTTTTGTCAGAGTTGTATATGTCATATCAAAATTGTGGGTAGGATGCTCGAATTCATAGAAAGGAGATTGTTAGATGTGTTTTAATGATGACTTGGGCTGTATATAATTCTGGCAGGTAGGGATTGTCGAATGCTCCTAAAGATAGAATGTTGTGGAAATGTTTATTACAAGGAACTTGACATATTCTCTAGGAAGGACGGGGTGAATGGGCCTGCTACATTTTCTACGTTGAAGCCAAATACAGATTTTGATTCAACTTCTGTGAAATCAAGTGGGGCTTCATTGGATTTCTGCTACTGTGGAGATAATCAAATTCTGGGTAGGAGTCAGGAGAAAATTAGTCATAGGTGTTCTTGTGTAATAATTACTGTGGAAAGTGTAAATGATCCATTTATCTGTAGGACTGAGAATGGAATAACTGCCAACATGACTTCATATGAGATTGTGTGTGCTACTGTCCCTAGAGCTCCAGTGAGTGAGTATTCTGAATGTGACGCTCATCCAGACCTGAGGATGGAATAAATGGCTAGGTGTGATATGGCTAATATACATAATATGTCTACATTTATACTAATTAGTGGATAAGATACGGGAAGAGGAATTCATGTTGTGAGAGCCAGGGTTAAGGCTAGCATTGGGGCAATAACATATAAATTGATGATGTTGATGGTCATGGTGGTTCTTTCATAAATAATTTGAATACCTCAGCAATGGGTTGTAATAGTCCACAGGGGCTGATGATTTTTGGCCCTTTCTGGATTTGTATATAGCCTAGAATTCTCCATTTAGTTAATATGAGCAATGCTATGGTGAATTAAATTGGGTAATTTGTGAAAGAATGTTGATTATATACATATTCTTAAGAAGAGGACTTGAACCACTTCAGATAAAAGTTTCAGTTTTACATAATTACCGGGCTCTGCCACCGTAACAAACCCTGTTCTACACTAGGGTATGTATAAATTAATTGAATGTAGATTATATCAACATTTAGTTTGAAGACATTTTGTAAAGTAAGCCATATTTCTCTTGTCCTTTCCTACTGGGGGAAATCTATAATAGAGAGAAACCAACCAGGATTACCCAGTCTGAACTCAGATCACTTGGGACTTTAATCGTTGAACAGACCATTAGTAGCAGTTATACCATTGAAATGTCCTGATCCAGCATGAAGGTCATAAACCATATTGTCGATATGAACTCTAGAATATGATTACACTGTTACCCCTAGTCTAACTTGTTCCATTAATCAGTGTTTTAGAACAACAAGTGATAAAGCATTTTGACTAGCTGGTCTAAATTTTAATCACTCACAGGTGGTTTTATTCTCCAAAAAATAAATGGCGCATGGGCTCAAGGCACACTGGCTTCAGTAGTTGTGGCACGTAGGCTCAGTAGTTGCAGCCCACTGGTTTAGTTGGTCCGTGGCACGTGGGGTCTTCCCAGACCAGGGATCGAACCCGTGTCCCCTGCATTGGCAGGCGAATTCTTAACCACTGCGTCATCAGGGAAGTCCCAGAATCGCAGTCTCCCTTTTAATATACCTTAAACCCAAAGAATCCATGGAAAATTGTTACAGAAACTAAGACAATAAAATATTGTAAGGACTATAACAGAAGCATATAGTACACAGTTCCTATAGACACATCCCAAGCAGTTACAAAGTATATTAAAAGGGAGGTTGCAATTTTAAAAGAATAAAATAAAATATACCCACAAACTCCCAATCTTTCCTGAAAAGTTGCAATCTGAAACCCTATTGTAGGAAGCAGAAGATTCCAGGATACGTTCTACAAATGAAAGACCCTAAACCCTGTGGGTGGATAAGGAATTCTGGAAGGAAGGTATCCTCACCCAAGGAGAGCAGATTCCTATACTTGTCTAACATCACATCCCTGTACAATTCCCAGTGATCTTGGTCCAGGCATTCTCACTCCTTTTGACAGAAATCTATGGGCACATCCGGGAATGTCAGCAGTCCCTGAAATTAAAAGTACACAGTCCATGTGGCCACGGGAAGCCTTCATAATGTGACCCAAGAAGGAAACAGCAAGTTAAGAGAGCTTGTTTTAATTTAGAAGAGTGTCTTGAATTACCCACTAATACATATATATATATATTTCCAAAGTAACATTCTCTGCCTTATTTCTAACTACAAGAAAAGAGTATGGCATGTGATCCACAAAACCAGTATAGAGACTATACTTATCTGGAAAAGAAATTACAAACCGAGGCTTTCAACACAGGCATATGCATTTTTGAGTGTTTTATTTATGTCAAACTTGAAAAAAAATGTGTGTATTTCTCAGACAGAAAAGACGTGTCAAGGTAGAAATGTACCTTTCAACTATTCATGGGTACACAAGCACACTGGGGATATTGTAAAAGTGCAGATTCTGATTCAGTAGTTCTGGTGGGCCTGAATTCCATATTTTTAACAAGCTAATTTTTAACTAGTGATGCCACAGTCTCTGATTCATTAACCACAATTGTTAATAGCAGAGAGATAATAAGGAAAGGTAAAAATTCATATTTAACTTTGAACTTAAAGTGTTTTATGGATTTTATACATTTACTAGAATAGTAAGCACAACAGCAACAATCAGTTTTGAATATTTACCGTAGACCGTGTGTCTTTCTAACTTTTTTGTGTAGGATTCCAGGAAAAAGGCCTGGGCTGCGGTCACAGTGGGCGGGGCCCCCAGTCCTGGCCGCCCCTCCAGGACCCCCAACGGGGCCCTGCGCGCTCCTGGCGGCTCCCTCCCCCGGGGCCCCCCTCCCTCCCGGAAGGCCTCGGGGCAGAGCGGTCCCACCCCCTGCGCCCAGAGCAGAGCCCGCGTTTCCGCAGAGCTGGAACTCCTGGCTCGGGGTCTCTTCCCTCCGCCGTCGCGGAACTGCACCGGCGCCCGAGGGGAGGGCGGCCTCACTGAGGCTGCCGGCTCTGGAGGGGCCCCAGCAGCCGAAGCCGCGACAGTCCTGGGGAACGCAGGCCAGGTAAGTGGGCGCGGACTCCGCCTGGTCCGGTGCCCGGGCGGCAGAGCAAGACCAGCTTCTGAGGGGCAGGGGTTGGCTGCCACCCGCCGCTGCTGTGTAGAAAGAGCGGCCCCCAGCGTCTGGTCCCGGGGAACTTTGGTCCCTCCTTTCGCCCCTGCCCTCGGCCTGGCTCGCTGGGCCTGTTGGAGGTGGGAAGGAGGACGGCCTGAGCGTCCTGAGGGGAAACGGGGCAAGGGAGGCGCAGGGTCCGGCTGCAGCGTCAGCGCTCCTCCTCCTGACTGCGGGGAAAGCGGCTTAAAACTCATCCCTAGGCTCGCAGGCCCTTTCTTCAGCCAAGTCCCTCTAAGCCCCTTCCTCCATGAGCTAAAGTACCGAGGGGGGGAGGGGACAGGGGAGGGGACTGGCGCAGGTAATGGGGAACATCAAAAGGTGATTGTTAATTAAGGAAAACCAGATATCCCAAGTTAAGGAATTTAGTGCTTTTCTAAGTATTGGAACATGCAAGAGTCAGGGTTCACTGAAATCATTCCTTTGATATGCACCTCAGCTCTCTGGGACCAGTATTCTGTATTTGCACGTCCTGAGTTTCCCCAAGGCCCACCGGCTCACATTGGAGGGCTGCAAGTACTGATGACTGTGACATCCTTTGTTTACTGATATGGCAAGAAATATTCCATTTTTCACAGGCTTGAGGGGCAGACAGTGAGAAAGAGTAGGAGAATCTCACTCAGCATGTACTTTGGTTTATATATATGTAATATTTATATTTAACTGTGCTAATAGAGGTTCTCAAGTCCCATCAACTTGTACTACTGCCCTCTATGTATTCATTTCATCAATATCATAAGGTAAATGCCTATAGAATTGACTTAATCCATTTAAACAAGATAATGATTTTTAAGGGAAACATAATAGAAATATAACAACAAAACCCTTACCACTAAAGGCTGGGTCTGGAACATCCTAAATAAATATTCCATTGTTAAAATATTGAAAGATATGTTCAATAGAAATATCAACAAAAATGAAAAATAAGGGCATGGGAATGCTGAAATGTTCTATCTTTATCATTAAAGTGGCAGAAAATAATTTATTGGTAGGCACTGGGGGCAGAAGATGCCTGATTTTATATCTTTGTCATATTTGTGCAGTTGTTTCAACAAGTAACTTAAAGAGAAAATGGAAAAACAAGGTTTATGCCTGAGATCATGTTGATGTGAAACCAGGGATGGCCACCTTGTGCCAGGTGAGTGAAGTTTACCTGACTAGGTAGACCGCAGAGCTCCTGAGAAGCCAGGGTTGGAATTCTTCTGCTGGGTGCCACTTAGGTTCTGTGACTTGATTGATTGTGAGTCATGTAGGGGGAAAGACCCAATCACAGGAAAAGGGTGGAAATAGAGTTGATTTGGGGAGCAGCTAACATTCATCACAGCTCACGGCCTGAATGAATTTTAAAGAAACAGTAAAACAAATACTTCTTAAGGAATAAGAGAATGTGAGGGCTAGACAATCCAGAAAATGAGAAACGCCCCATCCCATTTTCCAGATGAGAAAACAGAGGCCCAGCAAGGTGATTGTTCACCCAAGTTGCACCCATCTCTCCTCCCCACTACATGCTTCATGAAAGCAGGACTCTTCCTGTCTTGAACACTGCTGACCCCCAAACAGGGCCAGGCATCTAGCAGCTGCTCCAAAAAATTTGGTTGACTATATGAACAATGCTGTTTCTTTCTCTCTCACTCTTATTCAGGATTGTGCCAAGAAATCACCAGGTTGCAATGTTAATTCGATAAATGTAAATATTAATTGAGTTTTGTTGTAATAAGGGCTTAGGCTTTGAAGGTAACAGACTTGGTTCGGATCGTGGTTCTGCTACTCAATAGCTGTTTGGCTTTGGGAAAATTACTAAACCTCTCTGAGCTTATTTCCTCCTTTGTAAAAGTGGGGATAAAACTACCTGAGCCAGCAGAGCACATGCATCAGAGATGTGCAGTAAGTATTGGTCTTCCTCACTCTCCCACTCCTTCTCTGTTCTTCCCAGAGAAGATGTACAGAAGGATATACCTGTACAGAAGGACTTTTAAGAATTAATTAATTAATTAAATTATGGCTGCATTGAGTCTTCATAGCTGCGCACGGGCTTTCTCTAGTTGCAGCGAGTGGGAGCTACTCTTTGTTGCAGTGTGCGGGCTTCTCATTGCGGTGGCTTCTCTTGCTGCGCTTGTTGTGGAACACCGGCTCTAGGCGCACGGGCTTCAGTAGTTGTGTCCTGCAGGCTCAGTAGTTGTGGTGCACAGGCTTAGCTGCTCCGCGGCATGTGGGATCTTCCCGGACCAGGACTCGAGCCCATGTCCCCTGCATTGGCAGGCACATTCTTAACCACTGTGCCACCAGGGAAGTCCAATATAGTATTTTTTAAAAAGGGGTTTTAATTTATTTCAGATAATACACATTTTTCTTGTAGAAAAGATTATTCCACTATAGAAGCATACACACTCAAAACCACTACAAATGCAGTATTCTATGGGTTAGATATTATCACTCACATTTTATAAACAATTGGGCAAATGCCAAAGCACTAGCAACTGGGGAGTAAGAGGACTCAAATCTGGGGTGCCCCCCACCCCAATTTCAAGAGCAATGTGTGTTTTTCAAATCCATATTTCATCTGGTCTTTGTTTCTCATCCATCCTCTGTGTCTGCCTTTCTCAAGAAGGCTCAGATCCTCCGGCTGGCTGTGCCCCACCTCCCATCCTGAAACCTCTGCATGCATGGGTGTGCCTGCTCTCCCTGTGCATCACCAGCTTTGCCAGGGAGCTGCTGTATCGTGCACTGCTTGCTGTACCCCAGAGTACCTAGACCCTTCTGGTACATGAAGTACCCTCTCATCACCATGAGTGCACACCCATCCCCTTACCTTATATCTTACCTCTAAGCCAGGCTTGGGGTTGACTACAGTGTGCATTCAGCTATGTGAGCTGCTGGGATCAAAGTGAAATTCCCAACTTTTGAAGTTGCAGGCCTGAGTGGCACACAGTGAGTTAAAGTCGGGTCACCTGACTTAAAGTGGGTGGGGGCTGACTGATTTAAAGCCAGGGCACCTGACTTAAAGCCTACGTCCCTCAGCTGCGGGACGAGACCAAATTTGGAGGTACACGGGTTCGCTCCAAGCCAGCACTGCTGTTTCGGAAGA
>NW_006771758.1:136896-155006 GCF_000442215.2 Lipotes vexillifer
GAGCTTCCAGTAGCGCCTTAGTGCAGGGGGACTTGGTCTGTTGTCTTGCCCCTGCCCTCAGAGGGGTGGCCACCTGCTCTTCTTGAGGAGAATCAGGGAGGGGGAAGTGCAGAGTCTGGCTGGAGTTGCGGCACCCCTTGTCTGATGGCATGGAAGGGGGGACGGGGGCTGTGTGGTGTCCTGGGGCTGGACTCAACCGGGTCGTCTCAGCCCCTCAGCCTCCTAACCTCCCCCCACACACCCCACAAGAGTTTCCAGTAATATGTAATTTCTCCTTAGGTTCTCCGTCTTCAAACTCATACCCAGGCTCACAGGTCCCTTGATTCAGCCAATTCCTCTGTGCTCTTTCTTCTAGTAGATACAGTCCCAGAGGGAGGGGCTGGGGGATGGGACTGGAGGGACCCCGGCAGCACTGGCCTCAGCTGACTAAAGAGATCCGGGGCCTGCCCTCTCACATATATGCGAGGACCCTTAAGGCGGAATCGAGTAGGCCAGTTAGAGGCAGTCCTTGCTGCCTCAAGTGAGTATGGATCACTTGCTGCCTCAAGTGAGTATGGGTCACCGTCAGGTGGGGAGCACATTGACCCCTGAGAAGTACCGTTAGGAGGATGAGTTCCTCCCTCGGCTTCAAGGACGTGGGTGGGCTTCAGGGCTCCAGTTCCCCTCCAGGCCTCCAGGTCCGACTGCACCCCAGCGGCCTTGCAGACCTGGCCTCCTGTCCCAGAACTTCTCAGGCTCCAGGAAGAATCCAGATTGCAGAGATGGTGCCTGAGCGCTCCAGCTTAAGAAGTGCTGTCCCTGGGGACCCAACAGTGGAGGGAGGAAGCGTGAAGGGAGTAGGGGTGTGGGGTAGGGAGGGGTGGCTGCCCTGGGAGACTTTGAGAGAGAAATATACCCACCCCCACCCCCTGCCCTCTGCAGTTGACCCACTGATGCCATAGCATCTCAGGGCCTTTTAGTCAGAGATGCCTCTGCTGCTTTACTCCTGTGTTCAAAACTATGCAAAACCAACTCTTCATCCACTTGCTGCCTTGCCAGGACTTTTATAGCACTGTTCTTTTGAAGCACTCATTCTCTAAACTGCAGTTTGGAGCTGTCCCAGCTATTTAAAAGTGTTCTCCTTAAACTGAGACTAAATCCTACTCTTTTGGAAAAACGACCTTCACTTCAGAGGAGATCGTCTTTTCTGCCCATTCCTTCCTTCTACTGCCCTCTTAAGAACCCCTGAGCTTGGTGATTTATTTTTTGCTTGATGTCAAAAAACACCTTCCTGCTGTACCCCAAAAAGCTTTCCTGGAACATAGGTGTTTCAAAACCATGACAGTGTTTTGCAGTTAGTATACACTGGGTAGACTGCCTAGCAATCCCTCCAAGAGCCAGAGGTGAGCGACACCTTTACTTATTTGATTGGATGCCCTTCAAGTCTAGGAAGGTCCCATTCTTACGCCTCAGCAGATAAGACAGAGCCCTGGATGGCTGTGGCTGTGATTAGATAACTTCTGATGATTTTATTTCCCTCACTGAGCTGCTGCTTCTAGGTTAAATTCATGTTATTACCTGTCCATTTTTAAAGAAAGACTGATAAAGTCACTCTAATAGGTCAGGGGTCTGTGCTCAGGGTTGGTCAAAGGTACTCACAGGGAGGAAGGTGGATAAAAATAGGTGGGTAAGGGCTTCCCTGGTGGCGCAGTGGTTGAGAATCTGCCTGCCGATGCAGACGACACAGGTTCGAGCCCTGGTCTGGGAAGATCCCACATGCCATGGAGCAACTGGGCCCGTGAGCCACAATTACTGAGCCTGCGCGTCTGGAGCCTGTGCTCCGCAACAACAGAGGCCGCGATAGTGAGAGGCCTGCGCACCGCGATGAAGAGTGACCCCCACTTGCCACAACTAGAGAAGGCCCATGCACAGAAATGAAGACCCAACACAGCCATAAATAAATAAATAAATACATTGTGTATTAAAAAAAAAAAAAAAAAATAGGTGGGTAAAATAGGAGGGTTGGCATGTACAGCCAGGACACCCGTGTTCATCATGCATACTAATAAAGGCCACAATCTCCTCATTTATCTCTTGTTGGAAGTTCTGATGGTTTCACAGGATCAAACTCACATCATATTCAAACTAGGGGATTTCCCCTGAGCAAAAAAGGAAGTATCCATCCCTAGCAGGAGTCGCTGCTGAGGAATAAATACGCAGATGTACAGAATGGACTTGAGGACACAGGGAGGGGGAAGGGTAAGCTGGGATGAAGTGAGAGAGTGGCATGGACATATATACACTACCAAATGTAAAATAGGTAGCTACCGGGAAGCAGCTGCATGGCACAGGAAGATCACCTCGGTGCTTTGTGACCACCTAGAGGGGTGGGATAAGGAGGGTGGGAGGGAGATGCAAGAGGGAGGGGATATGGGGATATATATATACGAATACCTGGTTCACTTTGTTATACAGCAGAAGCTAACCCAACAGGGTAAAGCAATTATACTCCAATAAAGATGTTAACAGCAACAACAAAAACAAAAAAACTAAGTCAAGCCAATGGAGATATTGGGTGTGTTTACAGTTCAAGAAATCCACAAGAGAATCCTTTATTCTGTATGCAATGAATGGTCCATTCGAAGAGAAAAAAACGTTCTAAAATGTTTTTCCAGTTATTGTTCAGAACATCATTTTATACATCTGCATTTCTTACTATCCAAAGCCAAGTCACGTGAGTTACAGGGAAGCAGCTGATTGATTTAAATTTGGGTCATGCGATTTAAAAACCAGTGGCAGCTGATTGATTTAAATCCCGGTCATATGACATGAGGAGGGGGTGCTCAAAACTGCTTCTTCATCTCTGGCTCAGAATATCATATTTATAACTTGGTTTTTCTTATGATTTAGAAAACTTGAGCTGTCTCTCCTTGGAAACATCAGGAGAAAAATACAGTATTTCACGTTCATTCTTTTTCTTAAACATCTTTATTGCAGTATAATTGCTTTACAATGGTGTGTTAGTTTCTGCTTTTTAACAAAGTGAATCAGCTATACATATACATATGTCCCCATATTTCTTCCCTCCTGCATCTGCCTCCCTCTCACCCTCCCTATCCCACCCCTCTAGGTGGTCACAAAGCACCACGCTGATCTGCCTGTGCAATGCGGCTGCTTCCCACTAGCTATATATTTTACATTTGGTAGTGTATATATGTACACGCCACTCTCTCACTTTGTCCCAGCTTACCCTTCCCTCTCCCCATATCCTCAAGTCCATTCTCTAGTAGGTCCGTGTCTTTATTCCCATCTTGCCCCTAGGTTCTTCATGACCTTTTTTTTTTTTTTTTTACGATTTCCATATATATGTATTAGCATACAGTATTTGTTTTCCTCTTTCTGACTTACTTCACTCTGTAGGACAGACTCTAGGTCCATCCACCTCACTACAAATAACTCAATTTCGTTTCTTTCTATGGCTGAGTAATATTCCATTGTATATATGTGCCACATCTTCTTTATCCATTCATCTGTCGATGGACACTTAGGTTGCTTCCATGTCCTAGCTATTGTAAATGGAGCTGCAATGAACATTGTGGTGCATGACTCTTGTTGAATTATGGTTTTCTCAGGGTATATGACCAGTAGTGGGATTGCTGGGTCATATGTTAGTTCTATTTTTAGTTTTTTAAGGAACCTCCATACTGTTCTCCATAGTGGCTGTACCGGTTCACATTCAACCATCAGTGCAAGAGTGTTCCCTTTTCTCCACACCCTCGCCAGCATTTATTGTTTCTAGATTTTTTGATGATGGCCATTCTGACTGGTGTGAGATGATATCTCATTGTAGTTTTGATTTGCATTTCTCTGATTAATGATTTTGAGCATTCTTTCATGTGTTTGTTGGCAATCTGTATATCTTCTTTGGAGAAATGTCTATTCAGGTCTTCTGCCCAGTTTTGGTTTGGGTTTTTTGTTTTTTGATATTGAGCTGCATGAGCTGCTTGTAAATTTGGGAGATTAATCCTTTGTCAGCTGCTTCATTGGCAAATATTTGCTCCCATTCTGAGGGTTGTCTTTTCGTCTTTTTTATGGTCTCCTTTGTTGTGCAAAAGCTTGTAAGTTTCATTAGGTCCCATTTGTTTATTTTTGTTTTTACTTCCATTTATATAGGAGGTGGGTTAAAAAGGATCTTGCTGTGATTTATGTCATAGACTGTTCTGTCTATGTTTTCCTCTAAGAATTCTACAGTGTCTGGCCTTACATTTAGGTCTTTAAACCATTTTGAGTTTATTTTTGTGTATGGTGTTACGGAGTGTTTTAATTTCATTCTTTTACATGTAGCTGCCCAGTTTTCCCAGCACCACTTATTGAAGAGGCTGTCTTTTCTCCACTGTATATTCTTGCCTCCTTTATCAAAGATAAGGTGACCATATGTGCGTGGGTTTATCTCTGGGCTTTCTGTCCTGTTCCATTGATCTATATTTCTGTTTTTGTGCCAGTACCATACTGTCTTGATTACTGTAGCTTTGTAGTATAGTCTGAAGTAAGGGAGCCTGAAGTCAGGGAGCCTGATTCCTCCAGCTCCGTTTTTCTTTCTGAAGATTGCTTTGGCTATTCGGGGTCTTTTGTGTTTCCATACACATTGTGAAATTGTATGTTCTAGTTCTGTGAAAAATGCCATAGGTAGTTTAATATGGATTGCATTGAATCTGTAGATTACTTTGGGTAGTACAGTCATTTTCACAATGTTGATTCTTCCAATCCAAGAACATGGTATATCTCTCCATCTATTTGTATCATCTTTAATTTCTTTCATCAATGTCTTATAGAGGGGAAAGTTTCCCTCCGCGGCCGGCCGCGGATCCTGTGCGGGCGGGCGCGCAGAGGAAGGAAGCGCCGGGAGGAGGCGGAGCCGCGAGCGGCTCGGGCGGGCGGTTCTCTCAACTTTAGTTTTGGCGTCTGAGGCTAGTTTCTGTCTCAGTCGGGCGCAGCCGCCGCCGGGGAAAAGAAAGGGAGGAAGGAAGGAACAAGAAGAGGAAATAAGAGAGAAAGGGGGAGGGGAAAGGCAACTAGCTGTCCGGCATCCGTCAAGGGCGTGAAGGAAAAAAGTTCTCGGGCGCGCAGGTCCGGGTCTCTCGCAGCCCCTCCCGAAGCGCAGCCGCCAGACCAGTGGAGCCGGGGCGCAAGGCGGGGGCGGAGGCGCCGGGGCGGGGGATGCGGGGCCGCGGCGCAGCCCCCCGGCGCTGAGAGCAAGGCGAGAGCCGCTCCCGCCGCCCAGCGCCGCCGGCCCGCCACCCTCGCCGGTTCTCCCATCTCGGCCCGTCGAGCCGGGGCGCCCGGCCGGAGCCCTTGCCCGCCTGGTCGGGGTGCGCGTCGAGGGAGGGAGAAACCATGGATCCCGGGCAGCAGCAGCCGCCGCCTCAGCCAGCCCCCCAGGGCCAAGGGCAGCCGCCCGCGCAGCCCCCCCAGGGGCAGGGCCCGTCGTCCGGGCCCGGGCAGCCGGCACCCCCGGGGTCCCAGGCGGCACCGCAGGCCCCCCCCGCCGGGCACCAGATCGTGCACGTCCGGGGGGACTCGGAGACCGACCTGGAGGCGCTTTTCAACGCCGTCATGAACCCCAAGACGGCCAACGTGCCCCAGACTGTGCCCATGAGGCTCCGGAAGCTGCCTGACTCCTTCTTCAAGCCTCCAGAGCCCAAGCCCCACTCCCGACAGGCCAGTACTGATGCAGGCACTGCAGGGGCCCTGACTCCACAGCATGTTCGAGCTCACTCCTCTCCAGCTTCCCTGCAGCTGGGAGCCGTATCTCCTGGGACACTGACACCCACGGGAGTAGTCTCTGGCCCAGCAGCTACACCCACTGCTCAACACCTTAGACAGTCTTCTTTTGAGATACCTGATGACGTACCTCTGCCAGCGGGCTGGGAGATGGCAAAGACATCTTCTGGTCAGAGATACTTCTTAAATCACATAGATCAAACAACAACATGGCAGGACCCCAGGAAGGCCATGCTCTCCCAGATGAACGTTACATCCCCTACCAGTCCACCAGTGCAGCAGAACATGATGAATTCAGCCTCAGGTCCTCTTCCTGATGGATGGGAACAAGCCATGACTCAGGATGGAGAAATATACTATATAAACCATAAGAACAAGACCACCTCTTGGCTAGACCCCAGGCTTGACCCTCGTTTTGCCATGAACCAGAGAATCAGTCAGAGTGCTCCAGTGAAACAGCCACCACCCCTGGCCCCCCAGAGCCCTCAGGGAGGAGTCATGGGTGGTGGCAATTCCAACCAGCAGCAACAGATGCGGCTGCAGCAGTTGCAGATGGAGAAAGAGAGACTGCGACTGAAGCAGCAAGAACTGCTTCGGCAGGAATTAGCTCTCCGTAGCCAGTTACCAACACTGGAGCAGGATGGTGGGACTCAAAATCCAGTATCTTCTCCTGGGATGTCTCAGGAATTGAGAACAATGACGACCAATAGCTCAGATCCCTTTCTTAACAGTGGCACCTATCACTCTCGAGATGAGAGCACAGACAGCGGACTAAGCATGAGCAGCTACAGTGTCCCTCGGACCCCAGACGACTTCTTGAACAGTGTTGATGAAATGGATACAGGTGACACTATCAACCAAAGCACCCTACCCTCACAGCAGAACCGTTTCCCAGACTATCTTGAAGCCATTCCTGGGACAAATGTGGACCTTGGAACACTGGAAGGAGATGGAATGAACATAGAAGGAGAGGAGTTGATGCCAAGTCTACAAGAAGCTTTGAGTTCTGACATCCTTAATGACATGGAGTCTGTTTTGGCCGCCACCAAGCTAGATAAAGAAAGCTTTCTTACATGGTTATAGAGCCCTCAGGTAGACTGAATTCTAAATCTGTGAAGGATCTAAGGAGATATACCTGAAATTTCCAAATAAGCCGGTTGTGATCTTCTGGCTAATACAGAAAAAGATGAACAAACGTCCAGCAAGATTCTTTCATCCACTATTTTGCTCTTCCTTGTCCATTGCTGCTGTTAATATATTGCTGACCTCTTCCATGTTTGGCTCTAAAGAATCAAAAAAAAACTTTTTTTGTTTCTTTTGCTATTATAACTACTGTTTGTTTTGGGGGCTGGGGGAAGTGAGCCTGTTTGGATGATGGATGCCATTCCTTTTGCCCAGTTAGACGTTCACCAGTCATTTTAACTAAATATTCAGACTTGGAAGTCAAATGCTTCACGTCACAGCATTTAGTTTGTTCAAACAATTGTTTCTTCAGCTGCCTTTGGCCAGTGAAAAAACATGACTTACTGGTCTGACAAGCCAAAAATGTTGTATCTGATATTAAGTACTTATGCTGATTTGAAGAGATAGCTGAAACCAAGGCTGAAGACTGTTTTACTTTCAGTGGGTTTTTTTTCCTCCTAGTGCTATCATTAGTCACATAGTGACCTTGATTTTATTTTAGGAGCTTATAAGGCTTGAGATAATTTCCATAGAAATATATTAATTATTGCCACATACTCTAGTATAGGTTTTGGTGGGTTTTATTGTGGTTTTTTTGTTGTTGTTGTTGTTGGTTTCTTTTTTGTTTGTTTTTTGTCTTGGTTGGGGTTTTTATTGTTTGCGAGTTTCTTTTTCTTTTTTTTGTTTTTTTTTTTGTTGTTGTTGTTGTTTCTCAGAACTTAGGCAAATTACCATTATAGTGAATCTGTTTATACTTGTAGCTTGGGGCAGTTATTGTAGTTCCTTTGGTAAATCTACATGTCCTGGTTTTTTTTTACCATCTTATTTAAATCTTGGTAATCTGCTCTCTCTATATATACCCCCACACACACTTATAATGTTTATGATAGTGTGATAGCAGAATGTATCTTTTTTTTTTTTAAGTTTTCCCTACTTTCCAATTTATTTTAAAATGGTAGCTTTGAATGTATGCATTTAGAATACATGACAAGTAGTTTATATTTCACAGGTAGTTTAAATCTGGTTGGGGCAGTCTGCAAATGTTGGTGGTAGTTTAGTGTTCTAGAAAGGGCTGTTATTATGGGTAGTGCCTAGAGGAGTCCTGTATGCCCTCTGGGCACACAATGGATATTATCTGATGAATTTGAAAGAAGCAAACAAGAAATGGCTTTATTTTCCCCTGGTTAGTCCCTCAGACTAATTTTACATCTTGATGGGAAATCACTGAGTTAGGTTCATAGTGTACATGACAAAAGTAAGCTTTATATAGTGGTTTACCTTCCTTTAGCTTTGAAAGTTTACCTTTGCCTTAGTTTTGGAAGTAAATTCTAGTACTTCAGTTCTCTTTTGTAGTGAACACATTAAGGATTACATTGAAATATTACCTACAAAATCGTTCTTCTAAGACTTGCTTCTGCTTCTGTATGCTGAGAATTGACCCTGGATAGTATATAGAATACTGTAAGGTCATAAGTTAGCTGGTAAAGTGATCAGATTAATGTATATTGGTAGTTGAATTTAGCAAAGAAATAGAGATAATCATGATTATACTTTTATTTTTACTGGAAGAGATATAACTAGAGTATGTGTCTACAGGAGTAATAATGTTTTCCAAAGAGTATTTTTAAAGGAACAAAATGAGCATGAATCAAACCTTCAGTATAAGCTATGAAGTAATACTTGGTTGTGAATTACAGTGGTATCAGCTAGCACCTCTATGATTAAGGGTCTTCTCAGTGTTTCTAGAGTAAGCCCTTATTTTCAAGGGTTTATAAGACATAAAATCTCTTTTCCTGGCTAAAACTGCTATGAAAAGCCTCAGCTTAGGAAGACAAGTGTTTTTTTTTTCTTTCTTTCTGATTACAGAATCTAAGCATTTTGACCCTTCAATTTAGAGGAGTGCAAAAGTTGGAAGTAAGAAGTTTTATATTAAGTAATTTCAGTGCTCAAAATGCAATCACTGTGTTGTATATAATGATTCATAGGTTGATCATTCATAATAATTGACTCTAAGGCTATTATTAAGAAAACAGAAGAAAGATTAAATCTTGAATTAAGTCTGGGGGGAAATGGCCACTGTGCAGATGTATTGATTTTTTTAGAGGAATAATGAAATTCTGCCTAGAATGCATAATTGAGTTTATGGATGGATGATACAGTATGTTGGCTTTTTTATGTGCAGAAGATCAAAGCTACTTGGAAGGAGTGCTTACAATTTGCCATTAAGCCACAAATTAAGATCGCATTTTATATATCAGCAGAGTAGCTTTAGATTAGGGGAGAGGGTGGGAAGGTGGGAGGGGAGTTGTGAAGACTTAGTGGGACCTTGATAGAGAACTTTATAAGCTTCTGTTTCTTCAATAAAGACTTGTCTTGCATCTTGCTGTCATTGAAGTCAGTTGTTCCTAAAATTTTAATCACTCAAGTACACCCACAAAACAAAAATATGGAGTTCTTCATTTCCTCTCACCTTTAATTTACCCAGTTATACCTCAGTGTTGAAGCAGCACCGTGGTACCTAACATACATGGTGCTTTGATCTTATCGTACCCTCTGTACTCACCTGCAGGAGACCTAAGCCTTTCTCTTTCTGAGTTTGAATCACAGCCTTGATGTGCTCTTCCTTATTTTATGTCCTTATTCGTAATGTAACGTGTTTAACTGCTTCTTGGTTGTATTGGGTGGCATTGGGATAAGATTTTAACTGGGTATTCTTGAATTGCTTTTACAATAAACCAATTTTATAATCTTTAAATTTAAAAAAAAATGTCTTATAATTTTCTGCATACAGGTATTTGTCTCCTTAGGTAGGTTTATTCCTAGATATTTTATGCTTTTTATTGCAGTGGTAAATGGGAGTGTTTTCTTAGTTTCACTTTCAGATATTTCATCATTGGTGTATAGGAATCCCAGAGATTTCCATGCATTAATTTTGTATCCTGCTACTTTACCAAATTCACGGATTAGCTCTCATAGATTTCTGGTAGCATGTTTAGGATTCTCTATGTATAGTATCATGTCATCTGGAAACAGTGACAGCTTTACTTCTTTTCCAATTTGGATTCCTTTTGTTTCTTTTTCTTCCCTGATCGCTGTGGATAAAACTTCCAAAACTATGTTGAGTAATAGTGGTGAGAGTGGGCAACCTTGTCTTTTTCCTGACCTTAGTGGAAATGGTTTCAGTTTTTCACCATCGAGGACGATGTTGGCTGTGGGTTTGTTATATATGGCCTTTATTATGTTGAGGAAAGTTCCCTCTATGCCTATTTTCTGGAGGGTTTTTTATCATAAATCGGTGTTGAATTTTGTCAAAAGCTTTCTCTGCATCTATTGAGATGATTATATGGTTTTTCTCCTTCAATTTGTTAATATGGTGTATCACATTGATTGGTTTGTGTATATTGAAGAGTCCTTGCATTCCTGGAATACACCCCACTTGATCATGGTGTATGATCCTTTTAATGTGCTGTTGGATTCTGTTTGCTAGTATTTTGTTGAGGATTTTTGCATGTATGTTCATCAGTGATATTGGCCTGTAGTTTTCTTTCTTTGTGACATCTTTGTCTGGTTTTGGTGTCAGGGTGATGGTGGCCTCGTAGAATGAGTTTGGGAGTGTTCCTCCCTCTGCTATAGTTTGGAAGAGTTTGAGAAGGATAGGTGTTAGCTCTTCTCTAAATGTTCGATAGAATTCGCCTGTGAAGCCATCTGGTCCTGGGCTTTTGTTTGTTGGAAGATTTTAAATCACAGTTTCAATTTCAGTGCTTGTGATTGGTGTGTTCATATTTTCTATTTCTTCCTGATCCAGTCTTGGCACGTTGTTCGTTTCTAATAATGTGTCCATTTCTTCCAGGTTGTCCATTTTATTGGCATAGAGTTGCTTGTAGTAATCTCTCATGATCTTTTGTGTTTCTGCAGTGTCAGTTGTTACTTCTCCTTTTTCATTTCTAATTCAGTTGATTTGAGTCTTCTCCCTATTTTTCTTGATGGGTCTGGCTGATGGCTTATCAGTTTTGTTTATCTTCTCAATCAGCTTTTAGTTTTATTGATCTGTGCTATCATTTCCTTCATTTGTTTTTCATTTATTTCTGATCTGATCTTTATGATTTCTTTCCTTCTGCTAACTTTGGGGGTTTTTTTGTTCTTCTTTTTCTAATTGCTTTAGGTGTAAGGTTAAGTTGTTTATTTGAGATTGTTCTTGTTTCTTGAGGTAGGATTTTATTGCTATAAACTTCCCTCTTAGAACTGCTTTTGCTGAGTCCATAGGATTTGGGTCATCCTGTTTTCATTGTCTTTTGTTTCTAGGTATTTTTTGATTTCCTCTTTGATTTCTTCAGTGATCTCTTGGTTATTAAGTAGTGTATTGTTTAGCCTCCATGTGTTTGTATTTTTTGCAGATTTTTTCCTGTAATTGATATGTAGTCTCCTAGTGCTGTGGTCAGAAAGGATACTTGATAGAATTTCAACTTTATTAAATTTACCAAGGCTTGATTTGTGGCCCAAGATATGATCTATCCTGGAACATGTTCCATGAGCACTTGAGAAGAATGTGTATTCTGTTGTTTTTGAATGGAATGTCCTATAAATATCAATTAAGTCCATCTTGTTTAATGTATCATTTAAAGCCTGTGTTTCCTTATTTATTTTCACTTTGGAAGATCTGTCCATTGGTGAAAGTGTGGTGTTAAAGTCCCCTACTATGATTGTGTTACTGTCGATTTACCCGTTTATGGCTGTTAGCATTTGCCTTATGTATTGAGGTGCTCCTTTGTTGGGGACATAAATATTTACAATTGTTATATCTCTTCTTGGATTGATCCCTTGATCATTATGTAGTGTCCTTCTTTGTCTCTTGTAATACTCTTTGTTTTAAAGTCTATATTGTCTGATATGAGAATTGCTACTCCAGCTTTCTTTCTATTTCCTTTTGCATGGAATATCTTTTTCCATCCCTTTACTTTCAGTCTGTATGTGTCCCTAGGTCTGAAGTGGGTTTCTTGTAGACAGCATATATACGGGTCTTGTTTTTGTACCCATTCAACCAGTCTGTGTCTTTTGGTTGGAGCATTTAATGCATTTACATTTAAGATAATTATCAATATGTATGTTCCTATTACCATTTTCTTGATTGTTTTGGGTTTGTTATTGTAGGTCTTTTCCTTCTATTGTGTTTCTGGCCTAGAGCAGTTCCTTTAGCATTTGTTGTAAAGCTGGTTTGGTGGTGCTGAATTCTCTTAGCTTTTGTTTGTCTGTAAAGTTTTTAATTTCTCCATCAAATCTGAACGAGATCCTTGCTGGATAGAGTAATCTTGGTTGTAGGTTTTTCTCCCTCATCACTTTAAATATGTCCTGCCATGCCCTTTTGGCTTGCAGAGTTTCTGCTGAAAGATCAGCTGTTAACCTTATGGGGTTTCCCTTGTGTGTTATTTGTTGCTTTTCCCTTGCTGGTTTTAATATTTTTTCTTTGTATTTAATTTTTGATAGTTTGATTAATATGTGCCTTGCTGTGTTTCTCCTTGGATTTTTCCTGTATGGGACTCTCTGTGCTTCCTGGACTTGATTAACTATTTCCTTTCCCATTTTAGGGAAGTTTTCGACTATAGTCTCTTCAAATATTTTCTCAGTCCCTTTCTTTTTCTCTTCTTCTTCTGGGTCGCCTATAATTGTAATGTTGGGGCATTTAATGTTGTCCCAGAGGTCTCTGAGACTGTCCTCAGTTCTTTTCATTCTTTTTTCTTTATTCTGCTCTGCAGTAGTTATTTCCACTATTTTATCTTCCAGGTCACTTATCCTTTCTTCTGCCTCAGTTATTCTGTTATTGATCCCTTCTACAGTATTTTTAATTTCATTTATTGTGTTGTTCATCGCTGCTGTTTTCATCTTTAGTTCTTCTAGGTCCTTGTTAAATGTTTCTTGCATTTTCTCTATACTATTTCCAAGATTTTGGATCATCTTTACTATCATTATTCTGAATTCATTTTCATGTCGACTGCCTATTTCCTCTTCATTTGTTAGGTCTGGTGGGTTTTTATCTTGCTCCTTCATCTGCTGTGTGTTTCTCTGTCTTCTCATTTTGCTTATCTTACTGTGTTTGGGGTCTCCTTTTCACAAGCTGCAGGTTCGTAGTTCCCATTGTTTTTGGTGTCTGTCCGCAGTGGCTAAGTTTGGTTCAGTGGGTTGTGTAGGCTTACTGGTGGAGGGGACTAGTGCCTGTTTTCTGGTAGATGAGGCTGGATCTTGTCTTTCTGGTGGGCAGGTCTACGTCTGGTGGTGTGTTTTGGGATGTCTGTGGCCTTATTATGATTTTAGGCAGCCTCTGTGCTAATGGATAGGGTTGTGTTCCTGTCTTGCTAGTTGTTTGGCATAGGGTGTCCAGCACTGTATCTTGCTGGTCATTGAGTGGAGCTGGGTCACTGCGTTGAGACGGAGCTCTCTGGGAGATTTTCACCATTTGATGTTATGTGGAGCTAGGAGGTCTCTTGTGAACCAGTGTCCTTTCAGGTTCATTCATTTTTTTAAAATAAATTTTTATTTATTTATTTATTTATTTATTTATTATGGCTGTGCTGGGTCTTTGTTTCTGTGCGAGGGCTCTCTCCGGCTGCGGTGTGCAGGGGCCACTCTTCATCGCGGTGCAGGGGCCTCTCACTGTTGCGGCCTCTTCCGTTGCAGAGCACAGGCTCCAGCCGTGCAGGCTCAGTAGTAGTGGCACGTGGGCTTAGTTGCTCTGTGGCATGTGTGATCTTCCCAGACCAGGGCTCGAACCCATCTACCCCGCATTGGCAGGCAGACTCCCAACCACTGCGCCACCAGGGAAGCGCGCAGGTCCATTCCTGAAACCAACTTCTCACAGTTAAAGTGTATTGACTAAAAGATCTTCCTTCTTCAAGAGATTCCAAACCTCTGTAGGACACTTCATTGTAATTGGAGAAAAAAGAAGAATGAAATCAGTCCAGCAGCTGCAGGAGGCAGAGGCAGCTCCCAGGACTAGGGATTGAGGAGGAGGAAGGGCTGAGACTTGCCATTAGAGCAGACAACCTCCAGAGGGCGCTGAAGCACCGGCAGAACCCACCTGCCACTCCCACTTTGGCACTCCAGGGTCAGATTTGGGTTTAGAGATGGGATTGCTCTAACCCCAAGGAGGTGAGTAGAGAGGAGGGGTTGGTTACCAGTCTCCTCTGACTCTCTGGCCTAAATTGCCTGGCTTCACAGTGGGGACAGAGTTTTGTTTTCAGCAACTGTTGGGGCACTTCCAGGCTGGTTGGGTTGCCCAGTGGCCTGACAGCCTGACAAGCTCACTGCGGTGCGACCGCCCTTTGTTTCTCCAGAATCTGTACTTCTGGAGGTACGTGGTTGCAGGAGCCCATTCACTGCCACTCCCCAAGTGGGATGGCACCCTCCCTGGCTGTACCCCATGATTGCCAGGTACTTGAAATGACTGCAAGTTTTTTTACTTCAAGGAAAAGCCCACATAACCGCTTCTGCCTCATAATGTATGGGATTTACTATAATTGAAGGACATTATAAA
Organism: Lipotes vexillifer; assembly: GCF_000442215.2. Classification (NCBI taxonomy): domain Eukaryota; kingdom Metazoa; phylum Chordata; class Mammalia; order Artiodactyla; family Lipotidae; genus Lipotes; species Lipotes vexillifer. Next base: position 151,364 of record NW_006771758.1, read on the forward strand.
GAACAGGTGGAAAACTCACCTGTTGGTCTCCATGTAGGAGTTTATTTTCCATGAATCCCTCCTACATGAGTAGATAGCAGAGGTTTATTTTTGTTCCTATGTGTGTAGTTGTGGCAGAGGATGTAGGTATGGGGATTTGAAGCCCTCAAAGAAATATTCTTAGAACTCTCAAGACTTCTCTTGATTGGAACTGAAAGAGACCTGGAAAAGGAGGAAAAGAAAAGGAGGAGGGAGAAAGAATTACTGTTTCTCAGTAAATTCACCTTCCTGGTTGATTGTTCTGTCTTCTCATTTCTTTTAACTTCTATGTATGTCTAATGGAATAATGTAGAAAGGCTGATTTTTATGCTATAAAAGATTTCACATCACAAAAAAGCTAGAAGTGGCTAACAGAACTTATTCAAATCCATTTTAGATAGAGATTTTGATATTAAATTTGTATACTAAAATGGGTTAATCCAAATTTTCTTTCTTTTTGAATGAATAGTTGTCACATTTTTGTAGATAATAATTTATCCTAGATATACAAAATTGTGAGAATGGGTAACATTTTTTACCACTTAAATGATTTCTTTTAAATGAATATATTGTACATTTTAAATGCCAGTGTTATGTCTTACATGTTGTTTTTTAATTCCTTGATTTCCAAAACTTGTTTATTTAATTGATTTCTAATAATCTGTTTCCCCTTTATTGTTTCTTTATATTTTATTGATCTATAGTTAATTTACATTATTATATCAGTTTCAGAGGTACAACATAGTGATTCATAAATATTTAGGTTCCTTTCCATTTATAGTTATTATAAAAGAGTGGGTGTATTCCCCATGCTATAAAGTACACCATTGTAGATTATTGAATTTTATCCATAGTGGATTATACCTAAAAATCTCCTACCAGTATTTTGCTCCTCCACCCTGTCTCTCCCTGCTGGTAACCACTAGTCTGTGTTTTAATCTGTGAGTTTTGTTTTTTTGTTGTTGTTGTTGTATTCAATTTTTTAGATGCCACGTGTAAGTGGTAACATACCATGCTTGTTTTCTCCGTGACTTACTTTACTAAGCATAATACCCTCCATGTGCATCCATGTTCTTGCAAATGGTAAAATTTCATTTTTTTGTTGAAGTCATCATAAAAAATCTTTTTATCCACTAACTTATTGATGAACACTTAGTTTGACTCTATATCTTGAGTATGGCAAATAACACTGCTATGAACATTTGGGTGCAATTATTTTTTTGAAATAGTGTTTTTGTTTTCATCTGATATATATCCAAGTGTGAAATAATCGGGATATTATGGTAGTTCTATTTTTAGTTTTTTGTGGAACCTCTCTTCTGCTTTCCACATTAGCTGCACTAATTCACATTCACATCAACAGTGTAAAAGAGCTTCCTTTTCTCCACATCCTCACTAACCTTTGTTATTTGTGATCATTTTGATGACAGCCATTCTGACAAGAGTGAGGTGATATCTCATAGTTCTGATTTGCATTTTACTTCCGGTTAGCTATGTTTAGCATCTTTGTGAGTTCTGGCTGTCGATCTGTATTTTTTCCTTGGAAAAATGTCTATTTAGTTCTTCTCATTTTTGTAGAAAATATTTTGGGTGTTTTTTTGATATTGAGTTGTATGTGCTCTTTCTGTATTTTAGATATTAACCCTTGATTGGTCATCTTTTTGGTGTTAACCTCTTACCATGTGCAAATATTTTCTCTCATTCAGCATGTTGTCTTTTTATTTTGTCTTTGGTTTCCTTTGTTGTGCAAAATCTTTTCAGTTTAGTTAAGTCCCATTTGTTTATTTTTGCTTTTGTTTCATTTACCTTAGTAGACTGAACGTAAAACTGTTGCTATCATTTATGTTGAAGAATGTTCTATATTTTCCTCTAGGGATTTTATGGTTTCTTGTCTTACATTTAAGTTTTTATTCAGTTTTGAGTTTATTTTATATATGGTGTGCTAAAATATTCTAATTTTATTCTTTTCCATGTAGCTGACCAGTTTTCCCAGTCCCACTTATTGAAGAGACAGTTTTTTCTCCATATTGCCTGCTTTGTCATAAATCAATTAAATATAAGTGTGTGGGTTTATTTCTGGGATCTCTATTCTATTCCAGTGATCTTTCTGTCTGTTTTTGCTCCGGTACCATTCTCTTTGATTTCTGTAGCTTTGTAGTATAGTCTGAAGGCCAGGAGCATGATGCCTCCATCTCTGTTCCTTCTCAAGGTTGTTTTGGCTATTTGGGGTCTTTGTGTTTCTATACAAATTTTTAAATTACTTTTTCAAGTTCTGTGAAAATGCTTTGATATTCTGATAGGGATTGCATTAAATCTGTAGATTGTCTTTGGTAGTACGGTTATTTTAAATGTATTAATTCTTCCAGTCCATGCACATGCTATATTTTTCCATCATTTTGTGTTGCCTTCAACTTCTTTCACCAATGGCTGATAGATTTCTGAGTACATGACTTTTACCTGCTTAGGTGTGTTTATTCCTAGGTATCTTATTCTTTTTGATGTGATTGCATATGTTATTGTTTTCTTGATTTTTCTCTCTGTTAGCTTCGAGTTTTGTTTTTTTTCTTTTCTAATTCCTTCAGGTGTAATGTTAGGTTGTTTATTTGATATTTTTCTTGTTTCCTAAGAATAAGCTTGTATCACTATAACTTCCCCCTGTGAACTGTCTTGGCTGTGTCCTATAGATTTTGGATCATTGTGTGTTGATTTTCATTTGTCTCTGGGTATTTTTAGAATCCCTCTTTAATTTCTTCAGTGTTCCTTTCCTCCCCTTTTATTCCCTTCACCTGTGATGTGAGGACTCTTTTTAATATGTTTGGATTTCTTTCAGTTCCTTTTGTGTGTGTGTGTGTGTGTGTGTGTATATGATTTTAAGTTGCTGATCTCTTAATTTCAAATGGACATTAACAACCCTGCATTTTTACTCTCCTCCCCCACAATTACTGAATTTGACATTATATTTTACATGTACTTGTTCTGTGTGTCCCTTAACTTCTTATTGTGGATATAGATGATTTTATTACTGTTTTATTTCATCTTTTCTACTAACGGTGTACATGGTTGATTTACCACCTTTACGGAATATTTGCCTTTATGAATGAGATTTTTCCTTTAGTAGGTTTCCTTTCCTAATTTTTATGTTTCAGTCGTGGCCTTTTCTTTTTCTGCGAAAAGCCCCTTTAAGATTTCTCATAAAGCTGGTTTGGCGATGCTGAGCTCTTTTAGTTTTGCTTCTCTGTAAAACTTTAGATCTCACCATCAAATCTGAAGGAGAGCCTTGCTGGGTAGAGTATTTTTGGTTATAGGCTTTTCCCTTTCATGACTCTAAATATGCCACTCCCTTCTGGCATGCAGAGGTTATCCTAAAAAGTCAGCTGATAACTTTATGCAAGTTCCCCTGTTTGTAACTTGTTGCTTTTCCTTTGCTCCTTTTAATAGTGTCCTTTTATCTTTATTTTTTGCCATTTTAATTACAATGAGTCTTGGTGTGGTCCTCTTTGGGTTGATCCTGTTTTGGCCTTACTGTGTTAACTGGACTTGGATGTCTATTTTCTTTCCCAGGTTATGGAAGTTTTCAGCTCTTATACCTTCAGGTATGTTCTACACTGCTTTCTCTTTCCTTTTT
>NW_006771758.1:155123-162991 GCF_000442215.2 Lipotes vexillifer
GTGATTGCCATACTCTGTCCTTCAGTTTTCTGATCCATTCCTCTGTATCATTTAGTCTACAGTAGTTTCCTTTTAGTGTATTTTTCATTTCAGTTATTGTATTTCTCACCTCTGTTTTGTTGTTCTTTAATGGTCTAACTCTTTTTAAGAAACTTCTAATTTCTTGCTCTGGTCGTCCATTCTTCTCCTGAGTTCTTTGATCGTCTTTATAGTCATTATCTTGAACTCTTTGTTGAGTAGATTGGCTATCTCCACTTCACTGCGATCTTCTTCTGAGTTCTTATCTTGTTCCTTCATTTGGATCGTGTTTCTGTGTCACCTCATTTTTCTTAACTTGCTGTTTTTATTGCTATGTATGTAGTAGGTTCCTTACATTTCCTGACCTTGGAGAAGTGGCCTTTTGTAGGAGAGGTCCTATGTGTCCCAGCAGCCCACTGTCTCCTGGTCACTAGAACTATATGTTCTAGGTGTACCCCCTATGTGGGCTGCTTGGGCTCTTCTGTTGTGGTGGGCTGACTACTGTGGGTGGTCTGGTAGGCTTGGCTGCCCCCAGAGTGCTTGTTTACCAGACTTTGCCTTGTATGGAGGCTGTCTGTGCTGCTTGGTGAGGCTAAATCATAAGTCAGCTGGCTGCACAATTCTGGGGGACACCAAATCTAGTGTTGGATCATTTATGGGTAGAATTGCAGTCCAGGTGATATCAGGGCTAGTGCCCAGTCACTGGTCCTGGGGCTATACTGGCTACTGGGAGGAAGACACAGGTCCTGAGTTCTGGCTGCAGGGCCCAGGAGTCGCAGAGTTGGTGTTGGATCACTGTCCCTGACACAGCTATCTGCAGGGTCTGGGATATCCCTAATCTTGTGTTGGCATTCTGATGGGCAGGGTCAGGACCCAGCTGAGTCCATGGCTGTTTCTGGCCTGCAAGTAAGTGGCCTGGTTACACAGGCTGCTGGGCTGTGGTATTCCTGGAGCTGGTGTGCGCCTGTTGGTGTATGAGGCTGATCCCAATGCTAGAGCAGGTTTGCTGTTGGGTAGGTCCAAGCTCCATCCAGTCTCTGTGCAGTAATCACCTGCTGATGGGTGAGGCTGATTCCAAGGCCAGAGCAGGCTCACTTGTCAATGGGGCCAAGGGATTCTGGGGATGGTGCCTGTCCACTGCGGTGTGGAGGCTGGTCCTGGGGCTTTGGGGGTCTGGGCCCATGTCAGGGGAAGCTGTGCACTGAGAGGGTCTGAAGGCAGCCTGTTTGCTGGTGGATGGGGCTATGCCCCTGCTCAGTTAGTGGCTTGGCCTGCAGCATCCTAGTGCTTGTGTCTATAGTCTGATGGAAATGGGTAGGGCTAGGTCCTGAGGCTAAAAAGATAGAGGGAAGATTCTGAAATTATGTTGGCTGCTACCAGTGTCCACGAGGTAGAAGGAGCTCCCCAAAATGGCTGCTGCCAGTGTCTATGGCCCTGATGGTGTGCTGTAGTTTCCTCTTGCCTCTCTGGGAGACTCTCCAAGATCAGGAGGTAGGTGTTACCCAGGATACTTTCAAATTCCTGTTTCTGTTCTGATTCTTGGATCATATGGCATTTTGTTAGCATCCCTTAAGAGTGGAATCTCTATTTCCCACAACCCTCTGGCTCTCTGGAAAATAAGCACTACTGGTCTTCAAAGCCCAGCTTTCTAGGGACTCTTCTTCCCTGCAGAGGATCCCTCGGCTTGGCAGCTGATGTTGGGTTCATACCCCTTGCTACCTGGGAGCATCTCTGAAATTGTAATTATTCTCCCATTTGTGGGCCACCCACCTGGTGGTATGCGTCTTGACTCTGTTGAGATTTTGCCCTTCCTTCCTGTCTTGTCATGGTGCCTTCCTTACGTCTTTAGCTGAAAGATCTTTTATGGTAGGTCCCAGCCTTTTCAATCAATTGCTGTTCTGTAAACAGTTGTGACTTTGGTGTGCCCATGAGAGGCATCAAGCTCTGGGTCTTTGTATGCTACCATCTTGGATAATCTCTCCACTTCATTCTTAAATCTTATTATTTAATTTTTCTTTGTATCTTATGTAATTATTGACAGTTTGAAATTTATTAGCACTCATGTTTACTTCACCAGTTTTAAAAAATTGAATAGTGCATTCATTCATTTTGAAATGAAGGTAGTGACCTGTGAATTTCCGTACCTCAAAAATCAGTGAGAGTCTTAGAAAATCCATCACCCCCATCACTTTGACAATGCTCTTCTTAGACGTTTTCTTAATCCAAAAATCAGGCTCTCACTACACATGGAACAATGTCTACAGAACACCTACTGAATGCTGGCAGAAGACCTCAGACCTCCTAAAAGGCAAGAAACTCCCCCAAGTACCTGGGTAGGGCAAAAGAAAAAAACAGAGAAAATAGAATAGGGACGGGACGTGCACCAGTGGGAGGGAGCTGTGAAGGAGGAAAGGTTTCCACACACTAGGAAGCCCCTTCGTGGGCACAGACTGCAGGTGGAGGAGGGAGGAAGCTTCGGAGCCGCAGAGTACAGCACAGCAACAAGCGTGCGGAGGGCAAAGCGGAGAGATCCCAGCACAAAGGATCGGTGTCGACCGGCACTCACCAGCCTGAGAGACTTGTCTGCTCACCCGCCGGAGCGGGCAGGGCTGGGAGCTGAGGCTAGGGCTTTGGTCAGATCACAGGGAGAGGACTGGGCTTGGCGGCGTGAACACAGTCTGCAGCGGGTTAGTGCACCACGGCTAGCCAGGAGGGAGTCCAGGGAAAAGTCTGGACCTGCCGAAGAGGCAAGAGACTTTTTCTTCCCTCTTTGTTTCCTGGTGGGCGAGGAGAGGGGATTAAGATCGCTGCTTAAAGGAGCTCCAGAGACGGGCACGAGCCATGGCTATCAGCGCAGACCCCAGAGACAGGAGACGCTAAGGCTCCTGCTGCCGCCACCAAGAAGCCTGTGTGCGAGTACAGGTCACTATCCACACCTCCCTTCCCGGAAGGCTGTGCAGCCCGCCACTGCCAGGGTCCTGGGATCCAGGGACAACTTCCCCAGGAGAACTCACGGCACGCCTCAGGCTGGTGCAATGTCCTGCTGGCCTCTGCCGCCACAGGCTTGCCCCACATCGTGTCCCTCCCTCACCCGGCCTGAGTGAGCCAGAGCCACCGAAGCAGCAGCTCCTTTAACCCCATCCTGTCGGGGAAGATCAGACACCCTCCGGCGACCTACACGCAGAGATGGGGCCAAATCCAAAGCTGAGCCCCTGGGAGCTGTGCAAACAAAGAAGAGAAAGGTAAATGTCTCCCAGCAGCCTCAGGAGCAGCGGATTAAATCTCCACAATCAACTTGATGTACCCTGCATCTGTGTAATACCTGAATAGACAACAAATTATGCCAAATTGAGGAGGTGGACTTTGAGAGCAAGATTTATGGTATTTTCCCCATTTCCTCCTTTTGTGAGTGTGTATGTGTATGCTTCTGTGTGAGATTTCGTGTGTATAGCTTTGCTTTCACCATTTGTCCTAGGGTTTGATCCATCCATTTATTTTTTACTTAAAAAAATTGTGTTTATTAATAATTATTTTTTATTTTAATAACTTTATTTTATTTTATCTTACTTTATTTTTTCTTTTATTCTCTTTCTTTCTTTCCTTCTTTCTACTTTTTCTCCCTTTTATTCTGAGCCGTGTGGATGAAAGGCTCTTGGTACTTCAGCCAGGAGTCAGTTCTGTGCCTCTGAGGTGGGAGAGCCAACTTCAGGACACTAGTCCACAAGAGACCTCCCAGCTCCACGTAATATCAAATGGCGAAAATCTCCCAGAGATCTCCATCTCAACACCAACATCCAGCTTCACTCAAAGACCAGCAAGCTATAGTGCTGGACACCCTATGCCAAACAACTAGCAAGACAGGAACACAGCCCCACCCATTAGCAGAGAGGCTGCCTAAAATCATAATAAGGCCACAGACACCCCAAAACACACCACCAGATGTGGACCTGCCCACCAGAAAGACAAGATCCAGCCTCATCCACCAGAACACAGGCACTAGTCCCTTCCACCGGGAAGCCTACACAACCCACTGAACTAACTTTAGCCACTGGGGACAGAAACCACAAACAACGGGAACTACAAACCTGCAGCCTGCAAAAAGGAGACCCCAAACACAGTAAGATAAGCAAAATGATAAGACAGAAAAACACACAGTAGATGAAGGAGCAAGATAAAAACCCACCAGACCTAACAAATGAAGAGGAAATAGGCAGTCGACATGAAAATGAATTCAGAATAATGATAGTAAAGATGATCCAAAATCTTGGAAATAGTATAGAGAAAATGCAAGAAACATTTAACAAGGACCTAGAAGAACTAAAGATGAAAAAAGCAGCGATGAACAACACAATGAAATTAAAAATACTCTAGAAGGTATCAATAGCAGAATAACTGAGGCAGAGGAACGGATAAGTGACCTGGAAGATAAAATAGTGGAAATAACTACTGCAGAGCACAATAAAGAAAAAAGAATGAAAAGAACTTAGGACAGTCTCAGAGACTTCTGGGACAACATTAAATGCACCAACATTAGAATTATAGGGGGTCCAGAAGAAAAGGAGAAAAAGAAAGGGGCTGAGAAAATATTTGAAGAGATTATAGTTGAAAACTTCCCTAATATGGAAAAGGAAAGAGTTAATCAAGTCCAGGAAGCACAGAGAGTCCCATACAGGATAAATCCAAGGAGAAACACAGTAAGGCACATATTAATCAAACTGTCAGAAATTAAATACAAAGAAAATACATTAAAATCAGCAAGGGGAAAACAATAAATAAAACACAAGGGCATCCCCATAAGGTTAACAGCTGAACTTTCAGCAGAAACTCTGCAAGCCAGAAGGGATTGGCAGGACATATTTAAAGTGTTGAAGGACAAAAACCTACAACCAAGATTACCCAGCAAGGATCTCATTCAGATTTGATGGAGAAATTAAAACCTTTACAGACAAGCAAAAGCTGAGAGTTCAGCACTACCAAACCAGCTTTACAACAAATGCTAAAGGATCTTCTCTAGGCAGGAAACACAAGAGAAAGAAAAGACCTACAATAACAAAGCCAAAACAATTAAGAAAATGGTAATAGGAACATACTTATCGATAATTACCTTAAATGTAAAGGGATTAAATGCTCCCACCAAAAGACACAGACTGGCTGAATGGATACAAAAACAAGGCCCATATATATGCTGTCTACAAGAGACCCACTTCAGACCTACAGACACATACAGACTGAAAGTGAGGGGATGGAAAAAGATATTCCATGCAAATGGAAACCAAAAGAAAACTGGAGTAGCAGTTCTCATATCAGACAAAGTATACATTAAAATAAAGACTATTAGAAGAGACAAAGAAGGACACTACATAACGATCAAGGGATCGATCCAAGAAGAAGATATAACAATTGTAAATATTTATACTCCCAACATAGGAGCACCTCAATACATAAGGCAAATACTAACAGCCATAAAAGGGGAAATCAACAGTAACACATTCAAAGTAGGGGACTTTAACACCCCACTTTCACCAATGGACAGATCATCCAAAATGAAAATAAAAAAGAAACACAAGCTTTAAATGATACATTAATCAAGATGGACTTAATTGATATTTATAGGACATTCCATCCAAAAACAACATAATACACATTTTTCTCAAGTGCTCATGGAACATGTTCCAGGATCATATCTTGGGTCACAAATCAAGCCTTGGTAAATTTAAGAAAATTAAATTGTATCAAGTATCTTTTCCGACCACAACGCTATGAGACTATATATCAATTCCAGGAAAAGAACTGTAAAAAATACAAACACATGGAGGCTAAACAATACACTACTTAATAACAAAGTGATCACTGAAGAAATCAAAGAGGAAATAAAAAATACCTAGAAACAAATGACAATGGAGACACGACAACCCAAAACCTATGGGATGCAGCAAAAGCAGTTCTAAGAGGGAAGTTTATAGCAATACAATCCACCTTAAGAAACAGGAAACATCTCGAATAAACAACCTAACCTTGCACCTAGAACTATTAGAGAAAGAGAACAAAAAAACCCCAAAGTTAACAGAAGGAAAGAAATCATAAAGAGCAGATCAGAAATAAATGAAAAACAAATGAAGGAAATGATAGCACAGATCAATAAAACTAAAAGCTGGTTCTTTGAGAAGATAAACAAAATTGATAAACCATTAGCCAGACCCATCAAGAAAAAAATGCAGAAGACTCAAATCAATAGAATTAGAAATGAAAAAGGAGAGGTAACAAATGACACTGCAGAAATACAAAAGATCATGAGAGATTACTAAAAGCAACTCTATGTCAATAAAATGGACAACCTGGAAGAAATGGACAAATTCTTAGAAATGCACAACCTGCCAAAACCGAATCAGGAAGAAATATAAAATATGAACAGACCCATCACAAGCACTGAAATTGAAACTGTGATGAAAAATCTTCCAACAAACAAAAGCCCAGGACCAGAAGGCTTCACAGGCGAATTCTATCAAACATTTAGAGAAGAGCTAACACCTATCCTTCTCAAACTCTTCCAAACTATAGCAGAGGGAGGAACACTCCCAAACTCATTCTACAAGGCCACCATCACCTTGATACCAAAACCAGACAAGGATGTCACAAAGAAAGAAAACTACAGGCCAGTATCACTGATGAACATAGATGCAAAAATCCTCAACAAAATACTAGCAAACAGAACCCAACAGCACATTAAAAGGATCATACACCATGATCAAGTGGGGTTTATTCCAGGAATGCAAGGATTCTTCCATATATGCAAATCTATCAATGTGATACACCATTATTAACAAATTGAAGGAGGAAAACCATATGGTCATCTCAATAGATGCAGAGAAAGCTTTTAACAAAATTCAACACCCATTTATGATAAAAACCCTCCAGAAAAAAGAAAAAAAAACCTCCAGAAAGTAGGCATAGAGCAAACTTTCCTCAACATAATAAAGGCCATATATGACAAACCCACAGCCAACATCATCCTCAATGATGAAAAACTGAAAGCATTTCCACTAAAATCAGGAACAAGACAGGTTTGCCCACTCTCACCACTATTATTCAACATAGTTTTGGAAATTTTATCCACAGCAATCAGAGAATAAAAGGAAATAAAAGAAATCCAAATCAGAAAAGAACAAGTAAAGCTATCACTGTTTCCAGATGACATGATACTATACATAGAGAATCCTAAAGATGCTACCAGAAAACTAATAGAGCTAATCAATGAATTTGGTAAAGTAGCAGGATACAAAATTAATGCACAGAAATCTCTGGCATTCCTATACAGTAATGATGAAAAATCTGAAAGTGAAATTAAGAAAACACTCCCATTTACCATTGCAATGAAAAGAATAAAATGTCTAGGAATAAACCTACCTAAGGAGACAAATACCTGTATGCAGAGAATTATGACACTGATGAAATAAATTAAAGATGCTATGAAGAGATTGAGAGATATACCATGTTATTGGATTGGAAAAATCAACATTGTGAAAATGACTCTACTATCCAAAGCAATCTACAGATTCAATGCAATTCCTATCAAACTACCACTGGAATTTTTCACAGAATTAGAACAAAAAATTTCACAATTTGTATGGAAACACAAAAGACCCCGAATAGCGAAAGCAATCTTGAGAACGAAAAATGGAGCTGGAGGAATCAGACTCCCTGACTTCAGACTACACTACAAAGCTACAGTAATCAAGACAGTATGGTACTGGCAGAAAAACAGAAATATGGATCAATGGAACAGGACAGAAAGCCCAGAGATAAACCCACGCACATATGGTCACCTTATCTTTGATAAAGAAAGCAGGAAT
>NW_006771758.1:163001-173924 GCF_000442215.2 Lipotes vexillifer
AGAAAGGACAGCCTCTTCAATAAGTGGTGCTGGGAAAACTGGACAGGTACATGTAAAAGTATGAGATTAGATCACTCCCTAACACCATACACAAAAATAAGCTCAAAATGGATTAAAGACCTAAATGTAAGGCCAGAAACTATCAAACTCTTAGAGGAAAACATAGGCAGAACACTCTATGACATAAATCACAGCAAGATCTTTTTTGACCCACCTCCTAGAGAAATGGGAATAAAGAAAAAAATAAACAAATGGGACCTAATGAAGCTTCAAAGCTTTTGCACAACAAAGGAAACCATAAATAAGACCAAACGACAACCTTCAGAATGGGAGAAAATATTTGCAAATGAAGCAACTGACAAAGGATTAATCTCCAAAATTTACAAGCAGCTCATGCAGCTCAATAACAAAAAAGACAAACAACCCAATCCAAAAATGGGCAGAAGACCTAAATAGACATTTCTCCAAAGAAGGTATACAGGTAGCCAACAAACACAGGAAAGAATGCTCAACATCATTAATCATTAGAGAAATGTAAATCAAAACTACAATGAGATATCATCTCACACCAGTCAGAATGGCCATCATCAAAAAATCTAGAAACAATAAATGCTGGCGAGGGTGTGGAGAAAAGGGAACACTCTTACACTGCTGGTGGGGATGTGAACCGGTACAGCCATTATGGAGAACAGTATGGAGGTTCCTTAAAAAACTACAAATAGAGCTACCATATGACCCAGCAATCCCACTACTGGGCATATACCCTGAGAAAACCATAATTCAAAGAGTCATGGGGCTTCCCTGGTGGCGCAGTGGTTGAGAGTCCGCCTGCCGATGCAGGGGACGTGGATTCGTGCCCCTGTCTGGGAGGATCCCACGAGCTGCGGAGCGGCTGGACCTGTGGGCCATGGCCCCTGGGCCTGCACATCCGGAGCCTGTGCTCTGCAAGGGGAGAGGCCCGCGTACAGAAAAAAATAAAATAAAAACATAAGAGTCATGTACCAAAATGTTCATTGCAGCTCTATTTACAATAGCCAGGAGTTGGAAACAACCTAAGTGTCCATCATCGGATGAATGGATAAAGAAGATGTGGCTCATATATACAATGGAATATTACTCAGCCATAGAAAGAAACGAAATTGAGTTATTTGTAGTGAGGTGAATGGACCTAGAGTCTGTCGTACAGAGTGAAGTAAGTCAGAAAGAGAAAGACAAATACCGTATGCTAACACATATATATGGAATCTAAGAAAAAAAAATGTCATGAAGAACCTAGGGGTAAGACAGGAATAAAGACACAGACCTACTAGAGAATGGACCTGAGGATATGGGGAGGGGGAAGGGTAATCTCCGACAAAGTGAGAGAGTGCCATGGACATATATACACTACCAAACGTAAAATAGATAACTAGTGGGAAGCAGCCGCATAGCACAGGGAGATCAGCTCGGTGCTTCATGACCACCTAGAGGGGTGGGATATGGAGGGTGGGAGGGAGGGAGACGAAGAGGGAAGAGATATGGGAACATATGTATATGTATAACTGATTCACTTTGTTATAAAGCAGAAACTAACACACCATTGTAAAGCAATTATACTCCAATAAAGATGTAAAAAAATATATATCAATGATAGGACAAAAGCCTTTTCTATCTGTGTTACCCTCAAACTCTACACCCCACCTCAGCCTGGGCATTAATCTCTTGCACCCATGCTCACCTTCTGTTTTTGGACTGTTAACCATCATTGCATCTGTATGTGTGTTGACAAAGTGAACTCTAGTCTTTCCAGTTTTTGTTTTTTGGTTTAGGAAACAGTCCTACTATGAATGTACATTTACTGGTCTGATGAAGTTCATGTATAAAACTGTCAAGCACATTACCAAAATTGGAAGTGCTTGTATATACACTTTTATAAATTTTAGAGACAATGGTAGAACAGAAGTAAATTGTATTTCAAATCCCACAATATTCTCACACCATGAAAACCCTTTCCTTTTTAATATATTTGTGTGTAGTTTATCTTTATGTCCATACTGTATTTCCCAGAGATGGGTAAGTGTTAAGTTTCTTGCTAAAACATTCACTATATTTTTCAAAGTCAGGCTTTTAATGGTTTTAGCATGATCATATTTCCATGAACTTGCAAATAGAAGATCTTCTCTCACACTGTCTTTTACTCCCTGCTCTTTTATATTGCCCTTCTAATTCTCAGTCCTGGCCTTTTATGTTTTTCATCAACTTGGATAGGTTATACTATTTTCTCCCTTATTCAAGACCGACAGAATAGAACACCCAGAAATAAACGCTGATATATGGCCAAATGATTTTTGAAAATGTTGGCAAGACTTTTCAAAGTAGAAAGGATAGAATTTTCAACAAATTGTGCTGAGAAGTCTTGTTGTCAACATGCAAAAGAAGGAAGATGGACCCTTCCCTAACATCATATGCAAAAATTAATGAAAATGTATCAAGAAGCTAAGTATAAGACCTAATAAAAAGTCTTAAAAGACACAGGAAAAGAGCTTCATGATTTTGGATTTTGCAGTGTTTTCCTCAGTATGAAACGAAGGAACAACAAAGGCACAGCTAACAAGAAAATAAACAGTTTGCAATACATAATTTAAAAAAAATGTGTATCAAAGAAATGTAAATAGAATAAGATGGCAACCCACAAGATGGGGAAAAATATTTGAAAGCCACCTATCTGACAAGAGATTTCTATTCAGAATATACAGAGAACTCCTACAACTCAACAAAAAGCAAACACCCTGATTCAAAAATAGATAAAAGACTTGAATATATGGTTCTTCAAAAAAAGATGTACAAATGACTAAGCACTTGAAAAGATGCTCCATATCACTAAATGCATGTTTATATATTTGTGTGCATGCATACATAAAGACACACACACATACACAAGCAGAAAACAAGTATTGGTGAGGATGTGAGGGAGTTGGAACCATTGTGTTGTCACTGGGGATGTAGAATGATACAGCTGCTTTGCAAAACAGTATGGCAATTTTTCAGATACTCAAAAGTAGAATTACTACATGATCCAGGAATTTTACTATGAGGTATACCAAAAGGAATAGAAATCAGAGTCTTAAAGAAATATTTGTACTCCAATGTTTATATCAGTAATAATCACAGTAGCTAAAATATGAAAGCAATCTTAAGTGTCCATCCTGTAGTTCCTGGATAAGCAAAATGTGGTATACCCATATAATACAATATTATTCAGTCTTAAGAAGGAAAAGATCTAGGAATATGCTACAACATGAATGAATCTTGAGGAAATTTAGCTACCAAAAATGCCAATTTTGTGACTTTTAGTGAGTCATAACAATACAGCTACTTATTTCAATTATATGGGGTACTTAGTGTAGTCAAAACCATAGAAACTGGGAGGGTTATGATGCTTTTCAGGTGGTTATGGAACAAAAAGGAAAGTTATGTTTAAAGGATATACAGTTACAGTTTAAAAAGATAGAAAAGAATTACATAAATGGTGATGTTGGTTGCCCAATAATATGAATGTATTTAATATCACTGAACGGTGCACTTTATAATAATTACCATGTTATATATATTTTTGATTTTACCAACGTAAAAATTTGGGAAAGAATGTAAAATCAGGAAAGGGAGTGGACCTGGGATAGAGCAGAGAGTAATCAGAAGGGTGAGACACTGCATATGTTGAAGAAGAAGAGCTGAGAGTCTTCATTGGACAGAAAAGGCTTTATAAAAAGGAAAAAAAAATTACTCTGAGGGTGTATTAAGTAGGTATCTGTGGGTGTACTGCTGTCTCCCATGGGTTATCTTAAAGAGTCTTTAATAAAGTCCATAAGCCTTGCTGAGGCTTTTTTAAAAACTGGATTCCCTAGGAGATAATTAGAGGGTGGTAAGTCTATGTCTAGGTTGACAGATTTTGCAGGGAAGACGAACTTGAGAACGGTGGAGGTCCTGAGAGTGTAAGTACATGGAAATTAGAAAAAATAAAATAAAGGGAATTAGGAAAACTTTGGACTTCGAAGGTCATGGATTACTGAATTAGACCTGAGGTTTCTGGGGAGTTATATACGCAGTTGATATTTGGATTACTTGTTGATAAAGATAAGTGGAAAAACTAGAGTCGTTTCCAAGTGTAGGTAAGGTATAATGAGAGGATGGAGGTGGAAAGTAGGGAGGCCCAGAGAAAAGTGGGAAGGTCCTGTTGGGCCAAGATGGTGGTAATATTCAGCAGAACAGATGGTAGGGCAGACTATGGTTTCATCGTTTTTATTTCGGCTCCCCACCTCATCCTTAATAATTCTTTGGGAATATTTCATTGCTCTGTGATGCAGGTACAGAATTTGAGTGAGGAGACTACACCCTCAGTGCCCAGCTGTCTGAGTCCTCAGTGTGCTTCAAATGATGGAGAACTATTGCTTCTTTATGAGAAGAGTTAGTACCTCGTAGCTAAGCTTAAGCTGGAGCTTATGCAATATTCATTCCATTTTATATATACAGTTGGCATATGGAGGTTCCTCCTCCTCTTGACCGTTATGAAATGAATCTATATTTATCAATATTTGGCTATATCAGATAAATGCATTAAGTAAAGGAATCCTATATATTGCTTCCTGAATAGTTTGCCTCTTTCTTGTTTCTCTTTTACCTTTACTAAATTAGCACTGGGAGAGACCTTGAAATGTTCTAATCAGGAGAGATTACAACATCATATTTCTAGAGAGGTTGGTTGGACAAAGCAGGGGTCCCAGTGAGAATCAAAGCTTCTGTTTCTACTTGGAAGTGTACCTGTATAGGGTAGATGGCTCCAGGAAACACCCTAGAATATTCCAACCTTCCCGCAGGAGATCATTAAGAGAGGCAGGCTCTGGTACCAGATCAGTGTACTAAGACATATTGGTCAGTCATCTGATGTGAGATTCTCAGAGCAAATCCCATATGGTAGGGCTGACTGCAGAGTGATGCAGAACCTGTGAAAGCCTCTGATTGCATGTTAAAGATGAAGCTCTGATTTCAGGGAGAATTTTCTTACCTGACTGAATGTCATCCTTCTGGGCTTTTCTTCTGTTGATGACCACTGACTGAAAATCATTAGAGGATCATGTCTAGACAACATACTTTATTTAATTTCTTAAAGAAGAAAACAAAACATGTTTATCCACTTTCAAATTGAGGATCAAGGGGGATGACATCAGTGAAAATGTCAGAGCAGGGAACTCTGGCTTGTGTCCATCCCCAGAAACAATGTCATACGTGGTAAAACCTGTTAAAATGATCTTATCAACACATGTAAATTTTCTTTTCGCCACGCCACGTAGATTTATCTTTCATTGAAACTTTACTTACTACAGGATGTGGAGAATAAATGTTGCAGTGCGGGAGCCACACGCCTGGAGTCGAGTTCCCCGGTAAATGCGACCCGTGTCCCAACCCAGGACACCCGAGAATCACCAACACCAAGTAGAAAGATTAGCAAAGGATTTATACAAGTACAAGTATAGAGGCTTACACAAACTGTCCGGACAGGGTCCCACTCGGAGAGAAGTGAGTGAGACCCCGACTAACAGTCGGGCGAGGCTTTTATACCCTTCACAGGGCGGGAAGTCCCCAAGGCAGGAAGGAGCTGTTTAATTTTGAATCAGCCAATCAGGAACCCGGTTCTTCCCGCCCCAAGCAAGCAAGCAAGTTTCTTACAGAAGCCAAAATGTGCTGTTAGCCCTGAAGCTGTTCTTCCGTTTCTTTCGTCACATTCCCCCCTCTTTTCTAGGAACTAATCAAATCCTTGATTCCTGGTCTTCCGTATTCAGAAGGTATGTTTCGTTATGGGCTAAAGTTTGCCCAGTCAATCCGTCTGTTAGTGTCCACGTCCTCTGTGGTGTACTCTCTCTTTATTCTGCTATGATGAATCCAAGTCCGGACACCGTCGACTTTAACAGCAGTCGGGGTACTCAACACAATCAGATGAGGTCCAGTCTACCTAGTCTCCAATGTCTGGGGGTTATGCTTCTTTACCCAGACTAAGTCTCCAGGTGGCAATGTGGGTTCCGGAAATTTTATTTTCAGTTTTTGTACAAAAGGTTTCCAGTGCCGAGGTTCAGCAGGGCAGTGGCTGCAATTTGTCTGACGCATGAGGGCCACCCGGAGGCTACTGGGTCCAGTTGTTTAGAGAGATAGGCTATCGGCCTTCGCCAGGGCCCAAGTTTCTGAGTTAGTACCCCCCTTGCCACCCCGGTTCGTTCATATCAGGTTTGGGGAGTGCCAGAGCAGAAGGTGAGGTAAGAGCCCTTTTAATGTCCTGGAAGGCCTTCCCTTGTGTCTCAGTCCAGTTAATCTTGGTGGCTTCAGGGCCATTCTGGTTAACGCCCTTCAGGGCATCGTATAGAGGCTTGGCCAGCTCTGCAAATCTGGGTATCCAGAGCCGGCAATAACCCACCATTCCCAAGAATTCTCTCAATTCCTTTCTTGTGGTAGGGGTTGGTAAGGTTAGGATGGCCTGAGTGCTGTGTCCTCCGTTTAGGATATACCCTAAATAGTTTACTTGTTCTTGACAAATCTGAGCCTTTATAATTGAGAGTTTATAGCCTAAGTCCTGTAGTAACCTTATTAGGCCTTTTGTTCCTGTTAGACAATCCCGCAGTTTTTCCAGCCACAAGTAAATCATCCACAAATTGTAATAAGGTTACTTCGGGAAACTGGTTATGGAATTCGAAAACGAGTTTTTAACAGTTCATGTAACCCTGTAGATCCCAGATGCGTTCGCTCATGCATGCGACGAAACAACATCAGGCCTAGGTTCTCAGGAATAAAAATTCGGTGATCTTTGTCTTGCCTTCATAGGGGCAGTCAGGCATGACCAGGAAGGAGTGGGTGACTGTTTGTTTGCCCCAGTCGACCTTCCTGTCTGTGGTTCAAAAACAGCGTTGAGTCCCCGTGGCCCCCTGTAATCCATATCTTTCCTTCCTTCTCCTTATCTAATACCCCCCCTTTTTCTTTTGTATCCAGTCCAAATCCTTGGAATCAATAAAGAAACTTGGTTACAATAACCAGAATTATGAATGATTACGTTTAACATACCAAGTAATCTTAGTTAAATATTTTTCTTTAAGATACCTCAGGGGACCTCTGAAGTATCACGATGTTAACTGGAAATCAAAAGAAGCAATTAAAATTTGATATTTGGGAAGTTTGTCAAAAAGTTTTAAAACAGTTGGTCAAATAAGATCATAGGTCACTGTGAGACAATACTTATTCCTTAACCAAAGTTACAAAAGATCTCAAAAGAAAATACAGATCACTTAAATGCAAAGAAACTCACACAGTCTGTTGTCAAATGCAGCATTTTACGAATACTTTGGGGGAAGAAACCAAATCCAGTCTTGTTCTAGCCCATTCCTAATAAAATCCATTTACCCAACTAAATTCAGTCCAATCTTAGAAAATCCTGATCATGTATTACTGTTTTCAGTATTTTATTTTTATTTGTCCCACCCTTTTTTACTGAAAACATACATCTTACCTTCCTTAAAGTTGTTTTTTTTTTTACATTGCGTTACTTTTCTTGTTGACAGATTTATAACAGATGGAATAAGGTTTTATTTGACCGTTAGTAAACCTAGGTACAACAGAATTATTATACTCAACATTGATGACTCTAAAGACATGTCTATATTAAACCAACAAGTTTAAGCCACCTTCAATACCAGATATCAGTTTAGTACTGAATATTTTTCAGATGACATGAACCCGAAATTCATTCTGGCCAGATTATTTTTTACTTCTGAGTATTTATGTAAGTGTTTGATTTTTTTAAAAGCCGATTAAGTAGAGCTCTTCTATGAATTAATTTTTGGCAATACCATACATCTACAGCACACATATAGATAAATATGAAAATACAAACACAGAGGTCTCATTGTTCCCATTCCAAAATTTCAGTCCTGAGTCAGGTACAACATAAAATCTATGTTACAAGGGGTTGGATTCAAACTGGGCTTCTGGCAGATGGAACAAATCAAGGTCACCAATCTAGATGGCTAAATCCTTTTTACTAGTGCTTATAGAAAAGACACTTGGGATTTCTATTTATCCTTGACAAGTCAAGTGTTAAGTTACTTTACTCTCTTTTTTTAAATTTGCATTTAAAAAGATGGCAGAGATAAGGGTTTCTTAGAAGACCAGATAGGACATTTGTATCTCAAAGGTTTCCCCTTTGTTTAATACTTAGCTTAGGGGAGAAGGCCTCTTTTAAAATTCCTATCAGGCTAAAGTCCATTTCCCAAAAGCAGCCTGCCTCGTTGCCTCGATACCGATGCAGTTCCTGGTGTTGTGAGTTGGCCCCTTGGTTTACTTGTGCACAAGTCACACGTTGCCTAGTGACTGAGAATACTTTTTCTTTTAATACCTGCCTTAACCGTCTCTTCTCAGTTTATAAGTTCTTCCCTTCAAAACCATCTAATTTTTGTACTTTCCTTCGGGTATCTGGGGCCGACTGTGTCACAAAGGCCAAGTTAATTGCCCACCTGCCTGTTTTTTTTTTGTGCCTCAGGGTCTATGGGGGTCCATAGCCTGTAAGTCTCCATCAGCCTTTCCAGGAAGGCGGCTGGAGACTCTGTGGCTCCCTGGGTCACCTCTGTAACCTTGGACATATTAGTTGGCCTTCGTGCTGCCGCCCGAAGTCCTGTTAACAGAGTCTGGCGAAAACGGGCCAAAGCCCCTCGACCCTCCTCCGTGTTAGGATCCCATTCCGGTCGGGTACTAGGGAGCACGGTTTCAATTAGGTTGGGGTTATCAGTGGGCCGTCCATCTGGACCAAGTACCTGTTTACGGGCCCCCCACATGATATTTTTTTTCTTTCTTCCATGGTAAACAAAACCTGTAACAATCGCTGACAATCATCCCAGGTCGGCTGGTCAGTTACAAATATAGTTTCTAACAGTGATATTAACGCTTGTGGTTTCTCAGAAAATGGAGGATTTTGTAATTTCCAATTATATACATCAGTCGTGGAGAAGGGGCCGTAAGTAAGAAAGGGCTGTGCCTCCCCTGGTCTAGGTGCTTGTTGCCGCAGAGGCAGAGCAGTGGGCCGCGGTTCTGTCAAGTGATCTCTAGACCGAGTATGCGGTCTCCTGGCCCGACCTGGGAGAATGTCGTCATCGCGGCCGGTATCCGCCTCGGGAGGGACGTGGGGAGGGGGAGGTGCAGACGCCTCGGGAGGAGGGGTTTCTCCTCCTTCCTCTCCCTCCCCTACAAGAGGAGGGGGCGGGGACTTAGAGCTTTTGACATTAGGTTTTTTCCCGTCCGCCATCTTGGCGGCACATGTTATCTTTAGATCTTGTTTCCTTTCTGTTGGTAGTTCCCGGCGGGGGCAACCAGGGCCTCAGCCAGTCAGGTGATGTCTCCACGAGACCCCGCCAACACTCAATATAAAGAGTCTGATCATCATGTGCCTTAAAGACAATATCTTTCACCGCAGCTATAACCGGAATACAGAACGTACCTTCGGATGGCCATCCCACCTCAAATGTCGGCCATTCCAATTCACAAAAGGTGCAGAGGGTTTCCGGGTCTACAGAGGCCCTGAGTCCCCTGGCGATCTGGCGGAAGTCTCTGAAGTGGTCCAGAACTAGGCTCAGGGGGGTCTGCATCCGGAACATACCTTGTCCCATTGTTAAATTCCTGTTGAGCTAAAGGTTTTAGCATAAGCACAAAGCCAAAGTGTCCAAATGCAAGAGCACACACACACGAGTGACAAAAGACAGAAGGAGAGAACAACAAGTTTTGACACACTCCCAGTTCAAAGTCGGGACCAAAGAATATCGAAACCGACTTTGAATTCCCAAGGAGGAATCGCGGCGTCCCGGGACTCCTCCTGACTCCAGGCTTAACGTCGCGTCCGACAAGCCTTAATGGAGTCTCCCAGTTTCTTGCCGGCAAGCCAAGGGTCGCAAACTTACCCGAGGAAGGAGCAGGCGGTGGCTTCGGAGGAGGGACCCTGTTTCAGGTCTTTAACCTCCACTTCGAGTAGTCCAAAGACAGGGAGGGACCCTGTTTCAGGTCTTTAACCTCCACTTCGAGTAGTCCAAAGACAGAGAGGGACCCTGTTTCACATCTTTAACCTCCACTGTCCGATCCCGGACGAGCCCCCAGATGTTGTGGTCCGGGAGCCACACGCCTGGAGTCGAGTTCCCCGGTAAACGCGACCCGTGTCCCAACCAAGGACACCCGAGAATCAACAACGCCAAGTAGAAAGATTAGCAAAGGATTTATACAAGTATAGAAGCTTACACAAACTGTCCGGACAGGGTCCCACTCGGAGAGAAGTGAGTGAGACCCCGACTAACAGCCGGGCGAGGCTTGTATACCCTTCGCAGGGCGGGAAGTCCCCAAGGCGGGAGGGAGCTGTTTAATTTTGAATCAGCCAATCAGGAACCCGGTTCTTCCCGCCCCAAGCAAGCAAGCAAGTTTCTTAGAGAAGCCAAAATGTGCTGTTAGCCCTGAAGCTGTTCTTCCGTTTCTTTCGTCACATAAACAAGGAAGTAGAAACTGTATTTCCTGATGAGACAACCACTAAGTCACATTAGGTGTTCTGAGCTATGTTTTACTCACCATGACTGTAATTTAAAGAACCAAAGAAACAAAACACTTTTTATTGTGTAAGTCAGTTCTGACATTTCATCATTAAAGACAATGTAACAGATACAGACTTAGATTTACCAGAATTGAGTAAAATTTTGATTGTACCTGTGTTGAATATATGAGCATGACCTGCTACAAAACTTCATTATACTTATTGCCACAACTGACAAATTCCCTTTTTCCACTCCTGATATGTTGCATGTAAGGAACGCATAGGTCACTTATCCCAGCTGGTCACAAGTAAACTCTGCCACATGGATTACTGCCTGTTTTCCTGCT
>NW_006771758.1:173934-186003 GCF_000442215.2 Lipotes vexillifer
ACATTCTCAAGTATCATGCCTGCAGAGTATCTTGGCTCTTCTTTTTTCAGAATAAAAGTTAATCACCTAATTTTATGAGAAATATATAAATTGTATTTGCATATTCTTCAGTTTTTTATTTAGCCATTCTTTTTCAAGTCCTAAGTGCAAATATTAAAGTGATTTACAAGAGGATGGTAAATAAGACAGTTATGCTTATGTTCCATAATTAGCAACAAATCAGAATACAATTGTAAATGCATTATTGTGTGATTAATACGTAGATACTTATGTATTTGTTTTTGTTTTTTTGCGGTACGCGGGCCTCTCACTGTTGTGGCCTCTTCCGTTGAGCAGCACAGGTTCCGGACGCGCATGCTCAGCGGCCATGGCTCACGGGCCCAGCCGCTCCGCGGCATGTGGGATCTTCCCGGACCGGGGCACGAACCCGCGTCCCCTGCATCGGCAGGTGGACTCTCAACCACTGCGCCACCAGGGAAGCCCCTAGATACTTATGTAAATGCAGTTTCAGTAATGCTCTGTGGAGTGCTTCAGAATCTAGGTATTTTAAAAAAGAGTTCTTGAAACAATCAGGGAATTATACAGAAGTCTTTGTGTCTATAATTATCAATCTGAAATAATGCATTTTCTCAGAAATAAACTAGGCATAATATTGTAGGAAAATTTACGTGAAATGAAAGAGCATGTGAGATGGCCATACAAGAAAAAGAATATTCTCAGAGAATAATGAACAGTGTGGAGTTCAGCAGAAGGGTAATACAGATTCAGAGAGTAAATCTTTGGAGAGCCTAATTATGAGCTCCTCATATTTCATCTTTGGAGAGATGGGAGTCTTTTGAAATATGTTGTTATAAGGTGATGTTAACATACTTAAATAATTTCATTTAGAAATGACCACTTAGAACCAGAATGAATGAAAGAGAACCCAAAATTATGTTTTTGTTGATTTTTAAAAACCTCAGGTGAGTGTTGATAATTTAAAAATACATGATGTCTTGAGTAAAGTTGCATGGAATTTGAGATCTGTAAAAACATTTCTTTTCTGTAATGCTAGGATGCTAATTAGACATTTTTGCAAGAAAGAGATTTCAGGATGAAAATCTCGTGTCTCTAAGGTGGGAAGTCAGTTCATGGCGGAACATTCTATTAAACTTGTGAGAGTGAAGAAACATTTCTTTGGAAGGAAGAGATCAGTAATCCGTTTTTAATGAAGTTAGTGGTTTATAGTATATCGAATAAGCAAAATGGCTACTTCTGAACTTTAAGAAAAAAATAATATAGTTTTTCTGCATTTATATTGTGAAGCTGATGTAAAATATCAAAAATTCTTTATTTTGAAAAACAATATAATCAATTTGACGTAACATATATTGAACCTGTGGTACACACACACAGAAAAACTTACAGTAAAAAATTTTTTTGCATTTAAAAAGTATTTTCAAGTGTAGTTGATTTCCAATGTGGTGTTTTTTAAAATACATGTTTATTGGAGTATAATTGCTTTATAACATTGTGTTAGTTTCTGCTTTACAACAAAGTGAATCAGCTATATGTATACATATATTCCCCATATCCCCCCCCTCTTGAGCCTCCCTCCCACCTTCCCTATCCTACCCCTCTAGGGGGACAAAAGCACCGAGCTGATATCCCTGTGCTATGTGGCAGCTTATCACTAGCTATTTTACATTTGGTAGTGTATATGTCAGTGCTACTCTCTCACTACGTCCCTGTCTCCCCTTACCCCCTCCCCATGTCCTTAAGTCTGTTCTCTACATCTGTGTCTTTATTCCTGCCCTGTCACTACGTTTGTCAGTACCATTTTTCTAGATTCCATATATATGTTTTATCATACGGTATTTGTTTTTCTCTTTCTGACTTACTTCACTCTGTATGACAGACTCTAGGTCCATCCACCTCACTACAAATAACTCAGTGCTGTTCCTTTTTATGGCTGAGTAATATTCCATTGTATATATATGTGCCACATCTTCTTTATATATTCATCTGTCGATGGACATTTAGGTCGCTTCTATGTCCTGGCTATTGTAAATAGTGCTGCAACGAACATTGTGGTACACGTATCTTTTTGAATTATGGTTTCATCAGGGTATATGCCCATAGTGGGGTTGCTGGGTCATATGGTAGTTCTAGTTTTAGTTTTTAAGGGACATCCATATTGTTCTCCATAGTGGCTGTACCGGTTCACATTCCCACCAGCAGTGCAAGAGTGTTCCCTTTTCTCCACACCCTCTCCAGCATTTATACATTGTTGTATTAATTTCTGCTGTGCAGCAAAGTGATTCAGTTTTATATATATATATATATTCTTTTCCATATGGTTAATCACAGGATATTGAATATAGTTTCCTCTGCTATACAGTATGTCTTTGTGGTTTATCCATCCTATGTAGAATACTTTGCTTCTGCTATTCCAAAACTCCCAATCTTTCCTTCACCCTCTCCTTGGCAACCACAACTCTGTTTTCTGTTTTCTATATCTGTGTGTTTGTTTCTGTTTCGATGACATGTTCATTTGTGTCATATTTTCGATTCCACATATAAGTGATATCATATGGTATTTATCTTTACATGTCAATCACAAACTCCCTAACTATCCCTCTCTCCCACCCTCGTCACCAGTAACCATTAGTTTGTTCTCTAAGTCTGTGAGTCTGTTTTTGTTTTGTAAATAAGTTCATTTTTATCATTTTTTAAGATTCTGCATATAAGTAATTATCATATGATGTTTCTCTTTCTCTGTCTGACTTACTTCACTTAGTATCATTATCTCTAGGTCCATCCATGTTGCTGCACATGGCATTATTTCATTCTTTTTTTATGTCTGAGTAATATCTGTTGTATACATATACCACACCTTCTTTTTACATTCATTTTTCAATGAACATTTAGGTTGTTTCCATGTCTGGGCTATTATAAATAGTGCTGCTATGAACATAGGGTTGTATGTATTTTTTCAAATTATAGTTTTGTCTGGATATATGTCCACAAGTGGGATTGCTAGATCATATGGCAACTCTCTTTATAGTTTTTTTGAGGAACATCCATACTGTTTTCCATTGTGGCTGCACCAACTTACATGGCCACCAACAGTGTAGAAGTGTTCCCTTTTCTCCATACCACCTCCAGCATTTGTTAATTGTAGATTTTTTTAATGATGGCCATTCTGATCAGTGTGAAGTGGTACCTCATTGTAATTTGGATTTGCATTTCACTAATAATTAGTGATGATGAGCATCTTTTCATGTGTCTATTGGCTATCTGTATGTCTTCTTTGGAGAAATGTTTATTTAGGTCTTCTACCCATTTTTTCCATTGAGTTATTTGTTATTTTGTTATTCAGTTGTATGAGCTGTTTGTATATTTTGGAAATTAATCCTTGTCAGTCTCATCATTTGCTAATATTTTCTCCCAGTTCATAGGTTGTATTTTCATTTTGATTATGGTTTCCTTTGCTGTGAAAAAGCTTATGTTTGATTAGTTCCTGTTTCTTTTTTGCTTTTATAGTAAGTTCCCTACATATGGACAAGTTCTGTTCCAAGAGTGCGTTTTTAAGTCCAATTTGTTTGTAAGTCCAACAAAGTTAGCCTAGGTACCCAACTTACACAGTCGGCTATATGGTACTGTACCATAATAGGTTTAGAATACTTTTCACACAAACAATACATAAAAAACAAATACAAAAATAAAGAAAATATTTTTAAACTTACAGTACAATAACTTGAAAAGTACAGTAGTACAGTACAACAGCTGGGATACTCGGGCTGGCATTGAGGGAACAGGTGAGGAGAGTTACTGATTGGAAGAGGGAGAGGAGGTGGGAGATGATAGAGGTGAAGGATTATCAGCAGTAGGAGACAGAGGGCAAGCTGCGATTTCACTCATGCCTGACGTTGATGGCACAGGTTCTGGTTCCTTACTGGATTTAATTCTATCTACCCTCTTGAAAAAATGATCCATTGATGTCTGAGTAGTAGCTCTTTTTTTCTCATCATAGATGACAAAGTAGCACTGGATTGTATTCTGAATGGCTGCTGCCACTTTTGGGTACCATTTTAGGTATGGGTCCTGTGCCTCAAAAACTAACAGTGCTTCCTCAAACAAAGAAGATTCCCTGGCCATTCTCTGTGTAGTGAATCTCTTCAGTTCTTCAGTTACTTCTTCTTCCTCCTGTCCCTCTTCATCCTTTCTCTGGGTCTCCAATTCCATCAGTAAGTTCCTCATGTTGCACAGCAAGGAGTTCAATGAATTCATCCTCTTGCAGATCTAGCTCCAGCTTCTTGCTGAGGGTCACTATGTTGCTGAACACCTCTTCGGGCTTCTGACGTACCTTCTCAAATCCACAGAAATAACGAACTGTGGGCAAAGGTTCTTCCAAACCCCATTCATGGTGACCGCCATACCCTCACACCAAGCAGAGTCAATGTTTTTTTATGGCTTTGTAAATGTTACAGTCCTTCCAAAATTGTCCCAAGGTTGTTCCTGATTTGTCACTTACCTTTACTGCCTGACAAAAAGTGTGACATAAATAATATTTCTTGAAAGTCGCTATAACTCCCTGGTCCATAGGTTGGATGAGCAATGTAGTATTTGGTGGCAGATGCACTACTGTGACTTTGGGGTGAAAGTCATCCATGAATGGGGGGTGGCCCAGAGCATTGTCAAGCAGCAAAAGAATGTTTTGCTGGGACATCCTTCTCCAAGAAATATTTCTCTACCTCTGGGATAAAGTGATGGAAAAACCAGTCCTGGAAAATGGCCTGAGTAATCCAGGCTTTGGTGTTATGCTTCCACACAACAGGAAGAGAGCCCTTGCCTACGATTTTAAGGGTTCTTGGGTTCTCTGAGTGATATGAAGAGAGGCTTCAGCTTCATATCACCAGAAGCATTGCCATTAAACAACAGTTAGCCTATCCTTTGCTGCTTTATAGCCTGGCATAAATTTTTCCTAGTTACTGATGTAACTTCAGTCCGGCATCCTCTTCCAGTACAGATGTGTCTCATCCACATTAAAAACCTGCTTGGGTAAATACACACCATCATCAATAATTTCTCAAAGTATTTCATGAAGTTCCTGGACAGCTACCCTATCTGAACTTGCTGCCTCTCCACTTACTTTTACATTGTGAAAGTTGGCTCTAGCCTTTAACTGATGAAACCAGCCATGGCTGGCATTAAATGATGTGCCCTCTGATTCTTTGCCGTGTTTCTTCTTCAAGTCTTCATAAAGCCTTTTAGCTTTCTCTTGAGTCAGCATTAAGCTGAGCAGGACTCAGCGCTGATGTTGATCCTGCATCTGCACACTGAGAAGTTTCTCCATCTCCTCCATCACTTTTCCATGCTTATTCGATATTTTGTCAACATAATTGGCACAGCAGACTCCACATGTTCCATGACCTTGTCTTTGTTCTTTAGAATCGTGCCAATGGTTGAATGATTCATGTTATAAGCATGAGCGATGTCTAACATCTTTTTGCCTCGCTCCACACTCTCAATTATTTTCACTTTTGTTTCCATCATTATCGCTTAGCGCTTCTTAGCAGTAACAGCTACATCATCACTGCTTTTATGCTTGCTTCCAGACATTTTGGGCTTGAAATAAAGGTACTGTACTACTGTACTCCATACAGTACTGTAAAGAACACAAAAGCACAACCACTTATAGAGGACGCACACATGTGACAATGTATGCCAGACACGTGAACTAACTTACATGATTGGATGCGAATGGACGTTTGCATCTTTGAAAGTTTGCAACTTGAAGGTTCGTATGTAGGTGACTTACTGTATTTGTACTGCCTAGGGAGACCTACCTAGGAAAACTTTCGTATTATTTATGTCAGAGAATGTTTTGCTTATGTTCTCTTCTAGGAGTTTTAAGGTGCCATATCTTATATTTAAGCATATAAGATGTTTTGAGTTTATTTTTTGTGTATGGTGTGATGGTATGTTCTGACTTCACTGATTTGCATACGGCTGTCCAACTTTCAAAAAAAACACTTGCTGAAGGACTGTCTTTTCTCCATTGTATATTCTTGCCTCCTTTGTCAAAGGTTAATTGACCATAGGTGCGTGAGTTTATTTCTGGGCTCTGTATTCTATTCCATTGATCCATACATATCTTTCTGTGCCAATACCATGCAGTTTTGATTACTGTAACCTTTTAGTATTGTCTGAAGTCAGGGAGGGTTATGCCTCCTGCTTTGTTCTTTTTCCTCAGGATTCTGACTTTTTATGGTTCCAAATACATTTTAGGATTATTTATTCTAGGTCTGTGAAAAATGTCTTGGGTAATTTGATAGGGATCACATTAAATCTGTAGATTGCTTTGGGTAGTATGGCCATTTTAACACTGTTAGTTCTTCTCGTCCAAGAGCGTGGGATGTCTTTCCATTTCTTTGAATCATCTTCAGTTTCCTTTACTAATGTTTTGTAGTTCTCAGCATATAAATCTTTCACCTTCTTGGTGAGGTTTATTCCTAAGTATTTTATTTTTTTGATGTCATTTTAAAAGGGATAGTTTGTTTACATTCCCTTTCTGATATTTCATTGTTAGTGTAAAGAAATGCAACCAGGGACTTCCCTGGTGGCTCAGTGTTTGAGAATCTGTCTGCCAATACAGGGGACATGGGTTCGAGCCCTGGTCCAGGAAGATCCCACATGCCATGGTGCAACTAAACCTATGTACCACAACTATTTAGCCTGCAGTCTAGAGCCCACAACTACTGAGCCCGTGTGCCACAGCTACTGAAGCCCATGTGCCTAGAGCCCGTCCTCCACAACAAGAGAAGCCACTGCAATGAGAAGCCCACCCACTGCACGAAGAATAGCCCCCACTGGCCACAACTAGAGAAAGCCCGTGCATGGCAATGAAGGCACAATGCAGCCGAAATAAATTTTTTTAAAAAATGCAATGAATTTATGTATGTTAATCTTGTATCCTGCTACTTTGTTGAATTTGTTTATCAGTTCTAGTAGTTTTCATGTGGAATATTTTAGGGTTTCCTTCATATATATTGTCATGTCATCTGCATATAATGACAACTTTAACTCTTCCCTTCCATTTGGTTAGATTTTTTTTCTTTGTCTTGTCTGATTGTTGTGGGTATGGCTTCCAATACTATATTGAAGAGAAGAGGTGAGAGTGGGCATCCTTGTCTTGTTCCAGATTTTAGCGGGAAGGCTTTCAGCTTATGAACATTGAGTATTATATTGGCTGTGGGTTTGTCATAAATAGCTTTTTTTATGTTGAGATATGTTCCCTCTATACCCACTTTGGTAAGCGTTTTTATCATGAATGGATGTTGAAGTTTTTCAAATGCTTTTTCGGCATCTATTGAGATGATCATTTGTTTTTTGTTTTTCCTTTGTTGATGGGGTGTAGCACGTTGATTGATTTGCATATGTTGAAACAACTTTGTGACCCTGGGTGAATCAAATTTGGTCATGGTGTATGATCTTGTTATGTGTTGTTGGATTCGGTTTTCTAACATTCTGTTGAGAATTTTTGCATCTATATTTATCAAAGATATTGGCCTGAAATTTTCTTTTTTGGTAGTGTCTTTATGGGTTTTTTTTAAGTCTTTATTGAATTTGTTACAATATTGCTTCTGTTTTATGTTTTGGTTTCTTGTTTATGAGGAATATGGGATCTTAACTCCCCGACCAGGGATTAAACCCGAACCCCCTGCACTGGAAGGAGAAATCTTAACTGCTGGACTGCCAGAAAAGTCCCCATTGTTTTTGTTTTTGTTTTTAATAAATTTCTTTATTTATTTACTTTTGGCTGCATTGGGTCTTCATTGCTCTGCGTGGGCTTTCTCTAGTTGCGGCGAGCGAGAACTACTCTTGTGGTGCACAGGCTTCTCATTGCAGTGGCTTCTCTTGTTGCGGATCATAGGCTCTAGGCACGTGGGCTTCAGTAGCTGTGGCTCGCGGGCTGTAGAGTGCAGACTCAGTAGTTGTGGCGTACAGGCTTAGTTGCTCCGTGACATGTGGGATCTTCCCAGACCAGGGTTCGAACCCATCTCCTGCGTTGGCAGATGGATTCTTAACCACTGTGCCCCCAGGAAAGTCCCCCACATCTGGTTTTGATATTAGGGTGATGGTGGCTTCACAGAATGTCTTTGGAAGTATTCCTTCCTCTTCAGTCTTTTCGAAGAGTATGAGAAGAATCAGTGTAAGTTCTTCTTTGTGTATTTGGTAGAATTTGCCTGTGAAACCATCTGAACCTGGACTTTTTGGTAGGGAGTTTTTTTAAATTACAGATTCTATTTCGCTTTTAGTGATTAGTCTGTTCAAGTTATCTATTTCTTCTTGATTCAGTTTTTGTTAGCTGTAAAAAAACAACACACATTTTTAGATTATGTTAACACCTAAATATTTACCATGTATTACACCACAAAAAAGCAAAGAAAAAAGTATTAAAATATTTTTTCAAGTAGAAAAAGTATTGAAATATTGTTTAAGAAATTGGGATAATAATACTAATTACAATAATGACAAACTATTCTGAACTTAAAGACTACTTTATCTAAGATGCATATTATATGCTAATTGTTTTATTGTTTTTAAATACATGGAATGTATTCTCCTTTCTAATTTAATTCTTTTATTTTACCTGTATATATAAATTTGCACATAATATAAAAATTACACTTTATTAGGAGATATTAATACATTTACATTTATTATTTTACTGAAAATACTTAGGTTCAGAGTTATGTTATTGTGTGCTCTTTTATATATATATATTTTTTAAAGATTTAATTTTGGGAGGTTAATTAATGATTTATTTTACATCTTTATTGGAGTATAATTGCTTTACAATGGTGTGTTAGTTTCTGCTTTATAACAAAGTGAATCAGCTATACATATACATATACATATATCCCGATAACTCTTCGCTCTTGCTTCTCCCTCCCACCCTCTGTATACCACCCCTCTAGGTGGTCACAAACCACTGAGCTGATCTCCCTGTGCTATGCAGCTGTTTCCTACTAGCTATCTATTTTACATTTGGTAGTATATATAAATCCATGCTACTCTCTCACTTCGTCCCAGCTTGCCCTTCCCCCTCCCCTTGTCCTCAAGTCCATTCTCTACGTCTGCGTCTTTATTTCTGTCCTGCCCCTAGGTTCTTCACAACCATTTTTTTTTCTTTTTCTTTTAGATTCCATACATATGTGTTAGCATACAGTATTTGTTTTTCTCTTTCTGACTTAGTTCACTCTGTATGACAGAATCTAGGTCCATCCACCTCACTACAAATAACTCAATTTCATTTCTTTTTATGGCTGAGTAATATTCCATTGTATATTGAAGATGTGCAACATCTTTTTATCCATTCATCTGTTGATGGACACTTAGATTGCTTCCATTTCCTGGCTATTGCAAATCGAGCTGCAATGAACATTGTGGAACATGACTCTTTGTGAATTATGGTTTTCTCAGGGTATATGCCCAGTAGTGGGATTGCTGGGTCATATGGTAGTTGTATTTTTAGTTTTTTAAGGAACCTCCATACTGCTCTCCATAGTGGCTGCATCAATTTACATTTCCACCAGCACTGCAAGAGGGTTCTCTTTTCTCCACACCTTTGCAGCATTTATTGTTTGAAATTTTTTTGATGATGGCCATTGTTACCTGTGTGAGGTAACACCTCATTTTAGCTTTGATTTGCATTTCTCTAATGATTAGTGATGTTTACCATTCTTTCATGTATTTGTTGGCAATCTGCATATCTTCTTTGGAGAAGTATCTGTTTAGGTCTTCTGCCCACTTATGGCTTGGGTTGCTTTGTTTTTGATATTGAGCTGCATGAGCTCTTTGTAAAATTTGGAGATTAAGCCTTTGTCAGTTGCTTCATTGGCAAATATTTTCTCCTATTCTGACAGTTGTCTTTTTGTATTGTTTATGTTTTCCTTTGCTGTGCAAAACCGTTTAAGTTTCACTAGGTCCCATTTGTTTATTTTTGTTTTTATTTCCATTTCTCTAGGAGGTTGGTCAAAAAGGATCTTGCTGTAATTGATGTCATAGAGTGTTCTGCCTATGTTTTCCTCTAAGAGGTTGATAGTCTCTGATCTTACATTTAGGTCTTTAATCCATTTTGAGTTTATTTTTGTGTGTGGTGTTAGGGAGTCTTCTAATTTCACTCTTTTACCTGTAGCTGTCCAGTTTTCCCAGCAGCACTTATTGAAGAAGCTGTGATTTCTCCATTGTATAGTCTTGTCTTCTTTATCAAAAATAAGGTGACCCTTGGGCTTCCCTGGGGGCGCAGTGCTTGGGAGTCCGCCTGCCGATGCAGGAGACGCGGGTTCGTGCCCCGTTTCGGGAGGATCCCGCATGCCGCGGAGCGGCTGGGCCCGTGAGCCATGGCCGCTGAGCCTGCGCGTCCGGAGCCTGTGCTCCGCAAGTGGGAGAGGCCACAGCAGTGAGAGGCCCGCATAACGCAAGAAAAAAAAATAAATAAATAAGGTGACCCTTTGTGCACGGACTTATCTCTGGGCTTTCTCTCTGTTCCAGTGATCTATATTTCTGTTTTGTGCCAGTACCATACTGTCTTGATTACTGTAGTTTTGTAGTATAGTCTGAAGTCAGGGTGCCTGACTCCTCCAGCTCTGTTTTTCTTCTCAATATTGCTTTGGCTCTTCGGGTTCTTTTGTGTTTCCATACAAACTGTGAAATGTTTTGTTCTAGTTCTCTGAAAAATTCCATTGGTAGTTTGATAGGGATTGCATTGAATCTGTAGATTGCTTTGGGTAGTATAGTCATTTTCACAATGTTGATTCTTCCTATCCAAGAACATGGTATATCTCTCCAACTATTTGTGTCATCTTTGAGTTCTTTCATCAGTGTCTTATAGTTTTCTGAGTACAGGTTTTTTTGTCTCTTTAGGTAGGTTTATTCCTAGGTATTTTATTCTTTTTGCTGCAGTGGTAAATGGGAGTGTTTCCTTAATTTCTCTTTCATCTTTTTCATCTTTAGTGTATAGAAATGAAAGAGATAGCTGTGCATTAATTTTGTATCCTGAAACTTGACCAGATTCATTGATTAACTCTTGTAGTTTTCTGGTAGCATCTTTAGGATTCTCTATGTATAGTATCATGTCATCTGCAAACAGTGACAGCTTAACTTCTTCTTTTCCGATTTGGATTCCTTTTATTTCTTTTTCTTCTCTGATTGCCATGGCTAAAACTTCCAAAACTACGTTGAATAATAGTGGTGAGGGCTTCCCTGGTGGCGCAGTGGTTGAGAGTCCACCTGCCAATGCAGGGGATGTGGGTTTGTGCCCCGGTCCGGGAAGATCCCACATGCCGTGGAGCGTTTGGGCCCGTGAGCCATGGCCGCTGAGCCTGCACGTCCAGAGCCTGTGCTCTGCAACGGGAGAGGCCGCAACAGTGAGAGGCCCGCATACAGCAAAAAAAAAAAATAGTGGTGAGAGTGGGCAACCTTGTCTTGTTCCTGATCTTGGTGGAAATGGTTTCAGTTTTTCACCATTGAAAACAATGTTGGCTGTGGGTTAATCATATATGGCCTTTATTTTGTTAAGGAATGTTCCCTCTATGCCTACTTTCTGGAGGCTTTTTTTCTTAAATGGGTATTTAATTTTTTCAAAAGCTTTTTCTGCATCTGTTGAGGTGATCATACGGTTTTTATCCTTCAGTTTGTTAATATGGTGTATCACATTGATTTGCGTGTATTTAAGGATCCTTGCATCCCTGGGATAAACCCCACTTGATCATGGTGTATGATCCTTTTAATTTGCTGTTGGATTCTGTCTGCTAGTATTTTGTTGAGGGTTTTTGCATCTATGTTCATCAGT
This sequence comes from Lipotes vexillifer, assembly GCF_000442215.2. Classification (NCBI taxonomy): domain Eukaryota; kingdom Metazoa; phylum Chordata; class Mammalia; order Artiodactyla; family Lipotidae; genus Lipotes; species Lipotes vexillifer. Next base: position 185,777 of record NW_006771758.1, read on the forward strand.
GTATTGGCCTGTAGTTTTCTTTTGTGACATCTTTGTCTGGTTTTGGTATCAGTGAGATGGAGGTCTCATAGAATGAGTTTGGGAGAGTTCCTCCCTCTGCTATATTTTGGAAGAGTTTCAGAAGGATAGGTGTTAGCTCTTCTCTAAATGTTTGATAGAATTCGCCTGTGAAGCCATCTGGTCCTGGGCTTTTGTTTGTCGGAAGATTTTTAATCACAGTTTCAATT